>NW_017731459.1:1323615-1366460 GCF_001890085.2 Hipposideros armiger | reverse complement strand
CAGCCTGAACAGACTAAGACATTCTCCCTCTCTCTCTCTCCCTCTCTCTCTCTCTCTCTCTCTCTCTCTCTCTCTCTCTCTCTCTCTCTGCTGATATTTGTGCCCTAGAAGATGCTCCTTCCCCTTGCCTATCCTCAGGTTGTCTTAGGGCTCTCCCCTACTTTTGGGTCTCACCCACTCCTTGGTCTTGGCTGACCACCACTGCAGCTCTTCTACCTAAACTGTGTGTCACCACCTCTCCCTTCCCTTTTTGAACTTGAGGAACAGAACTTTTTCTTTGGTTTCAGAGTTTAGGGTCAACAGAAAAACACTCATTTGTTTCCCTGTGTTCAACCCCTCCCACTGCAGACTGACCCGCTGCACAGTGGGGTCACACAGGAGAGAAGGTCCCAATCCACCTGCAGGAAACACCGGGCAAGGTTCCAGAGAGATGTTAAGGAGAATTAGGCATTTTCCAGGTAGATTGGAATGCCCCTTTAGGGCACAAAAAAAGGGACTGAAGGCATAAGCATCCTTGACAATCTGGGGATTGCTCTTAGTGTGTCTGTGTGCCCGGGGCAAAGGAGAGGTCACTAGAGATAACGCTGGGCCGGTGGGTGCTCCAGTTCATCAGGAACTGTATTGCACAGAAAGGAGCCTGGATATAACCTAGAAGTGAGGGGGCCATCGAAGCACTTAAACAGCTGAATTATATGCTTTTTTTTTAATTGTTAGTTTCAGGTGTACAGAACAATGCAATAGTTATCCTTTTCACCCTTCACACAGAAACAACCCCCCTCCCCCATCTACTGCCCTCCCACCCCCGATATCATGCTTATCTATTACAATTCCATTGACTCCATTCCCACACTCTACTCCATGTCCCGTGACTATATTTGTATGTCAGCTATAGTTATATATGCATATAGTCATGGGAATTACATGCTTTAAAGTTGATTCATCCTTCAACTTTAGGTTTGAAAGAATGTCTCTGACTATTCCAGCCCCCATTGATGGCTCCGCCCTTTTATGACATATTAGAGCAGGCAAAACCAAAATACTCTACTTATCACTTGATAATATAACTAGAGGGTCTTATGTCACCATCGGATAGTTTTAAGCATTGCTACTTATCTCAAGAATTAGATCTTCAACTTCCTATAAGTAGAGACTGTGCAAGGTCTTTCGTGTTCCCTCACTGTGCTGCATTGCCAGAGCTGGAGAAAACTTCGCAACCACTGAGTTCATCCACTCCATTAAACAATGGAATCCAAGACAAGGAAATTGCAGGGATCTGCCCAGGCCACACAGCTTGTTGGTGACAGAGCATGCAATTGACTGTTTTTACTAGCTGTTGCTTTAGTGATACATTCATGAACAACTGGTTTTTGCAGCTGGTTGTGGCAACACCCGACAGATGCAAGGAGATGATTCTGACTTAAAGTTGCCATCCAAACTAAATCGAATCAGGACCTGAAATAAATTGTGCTTGCCTAAAAGGAAATCAGACTGTGGATGGGTAAAAGCGTTGATGAGAAAGCCAGTCCTCATCATAAACATTTTTCATTTCTCAAGATCCCAATATTCACTCTGGCTATAGAGCCATGGGTAACATAATAGGAAGGAGTGTGGGAAGAACGCTAACAAACCACAGCATCAGCTGAACTTAATGAAGTAAATCTGCATGGCTGATGGAGTGTGAAGGGAGCTGAGCTTCAGAGGCAATTCTTGGGGACGATTATGCAGCAGTATGACAAATTACCTGTTTCCTTGTCATCAATTGATTTAATGATAACTTTTCAAAAAAAGAGAGAAAAGAATGAGCATTTCAACTGAAGGCATAGCCTTGGAAAATCTAAAATGTGAAAAAGAAAAGAAATGTTCATTGAAAAATCAAAGATGTAGATCACATATTGGCATCAAGGATGAGACATTTGCTTGCCCAGTGTTCTCTGATGACCTCATTTTGATTCAGATGCAAAAGCCAGTGCATTATTGGTGGGGTCCTAAATAGCACAGGAGATGTCTGTGGGGGCGACTTCAGTGTTAAATGACAACAGGCAGGAAACAACAGACATGGTGACTGTGCCTCCTCATTTATGCCTGTGTGGGCAGAGACTCATTTGCTCCAAAGCACCCCCGTTTCCCACATAGTGCGGACTTCAGATGCTGGCTGAAGTGATCAAGCACGTGCTGGTTAATTAACTTTATGTGCCACTGCAGAACAGCCTGATAAATCAATCAGCATGCCACTACAGTCACCTTCAGGGTGTAATTCTCTGTGTTCCATTGCTTTAATGACGCCTGATTTCTGCTCTCCCCCACTCCACACCCCCCAATTAATTGCCATAGAAGTGCAGCTCAACATGGCAACCACATGGATTACTGTGAAAATTCCAGCTGGCACTAGGAAGATAAAGCACCCCAAGCAGAGGAATTTTACTAAGAAGAGGTCAGGGTGGAAAACCTTCTCATGAAAGTCTGTTTGGCTTCAGGAGCGTTGGAGTTAGAGACCCGCATGTAGATCTTCATTCTGCAACTGACTCATCATTTAACTTTGGGTTTCCATTGTCTCATCTGTAAAATGAGATGGTAACCTGAAATGGACCCTCAGTGCCATCCTGCCATCCTTCTCCTGTGCATCGCTCATGTCCATTCATTCTCTGCTCTCTGAAACAGCTCTTCAATACCTTCCCTCTCTTCCAACTTCCGATTTCTCCTCCCTCCACTTCCCCTTTCCACTCACTCAGGAGATAAACTTGTTTCCGTTTTCACTGAGAGAAGCAATCAAAAAAGAAGATGCCAGAGGGCCCCAGTTCAGATCCCACATATGAGGGCCAGTGACACTGTCCTCTACAGCTAAGATGCTGAACAACAGCTCAACCTGGAGCTGGGCTGCCATGAGTCACCAGTGACGGTGTAGCCTGCAGTGGGTTGCCATGGGCTACCGTGTGTAGCCAGCAGCCAGCGTGAGCGGCCAGCAGCTGCAGTGAGCGGCCGTCCAGAAGCCGGCGACTGATCTGCCTCACCTGGGAAGAGCGCAATGGTGGTGCCAACTTGGGCCAGTGAAGCAACGTCCTCCACAACTACTGAAGAACAAAAGGACAGCAACTTGTCTGTTCCCCTTCCCCCAATTCCCCAATAAAAAAAAATTTTTTAATTTAAAAAAGTCTTTCAAAAAAAAGTAAAAAGAAGATCCGCGTCTAACCAGCACCAACTCTCTCCCTATGCATCTCTTTCCTGATGGATAAACGACCTCATGGACCTAAAGTCAACCTCCCTCCAGTGCACTGCACCTCACCCCCTCTCATCTACTCAAGGACATCACTCTAGCATTCCCTCTCTTCCTCTCCGGTGTCACCAGGTGAAAAACATGCTGAAATAATCTGCCATATTTAAACAATACAAAACAGAAAACCTCTCCTGAGGCTGCACCCCTCTCCAGCGACTGCCTCTTTTTACTTATCCCCTTCATAGCAAAACTGCCCATGCTCGACCTCCACTCACTTCCCCTCCAGCCATTCTTTCCTGAAATCTTGTTAGTTAGGTTTTCAACCCCACCTCTTCACTGAATCTGTGAAGGCCCTCTTAAGCTACTGTCAAGGTCTCACAAAGACATTCCCTTTGCCAAATGTAATGGCCAAGCCCTACAACTCAGGTTACTTGACTTACAAGCTTCATTTGATGCTGCTGGTTCTTCTCTCTTCCCCAAATCATTTTCTTCCCTTAGATTCTAAAACATCCCTCTCTTCCATCCTTCTCTTTCCTCACTAGCCCCTCCTTCTCAGATTGCTTTGTCCTTAATCTTCCTGAGCTCTAACTATTGGCATTCTCCAGGGCTCTGTCCTCAGATCTCTTCTCTGCAGTGTCTGCACTCACTACGTAGTGATCTCACCTAGTCTCTTGGTGTCAAATACTATTTAGATGCTTGTGATTCCCAAGTGTGTTACTGCAGCACGGACCTGTCCCCTGAATCCCAGAATCAAACATCCAACTGCCTCCTTGGCAGCAACATTTGAATTCAAAGCAAGCATTTCAAGCTTAGCTTACCCAAAACTCAACTCTGACCCCCACCCCACGCCCTACACCAACCTGATTCTTCTTCAGGGTTCTGTCTTTCAGTAAGCGGTTTCTCCATTGACCCTGTTGCTCAAGCCAAACGCTTCAAATCGCTCTTGACTCCCTGCTACCCCTCACACTCCACACTCAATCCCTCAATAAACCCAGTTGGTTCTAGCTTCAAAATATGCCCCAGATTCAACCATTTCATACTATAGGTATATCTGACCAAGCCAAACTCTCATTAGGATAATTGCAAGATTCTCCCAACTGGTCTCCCTGCTTCCATCTTTCCCTCCTATAGTCTGTTTTCCACACAACAGCAAGAGTAACCCTTTTAAAAAGGTCAGGCCCTGTCACTTCCCTGCTCAAAGCCATTACACTTAGGATAAACTTCAAACCCTTACCATGACCTGCAAGTTCCAGTGTGAAGCTGGCCCTGGACTCTCTGCCCTTTCTCTCCCTCATTTCTCTGCCCCAGACACACTGACCTCTTGGTGTTCTTCAAACACATCCATCTAGCTCTCTTGTAGAGGCCTTTGTCCTTGGTTTGCCCACTACCCAGAATGACCTCTTGGTGTTCTTCAAACACATCCATCTAGCTCTCTTGTAGAGGCCTTTGTCCTTGGTTTGCCCACTACCCAGAATGCTTTTCTCCAAAGTAGCTAAACCCTCATTTCCTTCATGTCTCCGCTCAGATGTTACCTATCAGAGAAGCCTTCCTTGTCACTTTCTAAAACAGCCGAGCTCTGCTTTTAATTCCTTCATAGCCCTTATCCCTACCCGAATTTATATCATTATACATCTTTTATACATGATTTGTTTATTTTCTATCTCCACTCACTAGATATTAAAATCTTAACGGGAAGGATGTTACTTTTTTCACTGCTGTATCCCTAAAGCCAAGGGCTACATCTGACTCCTAGTAGTAACCCAATAAGCACTTACTGAATAGATTATTTTAATAAATGAATGAATGAATGATCCCCTACTCATAGGGTTGCTGAGATGATTACATGAAGTAAAGTAATTAGAGAGGTTTCTAAGACGTGGTAAAGTGCCCCAAACTACCTGTTTCTTTTACCATTATTATTATAAATAGAATGGAGCTGGGCTGTGGCAGTGGTGTGTGGAAGTTATTCATTTTGTGACATCTGCTATTATCGGAATTTGCTTCTATTTCTGAATTTCCTATGTTCCCATCTGGCCTCTGCTCTTTTAGGGATAATTGGAGAAAGCGTGTTCCTCTGAGCTCACTGCTCAGACTTTGTTTAACTTGTAGGCATTTCTCTTAAGCTGTCCACTTGAATAAGAAATGTCACGTTGGCTTCCAAGGCAAATTTTCTAACTCTAAGGGCAGGCAGGCTCTGAAGGTCCCTGACACTCTCCAGCCACATCCTTCAGGGCAAGAGAAATGCTACAGCCTTCTTGGCATCATACTAAACTTCTGGGGAACACAGAACACCACATATAGCGGAAGGGTTTGAAGGGAGGCATGAAGTACATGCGCGCAGGAGGGAGACCAGACTGCATGGATGTCGGCATCACCCCACTGCCTTCCTGCATTGGAAGCAGACGCCCACACAGAGACGCCTGATGCTGCCCTTTGATAAACAAGGCATGCCTCTTTCTAATTTTTAAGAAATTTGAAATATATAAAATTGAGCAGTAGCTCCCCAAAAGCAGATTTGCTTTCCCACTCCGCACCCCTTCTCACCCTCACTGACCACAGAAGTAGCTCCATCCCCTGGGGGTGAGCTCTCTTTCATTCTCGGTCAATACACCAGCACGGGGCTCAGAGGAAGGCAAATTTCATTTTGAACCTTGGTCTTGACTTGCATAAACTGTGTGACGTTGGACAAGTTTATAACCTCTCTCAGCCAACGTTTGTCCAGGGGAGAAATAGCAAAGTCTTCCCTGAATGACTGGGAAGATGAAGAGGGATCCCCTGGTGAAGCTAAGGCCTCGCTCCACACTCCCAGCTCCCTCCTGCCCTGTTCTGCCCCCTCACCACCCTTCCATGTGCATCACGCAGAAGTCTCAGCTCTCTCACACGTTACCTTCTGCGACCTTCGCAAATGGGGTAGGTGTTCCCGTTCTATTTTTGAGACAAAGGTAGCCAATTTATTGAACCACGTTTTTCTGGGGGGGGGGGCAGAAAATGACTTCATTTTCCTATTGTTTTGAGAAACCTGACTCGCCCTGGTTTGCACAGCCCATGACAAAATCTTGGCAGATTTTCCTGGTCACTTTAACTTATTAAAATCTGTCTAAAATAAAGCTCCAGTCTCCCCTCCTGTTTAAGCACCCCCTCCTCCAGCCCCAGTTCAGCAGACAGCCGGAAAGACTTCAAGTGTAGAAGGTCTGTTCTGCTCCTTTGCTGCTTTCAGGTCCTCGCTTCAGACCGACTCAGACTCAGGGGGTGATTGTTTCATATCTCCCTCTCAACTTAGCTTTGCTGAAGACAGAGGGCCCTCTTCAAAATAAATGCTATGTTTCCAGAGGCTCATGTCTCCGTTCTCTTATATCAGTCAGGATACGCTAGATCATGGTACAATGACAAACAACTCCAAAGTAATTCCTTTCCCCGCCTCCTTCAATAGTTCTGGCTCCTCTGGGGGGTTTGGGTTGTAAGGCAGAGGGAAAGAGACAGAGAAGAATTTTGGCTGGCCCACTGTTTCTGACATTTCCACATAGGATGTTGCTTCTCTCACTAGCTGTTTCTGACTGGTGATGTCCCATTGCTGGTCCTAGGAGGGCTTCTCTAGAGAGCCTTGCAGGGCCTACCCGCCCCCTCTCGCCCCCGTGTGGCTTCCTAAAGTGGAAAGCTGGCTTCACACAGCCATCACCAGCTTCAGATGGGCAACAAAGCACAATAGCATCATATGCCAGGAACGTGGGGAGAACAGCATTGTGTTGTGTATGCATAATAGACACCCAACATAATGGTTTAAGAGACCAACCATCTCTAGCTGATGGTCTGTGGGTGACAATTTGAGTAGGACTCAGCTGGACAGTTCTGGTCTCATCCAAACTCCTTTATTCCCTGCAGGGAAGCAAAGCAGGTGGCTCTGTTTCAGGACTCTCACTTGAATGATGGGAGGTGACTGGACCATGTGTCTCTCGTCATCCTCGGGCTAAGTTGGGTTTGTTCATATGGAAGTTTGGCACGTTTCCAAGAGGGATGCCAGAAGTGTGCAAGATAGCTTGCAATCTGGGCTTGGAACTGGCTGAAAGTTGCTTCTGCCACTTTCTGTTGGTCAAATTCCCCAAACCAACAAAATTCGAGGAGTGAGGAAACGTGCTCCACCTTTGACGGGAGGCGCTGCAAAGTCACATGGTAAAGGGAAATGGCGAGAGGGAAGGGTAGAGAACTGTGGCGTTTTTGCAGTCGCCCCTAGCTCTAAAGACCGTCACATCTTCCATCTCCTTAGGGAGAAGTTGGGGCGGGGGCTAACCCAGAGGTGGCTAGGTTTGGCAAGGCCAGACCAACCCACCTTGTATGTCCTGTAGGGGTGTTTGACCCTACGTGAGACTAATGTACTTAGCACCTTTTCGTCTGCAGCTTTGGGCCATAGACATTCATTCCAGGCAACAGGCCAAGTCCCCACGGATATTCAATTACAAACAGAGCTACCAGGAAGGCAAAGGGACCTACTGCAGTCAGATAGCGATTCAGTGGTTCATTTCTTTTATCTCGGCAGAGGGAAAACTATATACTAAGGGCTGGTGATAAAAACACATAGTAAATACTGGAGCCTTTTAAAGGGCCACTGTGGCTGGGATGGACAGAACAAGGTGGACATTGGTGCAAGCTGTCTTCGAGATCCAGCATTTGCCCCTCCCTGGAACTCAAGACAATGAGCTTTTCTTTAAATTTAAGAACAAAAGAAACATCGTGGAGGATTTTAAACAACAGGCTCAACAGCTCACATCTGTGTTTTACAAAGATCCTTCTTGCTCCAATGTGAGAGCTGGACTGAAGGTACAGACTGGACTAAACCCAGACTTTGGAAAGTTAGCACTTTTCCAAACCCATTTTGGTGGCTCTTCATGAGTCCCCAGGCAAAGGAGAAACGGTCTAGTTCACCAAATGGCCAAAAACAAGTGGCAGGGCAGGGGAAGTCAAATGGATAATTGCACTGTATTCTCCTCAAACACGCACATGCACACACACACGCCTGCACACAGGTTACTTATCCATATGCCTCAGGCCCCAGCAGGCTTGGGAGTTTCCGATTTGTGTTCTGTGGCTGGTTTAGCCAGGTTGGTCCTGAGTCTGACAATAGCTTCTCCTGCTCTGCTGTGTATAGAGACACATGACTGTGAAGTGACTGTAGGAGAGAAAGGCCAGCAGAGGCCCCCGGCATTACAGACCCAGTCTTTGAGCCCTGGCATTTGCACACTTAACATTTCCAATGACTCAAACTCAAAAGGCAAATGGTGTCAAACACCCAGTGTTGTGGGATGTTTTGACAGCACATTGGTGGGACCTCAAGAAAACAGGGGAGGAGCAGGGGCAGAAGCAAGACAGCATGGAACTGCTTTCTATAGTCTGGCTTGGCAGGGGAGGGGTGGGGCAGCTGAATTCCCTCTAGACACTGACATCACCCCACCAAACCAGGGACACATAGGAGCCTCCTGGGGTCTGAGGGTGTCAGTGGGAACAGAGAAGTGCGTGGAGTGGACCTCACCCCCACAGCATCAGTCTGCACGATTGATTGTAAGACAGTCTGTTCTGTCATTGCATTGCAGCTCCAGAAACTAAAACGATCACTTTCTTTCAAGACCAAGAGTCTACGGAGCAAAAGTGCTGACAACTTCTTCCAGCGCACCAACAGCGATGTGAAGCTGCCAGCGGACATGCTTGCTGAGGTCAGCCCCAGCTCCAGCCCACTCCCTGCCCCTGGAAGCCTGACGTCCACACCCACCAGGGCTGGCCTGCACCCAGGCAGTGGCAAGGCCCATGCCTTTCAGGAACACATCTTCAAGAAGCCCACTTTCTGTGATGTCTGCAACCACATGATCGTGGGTAAGTCTTCCCCCACCCCTTCCTCCACATCCCAGCACCCCCTGGAAAGCCGGGGAGAGTAATGTACCATGGGTCCAGACTCTCTGCCTCAGAGACGTACATTCAGGAAGATTGTTCGGGAGTGTTTGGGGAACAATATTTGTGAAAAGGGAAGGGAAACAGGACTAGGCAGAGGGTTGTGCTATTGTTGTAACAAAGCCATTCTTCTGCCTGTGCACACCCAGGAAAGGGTATCTGGTCAGGGCATTAAAAGTGTCCACGACAACAATAGAAGAAAACCTTGGCTGATCGCAAGACTGGCTTCTGTTGGTTCCTTTCTATCGTGGCTCTGATGCCAATCATGTGACTGTTGTCTTCCAGCTGATGGCTTTGCAATGTCACATGGTGAGAGGCCTTTTCATTCGAAGTGGGCAAAGAGGTACCTTTCTGTTTGGTGCACAGGGTGGGAGAACAATATCCCATGTTTTGCTCCTGGATATTCCTATCTCATCATTAGCCCTTTCACTTCATAGACAAAATAAGATGAGGGAGTGAGGATGGTAGAAAGACCATGAGTGTGGAATTAGACGGCCTGGGTTTGAGCCTCATGCAGTTTGTGACCTAGTGCAAGCAACCTACCTTCTCTGAACCTGTGTCCTCATCTTGCATGGCGATGATAATACCACTCTCAGGTTTTCTATGGATTAATGAAATGGCAGAGGGAAAGTATCTGGCACCTAGTAGGCTCTCAGGAAAGAGAGCCCATTGGGGCTGGTATTATTATCATTATTATTAAAGGAGAAAAATAATCGTTACTCTCCTTGAGACAAAGAGAGATATTCAGAGGGTAAACCAAATTAGTTTACAGGAAAAAATAATTAAACTTTATAGGCATAAATATTAGTTGACAGAAACAAGTTAAACTGAATAGGCATAATTATTTGAAAAAATAATGTTGAAATAAGTAATTAGTCCCTCACCTACATAGCAATGTTTTGCATACCCCTTAATTATCTCTAATTCCGCATTTCAAATTTTATGGACAAGCAAGTGGGTATTTAGAAGAGAGTGATCAGAATGGTGAAGTGGTATGTCAAAATAAAATTGTGAGTAAACCCTGGGAGTTTGGTGTGGGAAAGACTTAGGATATGCAGCTGTTTTAAAAGACCATATTTGAAGAGTCAAAAGACTCATTCTGTGTGGCTTTAGAGGGAAGGGTTAGGAACAAGGGGTAAAGTTAAAAGGCAAATTTCGCTGAGAATCTAATCATTTAACTGATGCACTTGACCTGTAATTGAATGGCTTGCCTTATGAGCAGCGTGTGGTCTAACTTCTGTCAAGCATAGGTCATCTCAAAGGTGTCTTCTTACTTAATTACCTGGTATTCTTTGAAATGAGATTTGCAATGTTTGTTTCTTCCCACAGAGGCCAGTGTCTGTCATCATTGAACTTGGACAGAGCAGTGGTTTCTGATATAACCAGGAAGGCAGGGTTCTGCAGTTCCCTTCACCCTTGACCAAGACCCAGCTAAGAGGCAGGGTATTAAAAATGGGCAGCAGTGTCAGCCCCTCTTATGACCATACGCACAAGGCCTGTACTCATCTTCAGAAAACCATTATCTACTCACATTCTTGTTTTCTAGTCACAATTATTGATGTTCTTCCTTCAGAAAGGCCACATTTGGGAACAGTGCTGTGTTAGTCAAGGATTTCCACAGTGATGCTGTATCACAAATACTCTAAAACTCCAGCACTTAAAGAAGCTTTCTTTTACTCATACTCAGGCATCTTCAGGTCAGCTGGAGTTTGGCTGACCCTGACTCAGCTCAGTTACTTCGTCTTCTCTCTGTTCCTTATTTCTTACTCTTTCCTTGGACCAGTGGGCCAGCCACATCATGTTCTTCTCATGGCAAGGACAAGTGGAAGCATGCAAAGCTTCTTAAGGCCTTCGATTAGAGATGACACGGTCGCTTCTACTGGCATTCCATGTCAAGGGATGGAGAAGTGTACTCTGCCTCTAGTAGCAGGGACTGCAAAGCCACCTGGCAAATGGCACTGGTACAGGGAGGAGTGAAGAATGGAGTCGATAATTCAATCTACCACAGTGATGAGGGTGGCCTCTGGATTACTAACCTTTTTTGTTTGGTAGATTCTGCTAAGTCTTGGAGCTATAGCACCCTGCCACTTCACTTCTCCACCTGGAAGTAAAGCCTGGCATCTGTGAACATGGTGGGGAGGGGTTCACACCATGTCCCATGTTCAGAATACTTAGGCAATTTGGTCTCCAACTTAGTGTTTGTGTCTGCCTTGCTAGCTTCTGAGTCTGACGTATCACTTTCAATTGCCACACAAATTTCCAGCAGGCCTTGTCAAGGCAGTGCTAAGCATAACGCTTAAGTAGTTGACGATGAGTCTGTATTTTAAATCTCATTGTGACCAGTGTGGAAAGACAAACAGAACGTGTTTTTAAAGTGATTCATGAAATGAGCTCGCCTCTGAGGAATGTCACAACCGTTACCCTATAGAGGATTCTAGGTACACCTCAAGTACAACAACAGCTTTGAAAGACAATTTTGAAAAATCACACACACACACACACACACACACACACACACACACACACACACAGAGAAAACATGCCCTGTGCTAAAGAGAATTGCACTATACTTTTCTCTTATCACAATTAAATTTATATTGTAGCTGCCTTTTTATCTTAAAAAACAGAGGGAAAACAAGTCACCAAGGCATGCTGCTCTTTTCAAAGATGAAAACAAAGTAAACCAAATAGTGAACTCCTTCTAGGAAAGAATAAAGGGGATTAGAGAGGCAGTGTGAGGCAGGAGGGAAAGGGGTGAGAGAAAAGGCAGGAGGAAGGAGGTGAGGAGAGGAAGAGAAGTGAGGTGAAGTACAGGTTGATAAATGTTTTAACTTCCTGAAACAATGCCTAGGCCTTGTAATCTGTGATAATGGGGAACAGTTGATTTGCCCATTTTCACTTTCTTTACTCTTCTCCTATCTCTATATATACATATCACCTGAAAATTTCTTTCTTCCAGCCTCAGGTCACCATATTCTAAATTCTAGGGAAAGACCGCCTGCTATTATCCTCTTCTTAGAATGACATTTTAGAAAATATATTAAAGCAGTTTTTTTTTCCTTTCAGCTGAGAACCAAAGGTTATATAATGATGGCCAAGAAAAATCAAATCTCATTGGTGCACTTTCTAGTGGATGGATAATATTTAAAAACAAAAGGAAACTGGCATCCTCACTGTCTAGGATTTCTTAAGTGGAATAGACACTCAGAGTTGGATTTACAAGGCCTCGCATTGGGCCCTGCCTGGCTGCCTGTGCCTGAAAACTGGAAACACTACACATTTACCACAAGAAGGGGACCAATAAAAGTAGACCAGACCCCAGCCTCATTCCCTGCTTATCCATTTATAACTTCCCTAGCTGCTTCACTCTGTAACCCACTCCCTGTTGCCCTTGGACTTGACACATGAAACTGTTCCTGCCCTCTGGGGTTAAGCAGGCACTGTGGCATGCCTTCCTGCTCATGTAAGCTTGCCTCCAGGACATTGCTACCCTTTATGATCCCTTCCTTAGACTCTTCCTTTCCAGAAAACTTGGTCACTTATGAAAGCCAAAGGTGATCAACCCAAGCTTTCATGGAGACCGGTGAGAAATAAGCAGTCAAGTGTGCCCATCAATCCCAATGCTGGATGCCGCAGTCTTTGAGTCAACAGGACCGAAGACCCACCCCATTTTAGACTAGGAGAATCCTCCCGTACTTGGTTAAATAAACATAGTTCCTCCACCAAGCACATCCACTCTTGCCATCCTTAGGCCTTGGCAGTGGGAGTTAGGGGTCAGCGGCTCATCTTCATTACACATCAGCTAAATGTATTCCATCTATGGCAGTCTGTCATTACATTGAATTCACTGCCTATGATGACTCCTTTCAAAAGAGCTTTGGATTTCCTTGTGGTAATCTGCATCTCATTGAAATTTCAAAGACTTGACCAATTCAGCGTGCATTAGTAACATAACTAACTCAATGCATGAGTCTACTCCATCAATCAAGGAGGCTTTTCTAAAGGACTCCATTCTTCTATTTACTGCCAGGTACCTTGTTTCCAGAACTATTTTTAAATTAACAAAATCATTTTTAGTTGGCGTCCACTTAGAAGGCACAGCATATTAAATGGGCTCATATTTTCTATACAGATATTTAGCAAAAACGGTTGGATTTCATTCCCTAAAACTTCAAGTTTCCTTATACAGTCAATGCAGGCTCAAAGAACCCTTCACTTTTGAACTGTCCAAGTAGCAACCACTGGGGAAAATAATAATGGCTTTGTCTTAGCTAAAAATTCTTGAAACAGCGTGTGAGATAGAGATACATGTAAATGTGGTTTGCTGTGGGGAGTGCCCTCAGGGGAAGGGCAATCAAAGAAGCAGAGGGTGCAGGAGAAGGAGCTGAACAAGAATGTGGTCTCAGCTGGAATTGGCTTCAGGCTGGTCCCATTCATGGGGAGCTCTGGAGCACAGATATTATGTCACCTAGTGGTGCCACCTTGAGACAAAGAAGCTGGCCTCTGTATACTTCTGTCACTCAGTCATTGGCCATGGTTGCCCTTAGGAACAAGTGGGGTGTGATATCTCAAGCAAAGAGGACCCCATTTGGCTGAGGACAGTTCTCTGAAAAAAAGGGCACTTGTGAGCCATTAGCAGCCAGCACTTACAGCATCAGTATGACAAGATCTGGACAAGGCACCATCAGCATGCTGCGTCTGTACGCATACCCCAGTGCTACAAGACAGTATAAAAACACCCTCCACTAGGAGTGAGCTTAATATGCAGATGGACCTTTGGCATTGTTGGGCCTATAACATTGCATTACCATGATAATGAATAATATAACATGAGGAAATATTACATTACACTGAGTCCGGGACCTTTCTCCTCTAATCTTGTTTGACCATTAGTGTAATTGTTTCCTGACCTCATCCGATTGCTCAGAAAAGGCAGATCAACCAAACCTAAATGGAAACACACACACACACACACACACACACACACACACACACACACACACACACCTAAAAAGACAAAGCAGTGTTCACTCACCAATGAAGTTGTCTCTTGGTGGGAAAGGCCAAACAGAATTCAAGGGGAATATTTAAAAAGCAAAAGTCAAATCTGTGTATTCTCAGAATGGAATTAAAATTCTGAGGTGCCATCAGTCTTTATCTGGCAATTGTTTTAGGAGCTTTATAGCTTAAATAAGAAAATACAAACGCTCTCTAGAAACATCTTCTTAAATTTCAAATAGATACTTCCCTTTGAGCCACGTTATGTGTCCATCTGCAAACGCAATGCCCAAACCCCAGGGCTTTTTCCAACAGGATTGTTAATCATCTCTGGTGTCTTCCCTGTTTAAAAACAGCACTAACATAACTGCTATTTTTCTACTAGAGGACAAAAATACAGTGTAATGCCCCATCCAACAGAATGTCATTTCTTTATATTCTTTGCTTACCCATCCCCCTGGAGAGAATCGTGTTAATTCTAGAGACAGACTGTTAAGTGAAAGTAAGAAAATGAAGCACCGTTGGGCTAAGGACATGGTGACTCTGCCAGGTGAGGGATGTTCACAGGAGCTGGCAATGTTTGGCCTGGAGAAGACTCGGGGGAACGTGATCATTGTCTTCAAATAGCTGAAGAGATCTCATCCGGAAGAGGGTTTAAGTTGACCCAGCTTTCCAAGTGCATGACGATGGATGATATAGTGAGGCAGAGTCCAAGACACTAAAAGGAAAAGCTTTTAAAAGTAATTCTGGAAGTAGGCTCCCTAGATTTGGGGAGGACGGATTTTCCATGGTAAAATATATGTGTAGAAAATGCTGTGCACTCTACTCCCTTTAGATAGTCATGGCGCACATTAGCATTTTGAAGTCCTGCTGTCCTGAAAACAAGCAGGTCTTATCAACGGAGAACAGAGGCCGTGGAGCGAATGGATTATAACTAAAGAGTTCTCCCTCCTAATGTCTGCGTTTCCCTAATTCTGCTTGGCTGCTATTGAACACTGCTTGGTAGGTATCTCTTTGATGTAAACAATTCACAAAGCCTTTCCAATGCCTGCAAAAGCCAATTCATTACTGAGTTATTAAGACTTCGATTCAGGTCCAGTGTTCTCAGAAAACATTGTACCCAGCGCCTTTCAACTAAAGGGGCACAAAATACTTTTAAGCTACCATCTTCTATTAGTTGCCTGAAAATATATGCTTGCTGCCATGTCATATTTATTTTAAGAAATCGCTCACTGAAAATTACCTAAATGAAAAAGTAAACCACATTCCTTCCAGCAAAGGTGGAACAGAAATGGATGTTGGTGGGTCTGAGGAAGAAGTATCTTAAAGTCTCACACAGAAATGGAAGCAACACCTGTTAGGGGCTAGTTATGCTCTGGGGCCGCACATGGAACTGGGGTGTCATCACTTTGAAAGTGTAAAAACTCTTGACCTGCTCCCACAAGAGGAGACAGGATGAGAGGAGGCCGAGAGGACTGCCTGTGTTACCGTGTTTCTCCCCACACTCCCTCAGACACCCTCTGCCCTGTGGACGGCCCTAATATTATTTCCTGAGCCCATTTTTCTATGCCCTCGTGTTTTGCCCTTCCTTCTAGAACATCTGGAATACGCTTCCTTCCTGCTCCATCTGCCCATCTATCCCAGTCCCAAGTCTATCAAGGCCCAATTAAAATGCTTTCTCCAGTTCTTGGGCGACCACTTGTTTTCTCTGAACTTGCATGCCGTTTCCCAAACAGACCAGACTTGGGTGAGCTGTACTTGAAGACACAATCAGGTCTAATTTATGCGCCTATTCCCACAGCAGCTAGCACAGCACACACCTGGCACTTAGCGAGCATTTAAAAAATAGTAATTAGCGCGTGGGGAAAGAAAATAGTCTGTCTTCAAATACTAACCAACAGAAATAGAAGTGAATGACAAACAATATCGAAGGAAAACATGGAAGAATCTTTAATCCTTCTGCAAGTCACCCCCAAGTATACCCAGGGTCTCGTCTGCCCAAAAGAAAACTTGACCCAGAAGCTCTGTTTTTTCATCTGTCACCTTTCTCTTCGTTTGTGTTGCATATTTTAATGCAGAATTACTCAGCATACAAAGGGTCATCACAGGGGTATCTTCATTGTAAATTATATCCCTACCAAAGTAAATGACATCCTATCCTGTTAAATATTTTTGTCATGAATCCCACTGTTATAATACTTCCAACTTTGTTTTTTAAAAGTATTTGCCTGATATGCCTTTATCTACCCTTTAACTTTACACCTTTGTTTCTCATGTTATCTAAGTACTTCTTTTGAAAATATACTGAATTGGATTTTAGATCCCTTCTTTTCCCCAACATGAATTTTTATTCTTAAACAGAAGAGGTTTATAGATTTGCATTCATTGCTATGAGTGAAATATTTGGCTTCCCTTCCGTCTATTACTACATGATTTCTATTTTATGTTTTCTTACATTTGTGTGTGTGAGCATGTGTGTGTGCATGTGTGTGTGTGTGTGTGTGTGATTTATGTGTTCTTTCCTATTCTAACCTCCTGTGTTTGGGAAGATGTATAATATATTCTTCTCCTAATGAGGTTTTTAAAAAAACAGTATTCTACATTTCTCAAGTTATAAAAAAGTAAAAATAAATATTGTATTTTGATTCCTGTTATTTCCGGTTCAGCTCACAAAATTTTTAATCCCAACTCCTATCCCACCACTAATAGTATTTCTATTTCTTGTTTTTTGCAAATTAAGTATAGCACTCAATGTTTTATTCCAATGCTTTGCAATTCAGAACTTTGAGAATAAATCTCAAGATATGTGTACATTTTATAACAAGACTTATATATCTATGTAGACATTTCTAGTTCTGATTTCAATATTTACTACCAGTTCTGCTATTCCATGACATCTCCATTCTTTTTTTTTTAAGATTTTTATTGGGGAATTGGGGAAGGGGAACAGACAAGTTGCTGTCTTTTTGTTCTTCAGTCTAGTTGTGGAGGATGTTGCTTCACTGGCCCAAGTTGGCACCATCATTGTGCTCTTCCCGGGTGAGGCAGATCAGTCGCCAGCTTCTGGACGGCCACTCACTGCGGCTGCTGGCCACTTACTCTGGTTGCTGGCTACACACGGTAGCCCATGGCAACCCACTGCCACAGGGACTGCAGCCCACGCCGTCGCAGGCGACTCATGGCAGCCCAGCTCCAGGTTGAGCTGTTGTTCAGCATCTTAGCTGTGGAGGGCAGTGTCACTGGCCCTCATATGTGGGATCCGAACCGGGGCCCTCTGGCGTCCCAAGCCAGTTCCTAACCATCTCGCCACTCAGCCGGCCCGACATCTCCATTCTTAAGCTCTTATGTTTGTCTTGTTTCTCAGTTGTTCAGTATATATTTTCAGTAATATTTTTCAAGAAATGAAAATGAGCACCAAAGGCATAGGGAGTAAATTGCGTGGACCCCCCACTTTCTTGGCTAATTAATCTCTTACAGATTGGGGCTGATTGGTGCAGAGTCCAATCAGGGCTTCTGGCAGTTTCCACTTAATATCCCTCAGTCATATTCTGTGGTTTCATGTCCCTGCCCATTCTGCTTTTACTGAAGCTAGTGGCACACTCTCCCTTCCATATTAGTCCATGAAACCCAAAGATTGGAATCTGCTGCTTTATGCTAATAATTAAATCATCTGCTGTGCCAGTTCTATTCTCCACTACCCCTAAGAGGCATTTTTATTCTGAAATTTTATTTTTTGCTTTCCTATATTCCCCATGAATTCTTCCAGGGTTTTTTATATTAAATTTATTGGGGTGGCAATGGTTAGCAAAATTACATAGGTTTCAAGTGTACATTTCTATAATACATCGTCTATATATCGCATTGTATGCTCACCACCCAGAGTCAGTTCTCCTCTCATCACCATATATTTGACCCCCTTTACCCTCTTCTACCATTCCCCCTTACCCAAAATGTTTTAAATTTCTTCTTTTGACTCATTTATCATAATATCTGGTTCTCTTGTATTTTATTGTCAGCCAAAAGCAGATGCTGTCTATAATTGTCTTTTCTGACATAGTATATAACCCTTCAAAATATGTCTTCTATTACGGCATATCTGACATGAGTACAGAAGACAGGTTGTGTAATACAGTCACCTGGCAAATGTGACAGCATAGAGTCCAGAGAGGCTGTAATGGGTCATGTTCACGGCAGTATCCTTAGCACTAAGCCGACACCCATTCTCTAAGAGTTGTTCAATACGAATTTGTGAAGTGAGTGAATGCATAGATAAATGAGTGCTCATCCAATGAGAAATATTATTATCAGAATTATGATTCTGATTATTTTTATTATACACAAAGCAAAATATTCAGAATTAAGAAGATGGAACCCTGGATAATCTCAACACCCAGCTATCCGTCAACATTGAGTGCCAGGCCCTGTGCCGATATCTAACATCATCATAAATTCAAGCGAGGGGACTGAGAGGTAGCAAAGGAAAAGGGAACCAAAGTTGTATAGAAGCTGGAAGAAATGAGAAGGAGCTCCTGCTGCTTGACGCTGAGACCTGTTGGGCCTCGCTCCACAATGCTCTGCAGTGTTCAGAGGACAAGGTGTGTTTCATAGGCCTCATGATGCTCTGACTAGCCTCCCAAGGCCATCCCATCCCCTACCTTCATCCCGTTGATCAGACTAGGATATCCTGAGGCCAGGTCACTGATGGGAGGATATCTGAACCCCATCTGAGGGACCAGTTTGGGGAAGTCAGAAAGTCAAAGAAGCTGTCAGCGTTTAGTTAGTCTCTATGATGCTGGTCACACTTCTGCACATGTTCCTAATTCTATTTTCTTAATGCACACATATGCTGATGTTAGGAAAACATGGACACTGCCTCCCTCCTCCACCCCATCATTAAATAGCGCATGACTATGAAGAATAAGAAAGAGACCAAGTGCTGAAAAGAGAATCTTTATATGCGTACAGCTTTCCAGAAAATAAATTCTTCCCAAGTTGCCAGATGCGGCTGCTATCTTATCAATGTCAGAAAGAAAATGCGGAACTTCATTCCTGTGAACTGTTTATTTTACTAGTAATTGACCAAAGTCTTAAATGGTCAAATTTGGGTAAAAATGTAAAAAAAAAAAAAAAGGCAGCAGAAGGAAAGAGACTGTCCCTCTTAAATTATAGATCATGATGTCTGCAAATGTTTTGTTGATTTTCTGAATCACAGCATAGGGGGGATATTTCAGAAAAATAAGAGTTTTGTGACCCGAATAAGAAATTTGTGTTTTGGGAGCCTTTTAAGAGCATACTTTAGTAGAAAAAAATGATAATACAGGAAAATATTTTCACTGCATATATAACCAACGAGAGAGGAGATAATGATCATTTAAGGTGGTCTGTTGTTAAATTTTTAGTTATTCCATATTTCACCAGCGAGATGCTACTTAGTAATATCATAGCATACGATATATATATTCATGTTCTTCCAAGACCCACTGGGCTTCATATATTTTCTCCTGGTCCCATCAACCAAGAAATAAAAATGGTGCCCAGGGCAGAAGGAAAGGAGCAGAAATCACTGAAGGCAGAGCTTGGGTGGACAGAGAGTAGATGCTACTGTTAGTCCTGGATACGCTGTAAGGGGTTTCTAAACATGAAGCTGCAAAACCTTGTCGAGACTGTGCAATGGTTGATTCAAGCCTTCCTGCTTGACATTTAGCCCAAGCCATGAACAGACTTAAGTAGAGAGGCTGCCTGCCTTTGCACCCTGAGTAGTTCCATGTTTGGAGGCTAGGGATCTACAGGAATAGCATCTCCAGTTACAAATACAGGGAGATACAGACCTGTTGGAAAATGTGTATCCTGCACTTTCACTCAGCAGCAGCCATAACGGGGAATGCTCCACTGACCTACTTTGGAATGGTCACCTTGGTGGTGCAGCCACAGTGGACAGCACATCATAAAATGATAGAACTGGGCCAGTAGTAAAAATTGGGACAGCCCCCTGTGTGTGTCTGAGGCTCAAAGCACCAGGCAGGAGTGTGTGTGTGTGTGTGTGTGTGTGTGTGTGTGATCCCTGTACATTGTGACCCATCCACTAAGGGCAGAGGATCGGGGCAAGGGAAAATACATGGATAAATCCTACTAAAGCATTTTCTTTGTAGTTTATCAAACACTGCCTGGTTGTGCCACCAGAAAAACAAAGCATAGATTATTTTTTCACAAGCTGAGCTTACCTGGAAAGAAAATCCAGAAGCCTATAGCTACCCTGCACACCCCACCCCTACAACATGACAACAGACAAGTTCATGAGTGCACACACTTACACATGTGCGTGCATGTACACACCATGCACACACATTCCCACACTCCCACCTTCCACCACACAGGCAATGTGTGTTTCCACTGACATAGCAGGATCATGGTTTAAAAAATTCATATCCACTTCAGCCTGTGCTTGACCCCTTACAAGATAAGATCCAGGTACCATCTTCACCCTGTTTATAATGCCACAAAGAGAAGTAACAAGACTCAGGTGTCATTAAAGCTGAGGAGGGCCAACGAACCAGCCTGACTGTGTTTGACACAGGACTATATCACTTTGCATGAGAAAAGCCTGATATCTCTGTTTGAAAAGGAGATTTCAAGGAACATTTTCTGAGCACCCATTTTCTCATTTTAAAAGGAGAAATAAAAAATACGTATCTGATAGAATTGGTATAAAGATTAAATGAGACAGTACCCCAAAGCTCTAGTGTTCAGTTAGTAGTAATTTTCAAGGTTCTTGCTTCTCCTGTTTTCCTGTCCTAGTGCCACAGGGGGCATGTGCTGTCCTCTCTCCCAAAATCTAGTCACCAGAACTTTGGTGTCCAGATGCCTTGTCAATGCAGAAATACTTAAATATGTCCCCAGCAGAACAGAGTACCTCCTTCCCCCATAAAACCTGCCATTTGACTGATGTCTTCTCCTGCTGTCACAGATGGCTTCTGCATGCGCTCAGCTACCTGGCCAGAGCCTCAAGGTCATCTTGGACGCCTCCTGCCCCTTCTCTCCAGAAAGCCCATCCATCAGTAAACTGTCCATTCTACTTGTGTAATTTCTCTGAGGTCAGGCCCCTCCTCCCTTCCCCACTGTTCCTTTCCCACTGTTCCCGCCCCAGTCCAGGCTTCAGCACATCTCACTGTTTCAAGAACTTTCTAAATTATATTATTTCTGCCCATCTCTACCTCCTCAACCACTTTGCACATACTGCCAGACCTCTTCTGAAAGCAAACTAACATTGAATTACTGCTTTTCTCAGGAGTTCTGTACTAGCTCATTGCCTGAAGAATTACTCAAGCCCCTAGCTTGATGCTTATTCTAAAACTTTTCGTAGCTGACAAAGAGGGGGAAAGTAAGGGCTTTGTCCCATCCAATTTGTAAAAGGTGAAATTTCATTCACTACCCTTGACAGTCATCATCAATGGCACCTGTGAACATCTACAAGTGGGTCAATTACAAACAATCTCAAAATACGAACCTGCAAGACAGAGCCAGGACAGGGGAGCAGAATGGTGCAGAGGGGTCAGGGCTGGGTACTTGCCTTCTGGCTCTGACCTTAAACAACTGACTTACCTTCTCTCAATCCCAGTGTCTTTCAAATGAGATTTAAAATAACAATACCTACTTCATTGAATTTACTGACCAAGTGATATATATGAATGTTCCTTGTGAACTACTATAAAACTTAAAAACCATTCACTATTATTAAAGCTATCTTTACGTATGAAAGGTTAATATTAGTGCTATGCCGACTTCCTAGGAAAGCACTTTGGGGACAGAGAGAAGGGGTGTGGCATAGATTGGTCAATCCATTCTTGGGAGGTCTGAGGATAAATACAAATTTTCAAGCCCTAAGCTAGAAGGACGATTCTGAAGAAAGCAAATGAGAATGTGAAAACTGCAGAACTCAGAGAAGAGGCGAAGGCAGAGCAGCAGAGTATTAATGCCAGGGTCAGGGGTGTCAAGTCCAGATGACAGTCATGAGAAAGTCATCATCCAGGAGGACATCTCCTCTCAGAACTTTAAGCCAAACACACGTAACAGAAGGAAGGCTTGGCGACCATGTATCATGATGTGAACTGATGACCCAGAGGGCAAAGGCTATGGACTCCAAACTCAAAGCCCTGAGCCAACCCAACTCCTGTTGCTATTTTTAAAGCTCTGTGCGGGTGAGGGGCGGGGGAAGTAGGGAGAGTTTTTCCACTAGTAGTCAAGAACCGAAATAGGAAAGATCAACAGAGGCATTTATAAACAATGAATGCCATTAATTTTTTTAAGCTAAGAAGGGGTTGGAAAAGTTGTAGTGTAGCAAGGAGTAGGGAAGATAGGCAGGGAAACATGGCCCAGCGGTCTTCACAATGTTTAATGGTCCTTTCTGCTTGCTCGATGGCCTTTCTAGTCACTGGTGAATTACTATAGCAGTGAAATTCCCAGAAAACTTGGAAACCATCTTGTTCAATTGAACTCATAGTAGGGGAGAGATAGGATGGGTTATTTTTAATCAAGGTCCCATGACTGAAGTTCAACTGTGATGGGAAATATGTTCCCCTTTTTTCCTCTTTAGCAGAAAACTTTCTAACTAGTAAGTGATATCTCAAGTTTGGGAGCAGTTTAAGCTGTGTTGCTCTAATTAAAAAGCTCAAGCTCTTTCTGCTACACCACACTATGAGAACAGGTCACCTAGGGCTCCTTTGGGGGATAGTGGGAAAGGAGATAGATATTGTAAACCCTAGCTTGAGCTATGTCTGCTTAATTTCCCAGCATGGTGCTATGAGAAGACCATTAGACCAAAAGGCTGGATGTTAGTATTTTAATACCAGCTCTGCCATGAAGGAGTAGTATAATATTTGTCAAATCACTTTGCTTCTCTGAGCCTGAGTTTTTCTATCTGTAAAATGAGAGGGCTGACTAGATCTGGGAGGGCAAGTTGGTTTCCATACTAATTGATTGGCACTGATATGCCCAGAGAAGCTTCTAAACCTGCACCATAGCTCAATAAGATTATTATTATGATTGATTAGTGATGTCTTCCCAATGAAAGTTCTATAAAAAATGTGGCATTTGAGTAGGGAATTGAAGGATGATAGGAGTTCACCACTCCCTACCAAACTCATTAAAATTCTTAGAAGCACCTTCCTGTTGAGTACAAAGAAACAAAACATACCATATTTTCTTTAAAAGAGAAATATAGCAGTCAACTCTTAATTTATCATAAGATGAAGATATAGCCTACATATTTATCCAGATTAACCACTGCCTCTCTATTCTTTTTGTAGATTCCCCACATGGGACTCCCCACATCCAAAAGGCAAATCAGGTGGTTACACTACATGGCTTTGTTCTGAAATGGTATTTAAAAAGAGGTCTCAACCAGTTCATCCTTTTGTCCCTAATTTCCAAATGTGATGGAAATCTGGTACCTTAATGCAATCAGAAAATATAGCTAAAAGGTTTCAGTCAAACCTAGTTGCTTGAGGGGAAGAAATAAATAAGCAAAGGACACCAGCTAGAGATGCAATGTCAGGTGCGGAAGAAATCAGACCTGATTTAAGATTCCAGCTCTCTCATTTACTAGCTCTCTAATCCTGGGTAAATTGTTTAAACTCTCTGGTCTTCAATTTTCCATCTGTTAAGTGTGGAATAACAACGCAATTCAAAGAACATCTGGAAACTTCCTAATTCTTGGTGATCCTGAGCACAGTCCCCATATCAAGGTGCCCTGATCCCGCTGGCCTCTCAGTTTTCAACATTTCAAGGATAAAGACAAGCAGTTCTTCAGTGTATAGGAGCGAAGAGGGAATTTGTAATCAAGAACTCTGGGCTCAAATCTCATCTCTGCACCCTTTTCTCCATTGGCCTTAGACCAAGGACTCCCCTCCTAAAGCCTCAGCTATAAAAGAAGGCTGAAAATAATTGTTGCTCTACATCCATGGATCTCAACTGGGGAGGGGTTGAAGGTAGGAGTTCCTAGGTAGGGGTTCAAGATTTAACAAATAAAAAGACAGGATACCCAGTTAAGTTTGAATTTCAGAAAAACAACCAATAATTTTTTAGTATTAGTATGTCACAGGCAATATTTGGGATACAATTGTCTCATACAATATTTGAGATATTCGTATACTAAAAAATAATTTGTTATCTTAAATTAAAATTTAACTGGACTTTCTGTAATTTATCTAGCAACCCTGCCTCTAAGGACATTTGACAATATCTGGAGATGTTTTGATTTGTCACAGTTCAGGATGGAGGGTGCTACTGCGTTAAGTAGGTAGAGGCCAGGAATGCTGTTAACCATCCTACAATGCACAGGACAACTCTCTCTCTCTCTCTCTCTCTCTCTCTCTCTCTCTCTCTCTCTCTCCCTCCCGCCCTCCCTNCTCTCTCTCTCTCTCTCTCTCTCTCTCTCTCTCTCTCTCTCTCTCTCTCCCTCCCGCCCTCCCTCAATCACACTCACACACACACACACACACACAGAACAAACAATTATCAGGCCCCAAATATCCATAGTGCAGAGGCTCAGAAACTCTGCTCAGAAAACTTGGATTTTAAAAAAGTGCTTTGAAATCTATAAAGCATTGAAAGCTGCCCATTAAGTTTTGAAGGGAATTGGGCACTTTCCCTATTCCAAAAAAAATAAAGGGAAATGGGCCCTTTCCCCTTGCCAACCAGAGGCACCTGAGGTGGGATAGCCTGTGCAGTCTGCAGCTTGACTTTCTACTAGAGAACCCACGGGAAGGCTGCACCGTGAAGGACGTTATTCCAGGAAAGGGACACAAAGCCTGCTGCGCATGTCAGCTCGTGCAGGGCGTGAAGCACAAAGCTGATAGGGAGCTAGGGCCAAGAATTAATAAGCTAGTATTTATATCTCTTCAATTTATTTAATAGTTTCAACTTTTATGTAAATTTCTTAACCCATCCAAACTTTGGTTCAGAATATGCTATGGGTTAAGTATCTGGTGTTTTCCACAAATAACTTACCAAGTGACTCACCAACATGTGTTGAATAATTCCTCATTTTCACTGCTGATTTAAAAGTCACTATTATCAAACATTAAATTCTTAAAGATACTTAAGTATATTTTTAGGTTTACGATTCACTTTATTGGTTATTTTGCTTGTTCAGCACCAATAGCTCTCTGGGTTATTATTGTGATTTACAATGGATTCCTTTTCAAATGTGTTTTTGCTATTCTCAAGTATTTACTCTTCAAGATTAATTTTAGAATCATTTTGAAGTCCCCCACCCAAATCCCATTGAGATTTCAACTAGAATTCTGGTAAATTTGTAGAACTGTTTGGAGAAAATTGGCATCCCTTCAATTCATGTTTTTTTTCTTTTCTTGTTCAATAATATCATGTTGAGTATTAGTAACATCAGGCATCTTTGTCTTCTTTCCAACTTATAATAAATAGGAATTCATTCAACAAATATTTATGAGGTATCCATCTGTGCCAGCTTTTGTTCTAAGCACTTAGGATGCATCAGTGAACAAACTAGGCAAAGATCTTTGCCCTTGCACAGTTCATTGTAGTTGGGGAGACAATGGGTGGATGGATGGATGGATGGGTTTTGTAAGGTGAGAAGTGATGTGGAAAGAAGAACTGTGTAAAGGATCGCAGATGCAAGGGGCAGGTTGTAGCATCACATGCAATGGTTGGTTTAAGCATTGTTGAGAAGATCAGATCTGAGCAAGACTTGAAGGTGAGACAACTCTAAGGAAAGAGCATCCAAGTGAAGGAAACAACTACAGCAGAAGCCTAAGGTAGGAGCATACTGTGTAAGTAACAGCCAGGTAGCCAGTGTGGGGTGGTGCAAAGAGGAAAGGAAGGCCAAGATCTTGTGCAACTCTGCAGGCCTTTGTAAAGACTCTGGCTGTTACTTGGCCGAGTAATTACAGGACTCTAATTACATTTGCAAAGGATCACTCTGGCTGCTATGTGAAGAATAGACTTTGCTGGGATAGGGACAAGGATTGAAGCAGAGAGGACAGTTAAGAGGCTATTTAAGTAATTCAGGTAAGAGATTAACATACAGCAGGAAGAATTTAGAAGGGCCCAGATTCTTGGTATATTTTAAAGGAGGCACCCAGCTGGATTTCCTGCATGTGGGCTATGTGAGAAAAATAGGAGACAGGGGTGCTGCCAAGGTTTCTGGCCCAAGCTACTAGAAGAATGGTATTGTTTCAACTGAAATGGGGAAACTATAGGTTGAATAGGTTCAGGGGAAATAAGCTGAGGAAAAGAGGTCACTAATTCCATTTCAGACATGCTGAAATTTGAAATGTTTATTTGACAGCCAGGCAGAAAACTGTCAGGTATATAAGTGGAACTGGAGTTTGAGAGTCTTTTCTAGATAAGAGATATAAATAAATATTGGAATCATCAGCATCAGTGGTATATAAAGGGATTAGATCTGATGATATGACCAAGGGAGTAAATATAGACAAAGAAGAGAAGAGGACCGAGGACTGGGCCCTGGGGCCCTCCAATGTTCAAAAGCTGGATAGAAAAGGAGGAGCTGGCAAAGAGACTGGGGAAGCGTGACCAAGCAGTAGACGTGCTATCTTAGAAGCCAAGAAAGACAATATGTTAAAGAGAAGAGAATGGGCAGCCTTGTCAAATGCCACTGGTATATCACTTATGGGAAGAACTATGACCAGGAATTGGGATTTAGCCAGGTGATGGTGTCTGGTAACTTTGATGAGAGCAGCTTTGGCGGACTGGCGAGAGAGAACTTCCGATGTTTCTTCACTAAGTACCACAGAGACTCATTTCAGATGTGTATCCTTTGTTATACTATGGAGTATCTGTCTACGTTCGCATTCACGATATCCACATTCACTAATAGTTTAAATCAGAATGAGTAGTCTACTTATCTGACAGATTAGCATAATAGTTATTTCTAATAAACTATAATATATAGAATATATAATGGAACATTATTCAGCCATAACAAGGAATGAAATGCTAATACATACTACAATGCGGTTAAACCTTGAAAACATACTAAGTGAAAGAAGCCAGACACAAAAGGTCACATGTTGTATGATTCCATTTATATGAAATATCAAGAATAGTAAATCCATGGAGACAGAGATCTGACTGACAGATTCCAGGAGTTGGGAGGAGGGAAGAATGGGAAGTATTGCTTACTTAGTGCAGCGGGTCTCAACCTGTGGGTCGCGACCCCTTTGGGGGTCGAACGACCCTTTCACAGGGGTCACCTAAGACCATTGGAAAAAAAGATATTTACACTACAATTCATAACAGTAGCAAAATTACAGTTATAGAGTAGCAACGAAAATAATTTTATGGTTGGGGGTTACCACAACATGAGGAACTGTATTAAGGGGTTGCATCATTAGGAAGGTTGAGAACCACTGGCTTAGTGGGTATGGGGTTTCCTTTTGGGGTGATGAAATGTTTTGGAACTAGATAGAGATGGTGCTTGAACAATGTTGTGAATGTATTAAATGCCTCCGAATTATTCACTTAAACATGGTTAATTTTATGTTATGTGAATTCCACCTCAATAAAAACAATACTGAGGGGGGGAAAAGCTATGGCCCACAGGCCAAATCTGGCCCACTGCCTATTTTTATATAGCCATAAGCTAAAAATGGTTCTTACATTTTTAATAGTTGAGAGAAAATACAAAGAAGAATAAAATTTCATGACACATGAAAATTATAGGAATTCAAACTATATTGTAGGAATATAAATGTCTTTATAAATAAAGTTTTATGGAGACATCTATGCTCGTTTGTTGACTTATTACAGGGCTCCCCCACTATTTGAAAGCAGACCATTCCTATGAAAGCTTCCTTAAGCCAAAATGACATAAAGCAAAGAGTATTCCATACTTTCCCAAAGTTCGCTTTGTGCCACTTCACTTTTAAGAAAGACCTATATCCGTAACAGCAAAAGTCTTCTTTGATTCCTATATTTACGTTTGTTTTCATGCTACAACAGCAGAGTTGAATAGAGGCAATAGAAACCATGTGGCCTG
Source organism: Hipposideros armiger (assembly GCF_001890085.2). Taxonomy (NCBI): domain Eukaryota; kingdom Metazoa; phylum Chordata; class Mammalia; order Chiroptera; family Hipposideridae; genus Hipposideros; species Hipposideros armiger. The sequence goes on along the minus strand of NW_017731459.1, from coordinate 1,338,282 downwards.
CAAAACCTAAAATATTTACCTCTTGCCCTTTACAGAGAAACTTTTCTGGCCCCTACTCTAACTCCTCGGGGGGGTGGGGGGGTTAAAAAAAACACACCTCCTAACTTTATGGCCACGGTTGTCATTGTTGAAGAATTTTCTTCTGGAGAGATTATTCATTCTGCTGTCCAAATCTCCAGACTCTTGGAATGTTTTTCAAAGAAGGAATTGGGAGCTAGCTACCTGCCTTCTGCCTGCTAATGATGTCGTCACTTGATTAGCCTGCAAACTACATTTTTAAAATACTACACTAGTTGATGAGAAACCATTTCTAATGCTGTGATGAGTGTCAGGCTGGTGTCCTGCTCAGTGTGGGAGATGTGAATAGCAGAGAGTAAGCACAGGGGATTAATCCTATCCCCTCTCCCTCCTGAGGGGTAAACTCCAGAGAAGGCTAACCTCCATGGTCCTCTCCAGCCCTCAGTCCCTTTTTTCTCCCCCATTTCCATAAAAATCAAAGTGGCAAATGAGAGTAAGGAAAGGAACTACCAATGTCGATAGAATTGACATTCCTCAGTTCTGACCACTTCCCCGCTATCCTTGCCCAAGCTTCCCAAATCCTAGTCTGATCTGAACCGTGAAGTTTGATGTCTCAGCTGCCCATTTTCCTATAGTGTAAACGAGAGTGCATACCCATTCATTTTTGTCCTGCTTTTTAAAAAAATGTTCTCTCCTCACTCTCAAACCTTTCCTGTTATAGCCCTTTGATAAAGCTCCCTGGCAGATCTCCCCAGAAGAAAACAAGTCCAACTTTACACGGTAGACATATTCCTAGAAAGCTAAGGGATCAATTCTGTGCACACTGCTATTTCACACAGGCTTTAACCAGTAGTTCTGATTTTCTTTGTTTGGCCATGGTTCTTAGAACATTCATCATTTTGGTCTGCCTCAGGTTGTTAGAAGTCCCTAAACAATTCATTTATCACGGCAATACATAAATAAAATACAATTATTTTATATTACTATATATAAATATTTAAAGATTATGTGAATAAAAATACTACTCTAGTTGATACATAAAGATGAATGTTATTTATAATAGAACTATGGAGTGAATTATTCGATAAATGATACATTTCTTTAATATTTTATGCCATCTTTGTGTTCAAAAGTTATGTGAGGTAAACTTTTACAAAACAAGGGCCAACTTACTTGTTTGTGAATAGTATTATAAAGGGAGCGATCTGGGTGTAGAATGTTGACTGCGCTCTCTCTGGGCCAGGCCTGGTCCAATCCTGAGTTAGCCATGGCCAGTTCAGCCTTAGGGAATCAAAATCATGCCCTCAGGGAAAGTCACTATTCGGAGTTGCAGACGGTATACCTTCTAGCCACGTCACTGCTTACTTTTTCATGGAGAGGTATGTTTACCAAAGAGAGGGCCCCTTGATTTTCCCATGTTGTGCTCACGACATCCTTTCTCAGATGGGGAAACTGAGGCTCAGAGATCAAGTGCCTTGCCCAAGGTCTGAGCTAAGGACTAATATCTCAGCATTTTGATCCTTTAGGCTTAACTTCTTCCACCCCACCGTGATGACTTTATATATTATATATGCATGTGCATGCACACATATCCAGATGAAAACATACAAATGTAATACAATTTATGCACGTAAGTTTTAATAAGTTATAAACCAGCTGCCCTGCTTTTGTACTTTTGTATTCTTCCACTTGGGCTTCTCCACCCTGGCTCCACTTTTCCTTTTAAAGGAATCAACCTAGATAAGAACACTGCTTTTAGGCATCTATGACATCAGTGCCATTTTCAAAACCAAAAAAATAGGTCCCCGAGTAAATGCATATCAAAACCAGAAACAGCAGTGTACACTTACATCAGCTAATGCATTTGCGGCCTGGACTCCTAATGGCATTATTGATCATGTCAGTAATCACCCACTTAGGGTGCTTGGCAATAAAGTCTGCAATGGGAAGGACTCTATTTCCTGCACTTCCTTTCTCCGTGCTTTCAAGGGCCTGCACGGGGTGCTAGAGCAGCTCCCTTACACGTGTCAGTTACCTGAACCCCCTTCTCTCCATCGGCAGGCAGCCATCTCATCCTGAAAATCCCTGTTCACATTTGTCAACTATGTCAACTATGAGCCTATTTGTAACAACCCCAGATGTGCTCTGAATGCTTATTCCAAAGGGGAGTTGGGGTTAGAAACAGCTGCAGATCTAGAATCTTCTGGGGATAACTTTTGGTGCCTAGAACTCTTTGTTCCTTTTCCTCCAACCCTCCAACCCCATCCTCACTGACTGTGGTCACATACTGGTATTTTTATTTTATCATCATCAGAGATAGTCGCAGCTGAGAGGGCCATGAATGCCCTGCTAATTTGACCCTTTCTGTTTCAGCACAAGAAATCCATATTCTTACTTAGCATCAAAAAGAAATAGTTGTTTAAGAATAATGGGCACACATCCCATGTTCTGTGTGCGTCCTTTTGAATTCCACTGTGGAGCACTGATTATTTAGATTTTGAAGCCTCACGTTGTTAATAATGGCACTAAAGATAGAGAATGTATGCATTTCTGTCCCAGAAATCAAAATTCTACATGAGATCATTCAGGCCATTGTTTATATGCATGAAGTCAGCCGTTTCTCATTGCATTGGCACATGAAACTGTGGCTGAAATTATGCTCACACACACCTACAAATACGTTTGTGTAGGTGTAGAGTGTCAGGCACTTCCGGGTTAAAATACATATGAGGTAGACACAGGAACGGAAATCTTAGGCTTCTCTCATCTGTCGGGGTGACAGAGAATTCACAGAAGCTGTAATAGGTCCCCTGGGAGGCATGATGGAACTCATACCAGACGGAAAAGGCAGCGGCCAGTGTAAGCTGTGAGCCGGGAGGATTCCACAAGCAAAATGACAAAAGTCAAGGGGCACAGTTAACTTGATCCTGGGCCAGAGAGTTGTCAGCATCTGCTTCGAGGAATGTATGAAGAGCCAGTGTCACAGACAGAGGGAGGGAGTCCCAGAGTCAGCGTTCAGCTGGTTCCTCGGCCAGGTAGGCATCTGACAGAACAGTATCTGGCCTGGACTGTAGGGTCCCCTAGGAGCTGGCAGAGCTCTGGGTCCCAACACATCAGGATGCAGTCACCCTGGGACATTAGTATGAAAAGCCAGACCCATCAGGTGGGAGCCCATAGAGTAAAGATCTGCAGGCCAACTAGAGCTCAGTAGTCACACAAGCCTCCCAGAGGCAGGGGGCCCCAAGAAGTCTAGCTCTTTCCATAGTGTGAGTGGGGTGGAGTCCCAACATTCTCTTAGCCTGGGCACTTCTTTGGCCCAGGCCTGGGCAAGCTGATTATTCTCGATGGACAGTAATGTACTTTGTGCCAAGCACTTTCCTGGCCACAGGGGTTCCAGAAATGAATAAACCATAATTCTATTGCAAGGTCCTGTTGTGAAAGGTACTCTAGGAAGTGAGGGAACAGAGAGTGGCGAGTCCTGTAGTTGTGGAAGGAGGGAGGGTGTGTGCAAGAGGCTTTGGAAGATGCTTGTGGGAGTTCAAGATGAGAAGCTGTTTAGCAGTTGAACAAGGAACGCAGAGGACAGTGTGAGCAACCCTCAAGAGGCATGAACCAGCCATCTTGGCAGGAACACAAATGACCTGGTAAAACAAAGGACGAGACCAAGGTGGAATGTGTTGAAACTAAAGCCAGGAACGTAGGCAGGGGTCTCATCTTGGAGGGCTTCTTAACTGATTCCCACATTATTCTTTTTCATTCCCTGTGCTGGTGTACATTCAGGGTAAACTGCCATGAATAGTGTTAGCTGCATTATAATGCCTGTTTTTATTATCTAGCAGAGGTTCTAACTTTAGTTTAAAAATACTAACTCTGTCATCTTTACTACCGTTTTCATTATCCCTAGCCCTTAAATGCCTGTGGTCTGCCCAGGCGCTGAAAACTCACCCACTGCTTTTGCTTTCATATCTCTGGCTTTGAGAGCCTTCTGTGACATGGATTTCTAGCCCTCTCTAGGCTCTGCACACTCTTGAACCCTTGCAGTCTCCTCTCCTAGCCATGACCTAGACTGGTAGGGTTGAGGGGAGTCCAGTAGCTAAACTTATAAGAATGGGGGCTTGGAATATCTTTGAACTATCTCGTCTGTGTTTATCTTTGAATTGTGTATAAATATTTTATGTATTCCAAGAACTATTCATGGATCTATTTATAGATATTCATATTTTTATATACATAGCTCTAGATATTTTTTTAAGCTTTTTTCCCAAATCATAGTAGTCTATTTTGTTGTCTAATATATGTTCATTTTAATCAAATAACTTGTAGGAGTAATTCCATAGTTGTACAATGTGGAAGCAAACTAACTGCTAGTGACAATTATAACCATTGTTCACTGCTATTTAAGTACTAGACTAAGAGTACATTTTTTATACAAGTTTATTTTTACTCATTCTTTATATTAGTTCTCTAGGTAAGTGGTCTCAATTGTAAATCATCATTTTATCTTTAATTCTGATACTATATGAAATTTGATTAAGTGTTAAGCAATGTCTCAATGGCAAAAACTTATCAAAATGACTATGGCCAATCTTTTTTTAAAGATATATGTAATCAATTTCATTTCTTTAAAAAAAAGGGGAGATTGTCATACAATGCAGTTGGTTTAGACACTTGCATTGAGAACACTGCTTCAATGTTTTCTCCCAATACCTATGTATAGACTTTACTCAGAGCTTCAACACTTGGTTTTCTTTGAACAGCTCACTTATCTATAACAGTGTCTGATACCATGCTCATAAAATAGCCTAGTGCCTGACACTTAATTAGTGTTGTATTGGCTCACATTTATCCATTCAAAATTCCATTTGAATATCATAACTTCCTAAACAATTTTCAGTTGTAGCTTATAGAACTGTCTTAGATTTATCCCAGAAGTTCAAATCCCAGGGAAGAACTGATGGCTTATGTGAGGAGATGGCCCCATGTTTTTCCTGCATCTCCATATATCAAGGACCACATCATTCCAAAGAGCTGACATGACACAGTTTCCAGCAACTTAATTTATTTGCTTTTTGTCACAGGAGTATGAGACTAGTTTATAGATGGTACTGATGATACTGAAAACTCTACAATGGAAACTGTGTCATACTCTAATCCAGAGTCACTTCTGAAAGGCAGCCATTCTCAACCTCTTTAAATGTTTCTGGCATTATTTTAGTATTTTTAAATGCTTTGCTTCTACTACTATTTATTGATTAACCAAATATTAGTTTCCTGCTATAGAAGATGAAGATTCACATCCCCTGCTTTTTCCCTCCTTCCTTGCTCTCACCTTCCCAAAAGTGTTATATCACAATATTTGCTTCCTTAGTCTCATCTTCACAAGTAGTTTTATCACAACTTTGTGTTAACTAGATAGCCAATATACACTATTGTGACTATTGCTAACTTCTGTTTGTTTCTTTTTTAGCTGAGCCATCTGCCACCTGTTGGCAGCTCAGCGGCAGCCCAGCTCCAGCCGGGAATTGAACCGCTAGTTGCTCAGAGCTCGCACTCTTGAGTGAACTCTTAACCAACTGAGCCACTTGGCTGGCCCTATTGCTAACTTCTTATTCAAGCATTGTACTATGATTACATTTGCTTCCTTACACAGGTTTTATATGTCCTCAAATTAGAAATCGCCTTTTTCATTTCCTTGACTTTTCATGCACCTGTATTTGTTTTTGGGTTTTTTTTCCCCAAGGGCTCCCATATATCTGCCAAATGCCATGTCTATTATAATATCAAAATCTCAAAACCATCAATGAATTTTTAAGTTCCATTTTTCCCAAGTCTACTGCCTTACTTCATCTTACAGCACCTGTCTAGGGCTATTGCAGTGTTTTCATATTATTTACCTCTCTTCTGTGTCAGTTCTTCCGTTGTGCACTGGACCTGACAACTTCCTCTTCCGGATTTATTCCCTCATCTTTCTAAGACACATCCTTCAGTAGTTTTCTAAGACAGTGTATGTAGAAAGTAAATACTTTTAATCCCTGAAGACCTGAATATGTGTTTGTTCTGCCTTCATACTTGTTGGTAATTTGACTGGGTATAAAATTCTAGGTTGAAAATTATTTTCCCTCAGAATTTTGAAATTCCACAGTTTTTGAAGGTCCATGGCCTTCTTGTTTACAAGTCGCTGTTGGTAGAGCCACTTTTCCTTTCTCCTGCTAAATTTCTAACCATTCTTCCGGTTGCTTTCTATCTTCCACATATATGTTGACCTCTCTTCTACCCTTGCTGCTCCTCACAGTAACCTTGTTATTTGGGGCTTGTACCAAGTTTTTATTCTTTGACTGTAATTTTAATGGGGTTTTGGTATGAATAAGTGTGAAACTCATGTAGCCAGTCTTCCATGTTTGCACAAAGTCCAGTGACATCTTTCTGTTTCCCAGTATTTAAACCCATGCAGTCCACTTTGCATATATTTTGACACTGTTCTATTAGCAACCATAAGAGTAATACTATCTCCATTTGATGAAGAGATAGCTGAGGCTTCAAGAATGTTAGTAGTGGCCGGCCGAGTGGCTCAGTTGGTTAAGAGCTCGCTCAAGAGTTTGAGCTCTGAGCAACAGCGGTTCGAGTCCAGCCCGAGCTGAGCAGCCGCTGAGCGGCCAACAGGTAGCAGGATGGCTCAGCTCAAAAAAAAAAAAAAAAGAATGTTAGTAGTTTTCTTAAGTATAAAGAGCCAGCATGAGACAGATTTGAGTTATGTCTCACTCTAATGAGACATAAGGATCACATTCGGTGATGTCTTTCTGATGGCAGTCTCTAGTAATAGCACAAGTCAGACCATACCTTCACTATATCTTGCTGCAGTAAACTAACAACACTGCTGTGATATGAATTATTCCTTTGAACTATTTTCTGAGCTACAGCATAGAAGCTTTCCCTTCAATCACTCTTGCTAGTCCACAATAGAAATTGGAACACCTTAAACCAAATAATTGCTGGTGACCTGACTCATACAAAACAGTGGATTGTATTATAACAGACAAGAAAAAGTGAACTTATGATGTTCGGGTCTGAAGGAAAATATCTTTTAATATTTAATGGTGCTATTTCAGAGTCCAACACACAATGAAATAACTTTCGTCTTTGAAGCTTTTACTTACATTTTCACATAGAGCACAAATAGCATTCCCTAATTCAAAAACAAAAAAATAAGTGATTGTTTTCAAAGTCCAGTCTTTTGAAGGCATTGCTGTCTTTCAGCTAAGTTGTTACTCTAAAAGGAAAAGATACTTTCCAGCTAGTACTTATGAACAAGCACACATACCCAGTAATTTATGATGTGTTTATATGTCACTTAGACTTTCTGTGGTTATAACAGCAGACATGCTTTATGTTAAATGAATCCTTCCTAAAAGGAGTTTTCAGGTAATACCTTCTGGAGGGTTTCTAGGTACTTGCCCAATCAAGAGTTTTTCCATTGCTTTTTCCAGCTGAATTTCAGGTTCTTGGACTTTCTTATTTTATCATCGAATTATCCCCAACTGCATCTTAATGTAAGCTAAACAAACCAAATAAAGGAAAAAAATGTTTGGGTCAAGCAGTGAAAGAGTGAAACTAGGCAGGACCTCCTCAGACCTGAGGCAAATTATTCTACTGTTTGGACCCTCAGGCTCTCATCTGTAAAACAAAATCATACACATAGACGATCTTCAAGTTTCTCTGAGCTCTAAATGCCATTTCTACACCATCAATGAATCAACTTCAATTAATTACCTAAATCAATCACCACTTTTAGTACATGTGTGTCTATAAATTTCTTTATTAATTTATTTAATATATATTTATTGGCCTTCATGCTCAGACCTGGGTTTACAGTGGCAAATGAATAGACTCAGTCCTTAGCCGCATTGCATTCATAGTCCAGAGGAAAAGGCAGACAAAAAACAAACTCTCAAATAAATAATAACTGTGATAAAAATACTGTGGCAGAGTGCTGTGAGAAAGAATAATAGGAAAAAGATAATTTAGACAGTGGAAGGGACATGTTTCCAAGAAAGTTTCATTGAAGAAGTGACAAGCAATTTGATGGATGAGGCGCAGCGAGACAAATAAAGAGTGATAGAAACAACATTCCAGGCATATAGGGCAGCATGTGGAATGATCCTGAGGCATTAAAGAGCTTGGGCATTCAGGGAACTTGAAGATCTTGTGACTAGAGCAGAGTGAACAAGAGGGGTGGCCTGAGACAAAGTTAGAAACAGGTTCCCACCAAATCATACAAAGCCTCGCCACCATGGTGAGCATTTTGTGTAATGTCGAGAAGGCAGGGAGAACCTGCTGAAAGATGGTTAAGCAAGAGAAGTTGGTGATTCGAGTGCATTTTTAAGATTACTCTGGTCACTCTACACAGACTGGAGGAAGGCAAAAACAGATAAAGCCAGCTCATTTGGGAATTAGTCCAGACAAAGGATGATGGTGGTTTGGATGAGGAGGCAATGGTGGAGAAGAGGGTGAATTTTATATATCTTGAAATATCCTCATTTTGCATCTATAATCAGCTGTGATGCACAGTGTGATATCTGTTCCCGCCTTTGTTGGTCAGTGATAGAAATTCAGGTAAAATGGGCAAAACTTGACCACTTGCACTACTCAGCAGTACATACAGAAGAACAGAAACAAGTGATCTGTGTAAAGAGCAGCAAAAAAATGGAATTTGCTGGCTTGAATGGAGAGGACAATGAAAATGGAGGCAGCTAAGATTTTTCTGGAGTAATGAGTAGAAAATGAGTGGGGAAAACCAGAGCTGACACCTTAGGTAGAACATGTAGGAGAAGATAAACGAATCAACCATAATATTTTGCCCATTTTGAAAGGTTCATGCAAAAGTCACAGAAAAGAAGAATTACCTGGGCTATGGAAGTAATCACTTTTCAGTGATTTCATAGTCATCACCAGAAAAGGGTAGGTTGTATCCTAACCAAAGCTCTCCATATGTCTGACAGGAACAAACGCTAAGCATGGACTGCGCTGCAAAGCCTGTAAGATGAGCATTCACCACAAGTGCATGGATGGCCTTGCACCCCAGCGGTGTATGGGCAAGCTGGTAAGGGCCTGTGCCAGGACCAAAGCCCAGAACCCCCTGTGCAGGCGCTTGCCTGCCCCAGTGAGATCACTCCATTTAAACTCCTCCTCTACAGCACCCTTGAGAACGAGACACCAGGAAGGCAGCCCCAGAAGGCCTGGCCTGCCACCTTGGCTTCCTAGGTAACAAAATGATAGAACAGAGGAGGAGCTTTGTCAGCCTAGGAGACGAGTGCTCCACATGGAAAAAGGACTCAGTGTCCTTAATAGCATGACCAACTTGTCCCAGTTGGGACTGTCTCAGTGTTAGCACAGGAAGTCCCACCTCCTGGGACAGTCCAGGTTTTAAAAGTGAAAGTCAAGCACCCCAAGAACTACTCCCCCAGCTGCAAACTAGGGTGGTTGGTCATCCTAGTACTTAATTGGCTGACAGCTCAGTGGGTGTCATGAATGGGATAGAGATTAATCACATTCCCAAAGGTGGAGAAAGTAGTAAAAACTCTACACCACTTTGATAGAATCATGCTGGTCAAACCAAGGGAGGTTGGGTAACCCTGGCCCATTCTGGGCTGATCATATTGTCTCAGGAGTGTGCCTCACATTGATAAAAAGCAACCCAGAGCACATATGAGGATATTTGAAACTAGGATGACCAAAGAATTGTAGAAATGACCAAGAATATCTACCCTAGAGAAATTTAGGCCATGACAGCCGTCTTCAAAAAATTTTAATACAAGCACAAGAGGGATCCTATTGTCATCTGTGGCTCCAGGAAAAAGATCTAGGATCAGTAGGTACCAAGTCTTAACAATCAGAGATAAAGTCACCAAAGACCTGTCTTTAGGGTTAGTGAGAGCTCCCCCACCCACTCCCATCACTGGCAGTATCCAAACAAAGGAGGGTACCACTGCGAGGAACATTGGATACAATTCTGGAATTCTAGGAGGGGCTGGGCCACTAGGTTCTCTTTCAATACTAGGATACAGTGAGTTGAGGTTCTTAGAGTTTTCAACTCAGTCTCATTGGCAAAGTCCTCTTCCCTAAAACCCTTGTCTCACCTGTTCCCCTACCCTTCCTCAAATCGTGATTCCCATAGGCTAAGGCAGACACCATGGAAGAGAGGTCACAGAAACAGGATGGAATCTAGGACACAAAGCCAATGGTCCTGGGTAGAGCTCATCAGACATACAAGGGCCTTGAGGCTTCTGAGGTCTGACTTCTGAGGTCTGCTTTCGCATGCCCAGGGCTTTTCTGATTTTAATAAACCACAATAACAAGCTGGGGTGAAATAAGGCATAATGGTCCATTTGTATCCTAGGAGATAATGAGGGGCCGGGATGCAAGGGAGGCTGCTGTGGGCTGTGGAGAGAAGAGAAGGAAGATGGGGTGGCCGGGACCGGGGCTTGCTTTCTGGGTGGAGTGTAGCTTGCTTATTGCCACCTGTATATCCCAGCTCTCCAGGGATAAATCATAGGACAAGTCAGCATCTTAAAGGGAGATGAAGGTGCCCTTAGAGAAACCAACTGGCTTGATTTTTACAGTTCTTCTGGGGTTTTATCCCTCTCATCAGTGACATTAAGCGCTTCTCTTTCTCATTCTCTCTCCAGCCAAAGGGGTTTCGGCGTTACTACAGCTCTCCCTTGCTCATTCATGAACAATTTGGATGCATTAAAGAAGTTATGCCCATTGGTGAGTTGGGACATGGATGGGTGGACTAGGTGAGCAGCAATGTCAGCATGAATGGCTGCTGCTCTCCCAGAGTTGCAAAACCAGCAGGATATGCTTGTGCATTTGTTTGTGGGTTTGTGCATTTAATGGGGTTATGATTGTTTGTGTATTTTGCTGGAAGGAAACATAAGGTGGATCAAATTCTGCAGGAATATTCATCCTCTCCCCGACGAAACTCGAAAAACACCCAAGTCCTAAAGGCTGCTGACATGCTACACCACCCATCAGCAGCATGGTGGAGTGGAAAGAGCATGGGGTATGGCATCCCATGACCTGATTTAAAGCCCAGCCCCCCCACTGACTAACTGTGCGTTTGAACAAGCTACTCAACTTGTCAGACCCTATGAAATGAGAACAGCAATGGCCTCCTTTGATAGCTGTTGTAAAAATAAATATAAATTATAGACCAATGCTGGGAAGGTGCTCCATGAATATCAGTTATTCTTTAATGAGAACAAAAAAATGCCTTAGATTTATAGATATTTCTGGCTTGCATTTATTCTGTAATAATATCACTCAGTGTACTTCTATTTTTCTCTCTCTCTCTGAAAACCTCCACATCAATGTTTGCCTTTTGGCGGGGGTGGGGGACAAGTTTTATAAACTAGAAAGCTTTGCATTAGAAACACATGAAGCCTGGTCATACCCAATTCTTTGAAAAATACTTGCTCCCTACTGCAAACTTTGTGTCTCAAGACTTCATACGTGGGTGAGCAGAGCTCCCCTCTAGGGGATGTAAAGCTGGCCTCTGGAAAGAACCTTGAAATTGGAGTCCTAGGGATAGATAACAAAAGCAGAAAACCAATCCACCAGGAAGCCTTTGGGAGCAGAGAGTGCTGGGTGCATGGAGGGACCTGGAAAATGGGCACATGTCGTGGGGAGCACCTCTGTGAGGAGCACTGAGCACAAAAGCTCCGTTTTTCCAGGGGTTAGTGGGTCTGCTGCTCAGAAACGGCTTCCCTGGTGCATGTGATAAGTGGTATAAGATGCAACCCAGGAGATGTGATGAGTGATTGGCTGCATTCCTGACAGTGATTTGAGGTAACCTTTGTCTCAGACGGCCTTTCTCTTCCTTTGCAGCCTGTGGCAATAAGGTGGACCCCGTCTATGAGACCCTCCGCTTCGGCACCTCCCTGGCTCAGAGAACAAAGAAGAGCAGCTCCGGCAGTGGCTCCGATTCGCCTCCCAGAACCTCTGTAATTGTCCTCTGCGTCCCTCAGTCCATCAGGGTGCTCTCAGGCAGGGCAGTGTGAGGGGTTCCACCAAAATGCATCATAAGGGTGGGTCTGTTGGGAGTCAGGCAGCCTCCAAAGGGAAACCCAAAGGGCTTTGGGGCACTAAAGGTTAACCTCCTGTTGCCAACACCCAGGAATCATTTTTACTTTCTTCCTCAAAGAACATGCTCTTGGCTCCAGGCTCCTTGACTCCCTCTTCCATGTACTACTTCTCCCTCTGCCTCCCACCAATATTACATCACACGTCAGTCAACACATAGACAGATTTCACCCAAACAATGAGCAAAAACAAGGAGTTCCAGCTGCGTTCAGTTCTTCCTCCAGATACATCCCAGTTCAAGGATGCAGCCATTTCTCACATTTTCTCGATCTTTTCTCTCCAAGGTGAGGTACACCCTTGGTTTCACACAAAAACTGCCCTCCAGAGACACTTGACCTCTGACTTAGGGGGGCTTCTCTCCGTGGGACACTCACCCTCTCAAACACCTCTCCTGTTATACCTGATCTAAAATGAGTGTTCCATGCATCTCTGTGACCTACCATCATTATCTTGCCTCTAGCGGTCCCAACCAGAATTTCCATAAATTCCCCAAGATGCCACATCTACAACTCATGTGGAAGGCGACCATCTCTGCCGCAGAAAGACAAGGACCTTCCAATTCACATTTCCAATTAGGATAGCTTGTACCCAGTTATTGGTTCCATTGTCGCAGCTTCTGCTGGACTGAGGACTTCCGGGCAAGACACAGATAACCCTCCAAATGGTCTGCCCCATAGGGTCCCCTCAACATCCAGGGATTAGGGTTGGTTGTGGGAGAAGAGTAGACAGACTCCTGGAAAGGGTCCTCAGGGGCTGAGTTGAGGTAGAGCCCTCACTAGGTGCACGTCAACCCACAAGAAAACATAGGTATGTAGGTCAGGTGGGTGAGTAGGTAGGTTTGTAGGTCCTCGACCAATGCCACATGGTCATCCTAGAAGCCATCTTTAAACTCACTGAAAGTCCTGTTCTTCCTACATTCCACTAACTTCTGAGAGGGAAGAAACAAAAATAGCTCTTCCTTTTTTTCTTTGCTCAACATAAAATTGATGTCAATTAGTTCTTTTTTTACTACTTAGCTAGCTAGCATGAGTTAAGTGCTTACAGTTTACTAGCACTGTAGGGGACACAAAAGAATGGAGGACATAGCTCTTTACTCTTAGAATTCACAACTTATTTCTAAAGACCAAACTGATGGAGCAGAGAGCTGAGGATGGCGACTTATTTAGCATTTTTTAAATACAGTTTTATATGTCTTACCCTATCTTTATTAGGAATAAGAACATCACACACATGAATTAAGGGTATTATAACTATGTCATGTGAGTGTTGAAGGATTTCACAGTGAAGATGAGAAGTATTTAGCTTCAATAGACATTGCCTCAAAACAGTGAGGGTATAATTTGTGACATTTGAAGATACCGAATCCTGATGATCTCCTTAAAGAGGCTATAAATCAAATTGGCAGTCCAAGTAATAATGCTAATTCGTTTACTGAAAGAAGGCTAGAAATGGTGCTAAATGTAATGAAAACATACAAAGCACATACAGACAAGGTTTATATTATATACAAATATGTTATGGTTGTGGGGGTTGGATGACAATAGTAGTATCAGTAGAGTTCCTAGCACAGGGCATCACTGGCACTCAGTAAGTGGAAGGTATTGCTGTTTTATTTCATTAACCATCTAGGCCTTAGCTAGGTTTTCTCTGAACTGGAGTTATGAACGTGTAAAAAGGTTGCGATCCATTCTAGAAGTAAGTATGTCTTTGAGTTGAGCATGTCCCAGAGCTAGCCTTTAACAGGGTCCATCCTCAGCTCTGTAGAAAACCCCTGAGTCACTCAAGGGTTCTGGTAAGCCTGTCCCCCTGTCATGTCCTCCAGTCACTTCCTTGCTTGGGTGTCTCCAGGGGTCTGCTTTGGCTTGATCTTCGTGTTCTACTTGCTTTTCCTGGTTACCTTTCTCACACTCTTTTTGTCCAACCACCATCTCTAAGCTGATGCCTCCCTTAGGTGTTTCCCATCTTAACCTCTTTCCCAGGCTCTGGACCAGTCCTACGGATTTCTTAAAATGAACATGTGCAAGCTAACTCATGCTCCATTGCTGATTAGGTCCTGTGATTCAGAACTCAGAAATGCGTATCAAAAATGCTCTTCCTCGCTATCACCGATGCTGGAGGTATTTGACTGCATCCTCTCTCTCCCAAATTATTATAAAGGAATAACTGTGCAACCCTCTTCCCTTTGAGTCTACTCTCTGCAGTATCTCCAGATTTATTATCTTTTAAAGAAAGACTTTTTTTCCTAATTAAAGACTCAACTTTCCTAATTAAAACACTCTGTTGGCTCGCTTATGCCCCAAAGGCAAAACCCAAACTTTTTAGCATAGCAAATGAGGCCTGTCTAAAGACATTCCTTCCTCTGAGCTCACTAAGCTCTTTAACATCTGCACACCTTAGAACATGCTGCTCCCACCAGCTGAAATTCTTTAAGGCCCAGCTTGGTGTTTACAAAAACTGTGAAGAGTTCTCAGACTCCCCAAGCATGGTGAATTGCTCCTCCCACAAGCCTTC
>NW_017731459.1:1321152-1322115 GCF_001890085.2 Hipposideros armiger | reverse complement strand
TGTCTATGGGGCGAGTCAATAGATCCTCATCCTGCTCACAGCTCATGCATCTCCCATGCTTGTGTGAGGCCGGCATGGGGGGAAAGCAAATGGAAAACCAGGCAAGGGAGGCAAGAGCAGAAAGGAGGCTTCCCCAGAGATGGCCCTGACCTGTCCATCAGCCCCAGATGGCTGTTCCTGTGGTTCTGAGCTCTGCTGAATTCGTGATGACGAGACAGCCTCAGGAACACTCACAGCAGGCAATGAACATTTCAGCCTCCACACTTCTGACTCGTGCTAAGAAACAGCGAGACCATCAGAGAGACAAATTGTCCAGTTTGCTTTCATGTCTGAAATAGCTTTGTTTCCGGCAACGTCCAGACCCTACAGACTGGTTTTAGGGACAAAAAGCGTAATTTTATGAATGTCAGTAAGGTGTTCATTCATCACAGTCCACTTATGCTTCCTGGCACTGGTGTCATCAGTAAATAGTTCTTGGAATTTTGCTCTGTGAAAGCATTGTTCTGACACCCGCAGGGAGACAAAGACAAATCAAATTGTGCTTAAATATCTGTCACTTTATTCTTTCCCCAGAGTCCAACTTGCCTCCGTGAACGAAAACAGAAACAATTGATTGGTACTTTAAACGATTTTGCTTCCTTCCTGCAGGGTCAGCTGATAATGAACTTCAGCCTCTTGCCATTCTTGCAGTCTCATGTCCTAATGCTAACATATTTCCACATAGCTAATCTTGGTCCCACAGGTTGATTTTTTTTTTTCCAGGGCTGTAGAGGCAATTTGCTTTACGTTGTCGGGAAGTTGCTGCCTGGCTGATTTTAAATCGTTATGTTTCCTTTAATGGTCTTTCAAATGTTCTAGAATATAAAAGTCTTAATGGCTTTGGGAAGGCCTGCTGAAACTGAATTCAAAAACTTTTAGGAGTGAGCCGACCGAGTGGCACGTTGGTTAAGAGCTGGCCTGGGA
>NW_017731459.1:1299515-1319922 GCF_001890085.2 Hipposideros armiger | reverse complement strand
TTGCTGCTGCTGCTGTTCTGTAACCTAAGTGGAAGAACAACTATGATTTGTCTTAGTTTTTAAAAAGGGCAGAATAAGTATTACAAAAACAATTGATTTTTTTCAGCAATGGAAACAGCACTTGACTCATACCTAAGTAGTGCATCTCTCAATAATGCATCTTATGCTCTATAATTAATATTTAAAACTCACCTATAGAAAAAGCTATACTTTCTTGAAAATTTTAAGTGAAAGCATATGGGCAGAAATTCTGATTTCTCTCTGTTGTCGCTTCCTGGGAAGAAGCTAGCTGTGACCCAGGCATCTCATTCAACACTCACTGAGTGCCTATCATGTGCCAAGCCCTGAGCCTGCCACAGACACCTGAAAGGGGGGCCAGTGCCCACGAGGGAAAACACAGCCTCTCTGAAGTTAGCCAAACAGACAAGACAGCAGTGACTGGATTCTTAAGACACTGTCATTATTCCCCCTTAGCTCCTCTACTGACACTGAAATCTCTACTCAGTTAGCCCACTGATAGGACACTGCTCATTGCACGCTGTTCCCTCTTTTCTCCAAGACTTCAGATCTTGTGGAGGTGCCTGAAGAAGCTGACGGGCCAGGAGGAGGGTATGACCTACGGAAACGCAGCAACAGTGGTGAGTGAGGGAATGGGACCCCAGGCACTGCCCAGCACAAATGCCAATCACGTTAGTCGTGCAAGTCAGTGGGCGGGGAAAGTAGACTTCCGGTCCCCTCGCTTCCTCTGCTGGCTATGGAATTCAGTCTGGGCAAGTGCTCAACATTCTGGAGAGAAACTGGGCATAATCACTCATTGGGTTTCAGTGATCTGACGATAACGGTCCCTGAGTTCTGTGTCCTGAGTTCTCAGGTATTATGGACTTAGCTATACTGGGGTTAAAGAGTCACTTTCAGACCTCCTTGTTAATGTGCATTTCCCCCACTGACTTACGTAAGGTTAGCCAACTATGCCACAGAGAAGCTGCTCCATGCTACACCAGAAGTACCTCAAACCAGGTGGGTGGTGGTGCCAGGGAGGCAGGTAGGGGCCGCACACTCGACTCCTTCCCTGCAGAGATAACTGAAACTCTGATAGGTATAGCCAAACATTCATTATTATTATGTAATTTCCTAATAGCTTAAGCCCTTGTTACAGTAATTTCTAAAATATTTATTAAATGCTAACTGAATCCCGTTGCTTGCTAACATTAACAAAGAACGGCCCCTGAAACCGGAGCCTAATGTGGACCAGTGACGCAGATTTGTGTCGATATATTTAAATGTCCCATCCTCAATGTGTTAAGGAAACATAACTAACGCCTTATGAATGCGTCTTGCCCAGCCTCTCTCATGGGAACAACTGCTTCATCTCCACTCGTTTATCCAAAACACATTTACAAAACATTTACTATCACCAGCAAAGGTACACAGGTCACAAATGCTGTCCTCAGGTTACGCCTAATCCAGCAAGCTTGCACATCCTGACACATGTCATTTACTCAGGCTGAGTGCATCCCGGAGGCGGAAGCCATCCCTCCCGACTCTCATCCCGGGTGTGAAATGTGGGAATGTGCCACCTTGGGGAGGTTTCCCACTTGCCTAGTTGCCCAGCCTTTTCCAGACTGGAAGCAGAAACTCTGCATTCAATATCCCCTCGCTGCTTTGTCAGCAGCGATCTTACGAGGTATCATCCCCACTTCCTGAGTTCTAGGAATCCATGTATATCCCTTCTCTAGTTAGGACTGTGCCTCTGGGTCCCACAAGGCAGCACATGCCTGGCTTCCCCACAACTCTCCTTGCTAAATAAGCATCAGAGCTCACCATGGCCCCCCTGCCACGCCCACAACATCTGCTAAAGCACTCTGTGAGGGTAAGGATTCTTTAGCATCACATGGGGAAAACCATACTTTTAGATCGATGCAAACATTCACTGAGCACTTAGCAGTGCCATTAGAGAGACAAATCAAAGAGTGACGGCTGCCAGAGGACCCTCACAGGGAGCAGTCACACTGCAGGACCATCCCAGCCCACGTCTGTCCAGCATCACAGGTCCAACAACTGAATTTGGTCAGCAACCCTGGAGTTCTTGGGCATCTGAAGAACCAAATCACCAGAGACTGGTGTATAAACCAGACATGCCTGCATTTTAATGCTTCAGGTCTGGTCAGCTGCTCTGTCTCCTGAGTCTGACTTTACCTGCACCCTCACCTGACGCTTTTCTCCAATGTGATGGTCTCCTCATCTCTAACTGCACTGGGCATATTTGGTCCTTGGCCCCTGCTTGCTCTGCAGGCAGACTGCTGGACTTAACTTGGTGACTATGTGGCCATGAAGCAGTGACCTAGCTTTTCTCTGCTTTAATCACCTCATCTCTAAATAAGACCGACCCCATAGGGTGTTGTGATCTTTAAATGAGATAATGAATGTAACTACCATTCATACACTAATGACTTGGAAACTCCACTTGCAGCACTAGGCTTCTTTGCTGCCCCCAGACACCTGTAGCCTCCTGGATATGGGATCTGAATATGGAACAGGCATCTTCAAGTTAACACCGGACTCCAGATTCCTGTGCCCACCCACCCAAACCAGCTCTTCCCCAGCTACCCCTGCTCAGTACATAGGAATTCCATTCTACTAGTTGATCAGGCCAAGCTTCTGACATCAGCCCTTCTCACACCTCATATCTAATCTGTCAGTGGATCTTAGCTGCTGCTCTTCAAAGTCATGCCCAGTATGCGTCCTCCCTTACCTCACTGCCTCAGCCATCCTGGTCCAGTTTTATTGATGCTATTGCTCACCCATTCCTTTAGTGGTAAGGTCTCTATTTGCCCTGGGGGGTTCTTGACTCAAAAAGTGGTCTTCATATAATTGTATAATGCAAAGAGCTATATTTAGGAATCATCAATATGAAGTACAGTTACTGTTAATAAAGTCATCATAAGGTCATCAAGTGTCAGAGACGCAGCTTAGAGACTCACTACCCCAAGTGTGGCCCATTGACCAGCAGTCCGGGCACCACTAAAAGATCCTGTTAGAAGTTCAGACTCTGCTTATGAATCTATGATATGAATCTGTGATATGAATCTTACTAAGTTTGAGAAGCAGGTTTTAAGTCATAGAGTTCAATACACACACACACACACACACACACACATACTATATAGATAATGAAACTGAGGCATGGAGTAATACACTCAGCCACAAAGCTGATTATTTGCCATGCCATCTCTTTTATGTTAAGGGGTTTTTTTCACAGCCTTATTCAAAGAAATCTGTTAAAAGAACTTAGCAAGCAATCAAGCTCTAAAAATCTTTGGAGATCTATTAGCTATTCTTTTGATCAGGAGTAGCTTCCTTTATAACATGACCTTGGAAGCTAGAGGGATTAATTATGCAGCAGTTTGCTTCAAAACATTTTCCTTTGATTGGATTTCATCCCTTGTCCATGCAGTTTGAGAAACAACCTAGAGAAAACACCCTGCGTATGGGGTCCGAGTTCCCACCAGTCTTCTCACTGCCATGGCAAGGAGGATGCTGGCTTTTCAGGAGCAGCGCTTGGGCTTCCGGTCACAAGCAGTTCTGCATTACATGTTTCATTTATGTTCTAACAAATACACAGTGCACACAGGTCTTATTTCTGCCAGCCAGGGGTCACGACAAATCCTTGAGGAACATTTCCAAAGCCACCTTAGAAGAAGGTACAATTCGTGCTCATTTCTTTACTGCTAAGAGCACCATCTCTTCTATCTCTTTTATAAAAGACTTTGGGCAGCTCTGAGTGTTTCTGGTTGTTGTCAGCACTGTTCCAGGAAGCATCAGAAATATGGATGGGAAGAGTTATTGGTCCTCACTTTTGGTTTAAATGCCGGAGACTCCCCTAGAAGCAAGATCACGAGCAAAGGGAGCAGTCAAATCTAGGCTGCCTATTTCAGCTCAAAATGCCAGATAATCATGTTACTGGCTAACATCAATAATTGCATTTCAGTCTGACTGTATATGATCATAACTTTCCTGGAAGGGAGGCAGAGGGAATGAAACGTAAGCAAGACAGATTCCTAGAAGTATTCTTCAAAAACGGACAGGGTTACTCACATCCATGTGAGGATATTACAGAGCCCAATAGCACCTTACGTTGCACTGAAGCAAAGAAATTGTGCCCAGAAGGGAAAATGACAAGCTCAGGTTTGGAAAATTTATCATTGCCTTTAGCATGCACTGCTTCTAAATCGCACATTTTGAGTTGTCCCCCAAAAAAGGAAGCAAATGTGTTAATGGCTCTTTTGGCAGATGCCCCTGGTTCTGGTCCCCCTCCAGTGGACAATTCCCAAATTACAGTTGCAAACATTTATGGTGTGTTTCTGCAACACACACTTAGTATCTTTAGTACCAAGAAAAAATATCAATGACCCAAGTCTAACTCAAGAAGTAACAGAGAACTTGAATTTGCTTCTAATCGTGACAGAAACTGAATCAATATTTTAAATTTTTGCACCATGAAAATACCAGGCCCAGACAACTTTATAAGTAAATTCTACCAAACACTTCAGGAATAAAATATTTACACACTATATAAGCTTTTTCAGGACAACAAAACATGGCAAGGAGGAAGGGCAGTAGCATTCTCTTAGTTTCTGAAACCAGTTTGACCTCAAAGCCAAACAAAGATGGCATGAGAAAGGCAAATCACTGGCTACTCCCCTCTGGAAAACAGACGCAGAAATCTCAAACAAAACCTTAGTAAACTGAATCCAATAATGTATTTTTAAAGGATAATACATAATTACCAAGATGGACTTATTCCTGGAATGCAAATTGGCATCAGTGTCAGATAAATCGGTAATGTAACTGGTTAAGAAGAAAAACCAAATAATCATCTCATTAGAAAACACAGTGGTGGACATGGGCCTGGCAGGACCGCAGAGCAAAAAAGACAGACAGAATAGGAAGAAGGCACAAAAGAAAGTCCTTTGGGGTTGTGGCCAAAACTAAAGCTTCTTTTTGCATCTGTAACATTAGAAAGTATGTCTACATAAAGGACATATTCTTTGACTACTTGTCATGGATGAAATCAACAACCAAATTTTTTAAATAAAATGCATTTCAAGCACCAAACATGAAAGGTGTGCATGATGTAATTTTGGTAAAATAGTTACCTTTCTTTATTCCTTTTCCCTCACATCAAAATCTTAGACTTGATTCTGGAAGGAATGGATTTTAAAAATCATTTTTGCACTATTCCATTTCTGCTTGCAATCATATAGCTGAAAACACATTTGGGGGTCACTTTAAATAATTTTTAACGGAGTTCACAAAAGTGATACACAGTTCAAACCAGATGCCTAATGGATATTCAACCAAAAGCTAAAATAATGTGAAATTAAAAAATGGTAAAACCAATCCAAACTGATCATTGCATATGCACCTATGGAGTCCCCCTTTTTAGCTCCAATCAAGAATTTTCTAGGAAGATTCTCTTTGCATGTTTTCATTGAAATATTCAATGTTTTTTTAGAAGTATAGGGTTTTATCATTAAGGAATCAAGTATTTACACCAGGACTTCAGGTCATCACATAATGCCAGAGAAAATTTTTGCTGGCCTCATTCATTTTAAACTATTAAGTTGAGTGGCCAAATATTGAGGCAGATGAGCCCCATAGGATCAGGTCTTCATTTTCCACCTACTTGCAAACCAGAGCTCCCCCAATGACTGCTTACTGACCTGCTAGGGATAATGGAATTGCGTCCACACGCTCTGGACCTATTAACTGTGGAGAATAGGTGTTTACTAAGCATTGGTCCATTTATAGGGGCTCTTGTTCTGAAGTGTGTTTTCTACATCAGCTATTGAATCCATTTTAAGGACAAAGGAAGATTGTCAGTGCACTAACTGAAATAGCTTACAGAGCTTTCTGTGGTGTGTTTCTCTTCCTCCACTGATATTTCCATGATAATCTGAAGGGAGACCAAAGGGAAGAATAAAACTGCAATGTTTCATTTTTAAATGTCAAGTCATCTAAATGGTAGGTTAGTTTAGAAAGTGTAACTGTAATGTATAAACTTGGATGCATTTGCCACATTTGTGTTTAAGGAAGACACAGGCAGTGAGAATAAGGCCATGACATTGATCACTGGTGTAGACTTGGTGGCTAGAAGAAGCTAAGGCAGGGCCCTCATACCCACAGCTGTCTATGTTGGCAGTGAAAACCTCCTGCCCATTTTGAGAAGCCTTGTTCTTTCTCAAAAGCTACAGAGTGGCTGCTTAAATGCAAAAGGACAAGAATTATACATCCCAAGAACAAAATAAGGAGAAACCACGATTTTATTTTTTATTCCAAATAACAGCCTCAATGCACTGACAATACGAGATCAAGGAAATATTTTGAAGTTTAAAACTAAAGCTTTAATCTGCAAAATAGAATATAGATACCATTAAGAAACTAGAATCAAGATATTGAAAATAGATAAAAGAATCTGGTCTTTAGAAAAGGTAACTCAAATACAATTCAATTGGGCCATACCTCACCCTCTATCCCATTAACAAATCATTTGATACATTTAACAAAGATGAATGGCATGGTTTCCGCTCATGAGACGAGCACTGCCAAAGGAGACCAGGTTGTGAACGCACAATTGCCAAGCAGTCAAGAGGATGTGTGCCAGATGGAGGCGTGTACAGGGTGTGCGCATGCAAAGACGGTGGTGCAGAATGCTGCACAGGGAGGCAGGGATGACGTGGAAAGCAACGTGACAACGTGACAGCTGGGTCACTGAGGACAAGGAAAAGGTAGTGCGACGGGAAGGAGAAGCTACGGTACAGGGAATAAATAAAGGCACGTTTTTCAGGCATGTTTACAAAATATGGTGATGGGATTCATAAAGCTCCCACTTTCTCTTGTCTCCTTCAGTGTTTACGTATCCAGAAAATGGCACTGACGATTTCAGAGACCAAGCAAAGAACATGAATGACCAGGTATTTATGGATGTCCCAGAAGGCAAACCAGACAGGATCCTTAGATCATACTGCCTGCCGGTCACCACCCACATGGGTCATGGTATCAATTTAGTGGGTCCCAGACCAGCACTTTTAGAGAATACAAGACAGCAATGTAGCATAATTTGCCATAGAATAGATAGCATGGAGTAAAACAGGAATATCAAAGGTAAAAGGCACATCAAAGGTAAAAAGGATAAGTGTTGTGTTGTACACTTTTGTTTTCATTATATTAGTTACATAGAAGTTGGTATATACTCTATAGAATGTATATTAGATAGTTACATAATATGTTACAATTGTTTTATAGTATATAAGTATATAGTTATATATTTTTATGTTCATTGATGTATAAGAATAGAACAGAATAGAGTAGAATAGAAATATATAGCATAAGGCACTTGGGCTTTGGATAGCAGAGTGAATCATAAAAAAATACAGTACTGTGCAACTTTTGTGTATGTTTTATATATACAATAGATTTATTATTATTATGCATTAAATATATTATATAATTATATAATATATATGCATAGAATTGTATATTATGTATATATACATGTTACATATTATGCAAATATATGTAATATATAATATCGAATTTATGATATGTAATATTACATAATTTTATGCTATGTATTATATAACTTTTCATTTATTGCATTCATTATAAAGTGTAGACATTTATCTATTAACATTTATTTGGTTCACAATAATAGCTAATATTTATATAACACTTGTAAGAATTTCGTACAGTCTACAAATTGGGGACAATAGAATCTACCTCATGGGGCAATTGTGAGGTTTGAGTATGCTAATGCATGTAACCAACTGCTATCAAAAATGGTAACTTTTATTATAATTATTGCAGGGTTTCATAGTTAGGAGATGGTGATTCCATGATATATCAGCCTGATGCCAAAGTCTACATTTTTTTCCACAACGTGAATGAACGAATTTCCAGATGAATATACCTGGTTCCCTGTGCTATGCTAGATACCAAATTTTAGGCTAACTAATGAAAAGTCCGTTGTAGGAAGCTGTTTCTTCTATTCACATGCCACTCTTTCTATAAAGAGAATATTCTCATTCCTGGGCCAACCCCATGAACAACTATATCCTAAAAAAGTTACTTTAAGAAAACTGTAGTATTTCTGACAAAGACTTCCACATGATTGTTTTCAAATGGTTTGCAATGAAATCAAACTCAGCTAAGAAATTAAAAATAAACCGATGGTTGAAACACAGCTTTTAATAATGATTAGATATTTTAACACTTAAGAGCCACACACTGAATTACATTGCATTAATTTCTCCATTTCCTTGTGTGTTTTTTTTTTCTTGCCTCTCTCCATTTCTTCTTCCTTCCTTCCCTCATTTTTCTTTTATTTTCTCTTTCAGGGACTTCTTTCCAAAGATCCATTACAGATGAACACCTATGTTGCCTTGTACAAATTTGTACCACAGGAGAATGAAGATTTGGAAATGAGGTAAAAACATGTTTTAAAGAAAAAGAAAAGAATGAATGAGAGAAAGAAAAAAAATATTTTAAGTCAATGTCTTTCCATGTGAAACAAATAATTCAATTTGTGCTGCCTCCTCATGCTTTCGAGCAGTGATTCTCAGGCTTTAGTGAGCATCCAATCGCCTGCAGGGCTGGTGAACACATACATTGCTGGAACCAATCCCTGGAGTTCCTGATTCAGCAGATCTGGGGTGGGGCTTGAGAATTTGCATTTCTAACTGGTCTGCTGGTGGTTCTGATGCTGCTGATCTGGGACCACACTTTAAGAAGCACTGTTTTAGCACATTGTCAACAGGACTGCTAATGGAAGCTTTCATAAAAGTTGAGCATCAAATGTACTTGGCATCCTGGGGGGTCTAATAGAAAATAAAAAATTTATTTAATGCCCAAATTAACGTTGATTGAAGAAGCAAACTAAAACTATTTGTTTCTCCTGCTAGAGACTGATATCTCCCCCAGGCTCACACCCTGAGGTATGGCCCATCCCACTCATGGTAACTGACATGGTGGGGAGGTTTAGGTGAGCTTTGTGATCCTTATGAAATCTGAAACTTTCTTGACCACAGTTTAGGTTCCTCATGTTTCAAGGGTAGTTAAGCTGGAGTCAATCCTGCATTCACCCCTGTGTGACCTTAAGCAATTTAGAAACATTTCAATACTCTGATTTTCTTATGTATAAAAGAATAATAATGACCTCTCTCCTGTTGGGTATTTGTGAGGATGAAATGAATAATGTTCATAAAGCCTATAGCATAGCACCGTACCTAGTCATCATAAACAGTCAGTAACTGGTAATTGTTACAATTTTTATAATGTGGTGTTCATCAGCCTATCTCGAAGAAAAGGCTTTACTCTTTCCTTTGATTCATCACCCCAAAACATAAGTAATCTAGGGAGAAGGCCTTGGTGTCTTCCAGTCCTAGAGCAGGATAGAAGAGGCTGCTTTTCCAGTCAAATGGGCCTTTGGAGATTGGTTCTTTCCAATTATGAAGAGAATGAAAAGATAAATTAGCACTGAAAACTACTGAAATGTGAGAGCGTTAGTGAAATAGCCTCCATCTGGGGGTGGACTTCACTTGTCTGAATGCCATGCAGGCCAAGTTACCTGTCACCAGTCACTCCCTTCAGATGGTTTCCAGAAGGACTTATCTCTCCACCTTAGGGCTATCTGGGCTTCTCCACGCCCTTGGGCTTATGATATTTCCCAGCCATGGTCCTTCTCGCACTTGCTAGAATATGGTTGCCCACCTCAATGAAATCTGCCTTTCCTCTTCCACTTGCCCCAAAACCCCTTAAAAAGAGAGAGCTACTAAAAAAGCTCCAGTTAGACCCTGTTTTCCTGATTCCATAGCCATTGGGTCAGCTTCAGCAGCTCACTGCCCTTCATGCTGCAACCTCCAGAGATACTCTACAGCAGATGTGTGCATCCTGCCAGAGGCTGGTATCTCCTCCTGGCTCACACCCAAGGTCGGCTTTGTTGCAGTGTTCCTCTAGGGTCTGCTTCCAAGTGATTCTTGGGCCTTTCCAGAGCAGAGTCCAGGGCCTAGACCCCAGCTTCTTAGATTTGTGCTTTTGTGCATCCGAGTTTTCTCCATCATTGAGTAAGAATTGTCACGCTGAAGTCCCTGGCTGGAGTTGTAAATGCTACCTGAACAGTCTGGCATCAGCATAGGAGGAGAAGGCGTTTACCAAGTGAAGCCCTTATCTATCAGAGATGTAACAAGCCCTGAAGGTTAGCGCCCGCCTAGAATTCATCACTGGGGTGCTGCTTTGCCTTCAGCTGATGGTCCACAATTACCTATCTGCTGATGAAGACAAGGATGGCATAGACAGAGGGTACAAAAAATATATATACACATTTTAAGAAA
This sequence comes from Hipposideros armiger, assembly GCF_001890085.2. Classification (NCBI taxonomy): domain Eukaryota; kingdom Metazoa; phylum Chordata; class Mammalia; order Chiroptera; family Hipposideridae; genus Hipposideros; species Hipposideros armiger. The sequence goes on along the minus strand of NW_017731459.1, from coordinate 1,309,534 downwards.
GGAAAAAACTGTATTAAGTTTTGTAGTACTCAATATATACTGATAACAAAAGATGAATACAAGTCGTGTGTATACATTTTTTTGGCACCCCCAGTATTTACTTTGCAATAAATACATTATAGTTTGTCCTTGAAATTATCATTTGGGTATCTCAAATTTAAGTTTTAACAATTTCTCATTGTGTGTGTCCCACCATTTTATATGAGAATTTTATTCTGAAGTCATTAGATGAAAAAAAAAATCCTGCTAAATATAGAATGTTATTGGGGTACTGAGGAATGACGTCTAGCTGCCTGGTGGCGGTCGTAACTTTTTGTGCTTATTTTAGTCAGTTGCAGGCCATTAAAAGTCAAGTTGTCTGGTCACGAATCAAACGTTTACAGGCTTCTGCAAAGCACACAGGACTGTTCGTTCCCAGGAGTGAAATGTCTGCATTACATAGACTGCGAGATTGGAGTAATAAATCATACTTACATTTTTTTCTTTTGCCAAGAGAGTGTAGGTTCCCATTTTAAAAGCCAGGCACTTGATTTAGAATGTGTAAGGCCATGCTTTGGGGATCTGGTAAAATTCCTTGAATGAACTGGGACTTTGTGAATTATTGTTTTCTCCTTAAACCATAAAGTAGAAAAAAAGTTCCTTTTAACAAAATACCATTCCTATCCACCTGCATTCTGATCCAGGGGAGCCCCCTGGGCATTCTCTTCAGGAAAGAAAACAAAGGAAGTGAGAGTACAGGGAATGTTAGGAGTGTGAGCTTGAGGGCAAAGAAAGCCCAACCGGCAAAGCCAACCGTCCGAGATCAGAGCAGATGCATCATCGCTTCAGCAAGCATTTGTTACATATCTGCTTAATAATCAGGAAAGCTTTTCCTGCCAACAGCCAGCAGTCCAAATCGCTCTACCGACTTCCAGATACACATCCCTACCTGCCTACCCTACGAGTGGATGGCGCACAGCAGCTCCCCACTCCCTCCCACAAACCTGCTCCCTAGGGTCAATAATGTCACCATCTTCCCAGGCTTCAAGCCAGCCACCAGGCTTCCCTTTGCCTTGTGCTCAAAAGGCGTTTAATGTTCAAGTCCTGCTGGTTCTCTTTGCCTAAAATCTACTGTAGCCACCCGACCTTCATCTCTCTCCTGGATTGGGGTAGCAGGCCCTACCTGGTCTCTGTGTTTCTAGTCTTGCTTCCCACTCTTCCCTTCCCATCCATTTTGAGTTCGGAGGACTCTAAGGGGACAGTACAGTGTACGGGGGGTTGTTTAAACTTTGGAGTCAGATAAAATGGATTCAAATCCCAGCTAATCTACTTTCTAACAATAGAGCACATCACCTAACTTTCTGAACCTCTATTTTCTTATCTTGAAAATAGGGATATAAGGCCTGCCCTTATAGGATGGCCAGGATTAAATAATATAACAATATCGGGTACATAGTAGGAGCTTAATAATGTTAGTTCCAATCAGTTCTATTCATACTCCAGAAGTAGATGCTCCCTGTACAGACTTAAGAAATGAGAGAAAGGGAATGACCATATCAACATGGATTCACTGAATGTTTACGAATAAAAAGTGTGGGCATCACTTGACATGCATTTAAGTAGAAGTTAAGCCTCTCACCTGTATGACCCCTCCCCCATGAAGCTCATTCGAGCCTTTGCTTGTTCACTTATAAAAGAACATCATCATATGCCTGCATTAGGTTGGCTCATGACATATATATCTTTGCTTAAAACTATCCAGTGTCTTCCCATTTCCCATGTGTAAAGACCAGGATATTTACAGGGACCTCCAGGACCCATACGGTCTCATCCCTGGTGACATATCTACATTGTGTTCTCCACACCTCTCTGCTCCACCCACAATAACCTCTTTCCTTCCCCAGAAGGAACACACCACCACCTGCCAAGGGATTTTTCTTCCTCCCTTCTTTCACCCTCCTATCCACCTAACACCACTACCATCACAACACACACACACACTTTGTTCCAGTGACTGTCGTGTACCCACGAGATCTCAGCTCAGACTTTACTTTCTCAACGCAGCCTTTTCTGGTACCCACGATCTGAGTTTCCTCTGTTATATACTTTCATGACACCACATTCCTTTCTTTTAAAGCACTTTCTCAACTTGGATTAATATACTTCTGGAACTATTTGGTTAACCTCTGTACCACTTGTAAACTCCCTGAGAACAAATCCGTAATAGCTAACCTTTATATCCCTGTAGTACAGTTCTTGAAATATAGTAGATGCTTACTAGATAAGTGATGAATGAACGAATGAATATGGTGGAGATTAAGTGAACTAATGCTGTACCTGACATCTACAATTAGCGGGCACATCAAGTACATGATGGTATAATGGAAACTACAAAAGAGGAAGCAAACCAAGCTCAGAGGGGCTAGCCAGGAACTGTGTCCTAGAGGAATGGACCTTGACCCTGTGATGAATACTATTTGTCAAGCAGAAATTATAGAAAAGGAGACCAAAAGTAGCCCATGGTCATCATATTCACAAAGAACAAAGGGTTTAAGACAATTTGGAAGAATCCCTGCTACGCCTTTACTGAGCACTCACAGTTGAGGGTAGAGGAATGGGCCTCAGAGACGAGAAGCCAGGTGCTGCCCCCTTATTCTTAGGGCACTGAGTACTCCTCTTAGAAGTGCTGTGGTCGCATCATTAGTCTCCAAATGCTGTCTAATGACAGAGGCTCCACACAGTCTGTTTTGCTACAGTTTCAGTGCAAAATAAACTTCATCATAAATTCATCCACCATTACCTTTCCAAACTGCTGGAGCTCACATCCCATGATAATGCTCTATCTTTCCACCATCATGGGCAGAGATAGTAGAGAACAGGTAGCAGGACAGAAAAGAGCAATATCTGGGAGTCACATAGACCAGGCCTACCCTCCAGCTCTGATTATCACTAGCCGCACCAATTTGAGCATACTGTTTAATTTCTTGGAGCCTCAGTTTTCTCCTTCCTAGGGAGACTGGATATTTAATTTAACAAGATAATGTAAACGAAAGGTGGAATTTCATGTCCAGTACAAAGCGAGGTGCACAGTATACTTTTGATACTTTCTCTTCAGAATATGTTTTATTTCCTAGTCTTCTGAGCAACCTCATTAAAATTACCCTAAGGATATATAGCAGAAAAAACACAAAGGCTCTCTCTGGCCTATGAACACATCCAATGAGGCTTTATCTAATTGGTCCAGAGATAAGGAGGCTGTGATACTCCGTCCCTCATCTTATAAGTAGGTTTTGCAGTTGCTGACATGGCACGCCATAGGCATGGGATTTTACCATTAATATGAAAGATGTGAGGCCATCATGTGTGGGATCTCCAATTATTACTGATGATTTGTGGTCTGGAAGCATTAAAGAGTCACTCAGGTTTCTCAGAGTGTAATGAGCTTGTATAGTAAGTAGATGACCTTCTGTAATTGAGGGTCTCCAACAATTTCCACCAATAACCCTTATTATCAAGTTTTTTTAAAGAGTTCAGATAATTACTTTATGAACTGCCAGCTTAATTCATGAGCAAAGCTCTTTAAAATACTACTTGAAATATAAATTGGAGAACCCCATTATAATCAGCACTGACAGCATTATCATTATTTTCCACCTTGTGCATTCACATTGACCATGTGTCAAATCATCCTCTTGGCCAAGTGGGTGGGTATGTGTGTGTGATACATGTGCACATACACTCTCACACACTCACAGTCAGATCTCCATGAACACACAGTCACACACTCACATTCACGTGCACACTTTCACACACTCATGCACAAATACACATTCATTCATACACACACACACACACACACACACACACACACATTATTAGCAAGAGCTTAATAACACATGCTTAGCTTTTTGAAGAAAGTAAATCCTGCCCTCCATATTAACAATGTTACCAGTCCCATTATCCTTACTGTTTTGGGTTCAGTAGTCTGCAAACAGTCTCAGAGCCATCATTTATTATTCACACCAAAACATCTTTTAAAAATCAATAAGAATAACTTTTATGGCTTTGCTGAGTTGATGTATCATGTAAATAATCAGCAGATGTAAATAACTCCAAGTAAACACAAATCTATAAAACATTGTAGAGACTCTGAAATAAAGGATAAAAAAAAAAGAAAAGAGAGCGTTCTGGTCAAGATGGTGTAGTAGATAAATGTTGTGCTTACCTTCTCTCATGACCACATCAAATTACAACTAAACTTCAAAACAACCATCATTAAGAATCCTCTGAAGTCTAGCTGAACCAAAGCCTTACAACTAAAGACATACAGAAGAAACCACCTCAAGGCTGGGAGGAGGGGCAGAGACACAGAAAGGGCTGGACCCACACCCACGTGTGACCATTAAAAATTGGGAGGGATACGTCAGCTGCGGAGGTTACCCCCAAAGGAACAAGGGTTCCCAAAGCCACACCAGGCTCCCCAGCCCATAATTCTAGTGCCAGGGAGTGAAGCCCCCATAATTTCTGGTTGTGAAAACCAGCGGAGATTGTGACTGAGTGAGGTGGAGGGCAGCCAGAGTCCCAGGCACTCCTCTTAAAAGGACTGTGCATGGACTTACCAACAGAATTGTTGGCTCTGAGATAGCACTGGGACAGCAGCTGGAGAAGTGACAGGGACATACAGGGGAAAACTGAGATGTCTGGCTCAGGACGAGGGCTAAAGGAGCGATATTCTCAAGAATGGAGGAGCTGGTGGAAGCCATTGTTTCCTTGTTAAGCCCTCCCCCTTCCCAGCGCGCAGCCCCAGGAAGCCACCACATCCGAGTCTCCATCAACCGGCCAACACCATTAGCTCAGCCCTGGTGATTCTGAGACCATGCCAACTTTCAGGCCCACCCAAGTGGCTTCCAATGGATTTTTCATACAAACCACCTGCTTTGGCTCATGCTACAAACTTTCCTAAAGTCTCTCAAAGGTTCACAAAACCCAAACAAGCAGCATCTGCCTTCTGCATGTCCCATACCTCAGGCTGAGCAGCAACCAAGGCCAGCACTAAGGACATCTGGCTTAGGTCCCCAGATTGGCCTCTCAAGGCACCTCCAAGCACAGAGCAGGTGGCAGCCATCTGCATATTGCTCTGTGACTCATGCCAGGTGGCCTTGGGCAGGGCACAGACTTTGGCTGAATTTGGCCTGCAGTGTGTCTTCTCCCAGGTGACCCTGAGTCTGGCTTGTCCCATAGCCAGTTTTGAACCAAGCTAGAATATCACCCAGCTGCATCCAAGGACAACATACTTAAAGGGCAAACTGAGAAGGCACCAGAGCCCTGCTAAAGTAAATCCTGCTCCACATGGTCAGTCCCTGCACAACAGCTCCATCTCTGTAGTAATGGCCAGTCCTCACAACCAGTGATGGTCAATTCCTCCCATTGATGTGCAAATAGCAACTAAAACTCAACTACAATAGGAGGACACACACAATCCACAAAAGGGACACACCTAGAGCACCTGGCTCGGTGACCAAGGAGACTGCGCCACTGGGCCCCACAGGACACGTACTACATAAGATCACTCTACTAAGACCGGGAGACATAGCAGCCTTACCTAATACACAGAAACAAACACAGGGAGACAGCCAAAATGGGGTGACAAAGAAACATCCCAAATAAAAGAACAGAACAAGGTCCCCAAAAAAAGAACTAAACAAAATGGAGACAAGCAATCTAACAGATGCAGAGTTCCAAAAACAGTTTATAAGGATGCCCAATGAGCTCAGGGAGAACTTCAACAAAAAGATAGGAAACATAAAAATGGAGATAGAAAACATAAAGAACCAGTCAGAAATAAACAATACAATAACTGAAATGAAGAATACATTAAAGAATCAACGGTAGATTAAGTGAAGCAGAGGATTGAATCAATGATTTAGAAGATAAGGTAGCAGAAAAACCCAATCAGAACAGCAAAAAGAAAAAAGATTCTAAAAACAATGAAGATAGTTTAAGGAGCCTCTGGAACAATGTCAAACATACCCACATTCGCATTATAGGGGTACCAGAAGGAGAAGAGAAAGAGCAAGGAATTGAAAAACTCTTTGAAGAAATAATGAATGAAAACTTCATTGATAAATAGATATAGGAGCCCAGGAAGTGCAGAGTCCCAAACAAGATGAATCCAAAGATCCAACACCAAGACACACTATAATTAAAATACCAAAGGTTAAAGACAAAGAGAGAATCTTAAAAAGCAGCAAAAGAAAAGCAGTTAGTTACCTACAAGGGAGCTCCCATAAGACTGGCAGCTGATTCCTCAACAGAAACTTTGCAGGCCAGAAGGGATTGGCACAAAATATTCAAAGTGATGAAAAATAAGGACCTACAACCAAGACTACTCTACACAGCAAACCTGTCATTTAGAAGCAAAGGACAAATAAAAATTTTCCCAGACAAGAAAAAGCTAAAGGAGTTCATCACCACCAAACCAGTATTACAAGGAATCTTAGAGGAACTTCTTTAAGATAAAAATAAATTAAAAGTCATAAATATGAATAATAAAATGGCGATAACTACATACCTATCATTAATTACTTTCAATGTAAATGGATTAAATGCTCCAATCAAAAGATAGGAGGGGGGGCTGAATGGATAAGAAAACAAGACCCCTATATATGCTGCCTACAAGAGACTCACTTCAGATCGAAAGACACACACAGAATGAAAGTAAAGGGATGGAAAAGATATTTCATGAAAATGGAAACAAACAAACAAAAAGCCTGAGTAGCAATACTTATATAAGACAAAATAGACTTTAAAGCAAAGACTATAACAAGAGACAAAGAAAGACCTAGTAATCCCACTTCTGGGTATTCATCTGAAGAAACCCAAAATACTACTTAAAGGGGACATGTGCATCCATATGTTCATTGAAGCATTATTTACAATAGCCAAGATATGAAAGCAACCTGGCTGTCTCTGAACAGATAGATAAAGAAGAGGTGGTACATATATACAAAGGAATATTACTCAGCCATAAAACAGAATGAAATCTTGCCACCTGAGACATGGATGGACCTAGAAGGTATTGTGCTGAGTGTAGTAAAGTCAGATAGTGAAAGACAAATGTCATGTGATTTCACTTGTAAGTGAAATCTAAAGAACAAAATACACAAACAAGCAAACAAAACAGAAACAGACTCATAGATACAGAGAACATTTTGATGGTTGCCAGATGGGAGAGAGTTGGGGGTAAGTGAAGAAGGGGAAGGAATTAAGAAATATAAATTGGTAGTTATAAAATAGTCATGGGGATGTAAAGTAAAGCATAGGGAATGTAATCAATAATATGGTAATAACTATGTATGGTGCCAGGTGAACACTAGTCAGGGGGAAATCACTTTATAAATTAAATAAATATCTAATTACTGTGTTGTACACCTGAAATTAATATAAAATAATATTGAATGTCAACTGTGATTAAAAATTTTTTAAATGGGGATAAGATAAAGAGGAATAAGAAGTTCAAAGTTCCAGGTACAAAACAAAAAAGTCTTGGGGATACACTATACAGCCTAGGGAATATAGTCAATAATACTATGATAGTGTGGTACAGTGTCAGATGGTTGCTGGATTTATCATGGTGATCACTCCTTTAGCATAGGGAGTATAATCAATAATATGGTAATAACTACAGTGCCAGGTAAATACTGTTGAATAACTATAATATACACCTGAAACTAATATAATATTATATGTTAGCTATATTTTAATAAAAACCTTTTTAAAAGAGTAAATAAAAGACTTAAATGTTCAAATGCATATTTTAGTGACCATATAATGCCTATTCCAAAGAACCTACTTTAACTTCTCACATCTAAGTCATTTTCATTTTTATTAGTTCTCCCCAAACAGATTTATATGATAATAGCCATGTTTCATAAGGGGGGAAAAATGAGAGAGAGAGAGAGAGAGAGAGAGAGAGAGAGAGAGAGGACAAAAAGCTTAGGAACCAAGAGAAAGAAGGAGGGAACTGCTTTTTCAATATATTAAATTCTGGGATACATTTCAATGTGTGTCAGAACACCTAAATTTGGGGGGCTTCAAAGAAAAATGTACTTTCTTTTATAACCCTAAATTAGGATTTAGATTCTTGAATCACCAGACTCTTTCTTGGAAGCAGTGAGTCTCAGATTCTTTCCATGGGTGAGTTTGAATGAAACCAGGCAATCAGTTGTCTCGTTAGCTAAAATTCACAAGAAGCCATGGAGATGGGATGGGCTGAATTCATCTCTTTCTGATTTTTTCAAAGCACCATTGGAAATCAAGTTAAAACTGATTTTAACCCTTGTCTGGCTGTTTCCAGGATATGTTTCATCTATCCACCACTCATCATGTAGTGAATGAGCACCTACGCTCTGCTGGGTGAACAACTGATAGACCCTGTCCTCAAAAAGCTCAGGTGGTCATAGGCTGGGGGCTGGCATAAGAGAAAACAAGAAGGTACACTTCAGTGTGAGATCTTGTGGGTCGGGAGATAATCCAGGATGCTGCTACCGCACCTCAAGGGGGCAACCAAGCAGTCTTGGGAAGTCAGGGAAGGCTTTGCAATGAGGAGACATCACAGGAAAGGGGACATGGGTGCTTGTGCAGCTTGGTGAGTGAGCAGTCATTCTCTCTCTCCAGTGAGGAAAGGATAAGGGAAGAATAGAACAAATAGCAGAACAAGAGAATTACTTTAAGTAGGGGGGCACTTGCAAACTCCATTACAAAAGAGGTGGTGAAAATTCATTGCAGGAGCATATTGAGATAGCCACATTCACTCCAGCTTCATTCTGGAAAGACTACGTTAAAATTCAGTAAAGCTTAGTGCACGGACACCTAGTATTTAGTTCATATTCAAATGAGACAATTTATGGTTCTTTACCCTTTAGGAGATAAGGTGGGAGAACCAGGACTGAGAACTCCTTGGGTAGAAAGTAGACTGAAGATGGGCTGTCACCCAGAGAGGCAAGCTATAAGTCCACTCATCTTCCTCTTACCCCAAACTTTCCAGCCTACATTGATTGTGGTGGGTTTCCTCTCTGATAAGGTTGACAATTACTGGGGCTGTCAAAACCATGTATATAAGTGGACACTTTGGTCAACATTGCTCAACCAGTAGTTCGCCACAATCAGAAGTGTCTGGACGCTGATGGTAACCACTTCGAGCACCTCTTATAATTGCAGAAGTCAAACGTGACTTGTATTCATCTTTTGCCATCAGTATATAGCATTACAATTTTAATAGTTTTTTTCCTTTCTTAAAATATGTATACTTTTTTTGGCACCCTCTGTATAGTTTAGTCAGCAGGGTCAGACAATGTATTAATTTATCCCATATTGGCCACTCATATGACTTCTTACAAGTCTATTAAGATTGTTAAGGTTATTTGTAAGACCAGGAAGCTTGTGATCTATAGAATGAGTTACTGAAAAGTCACTCCTGTTCAAGGATAATTTTTAAAACTTAAGGTAAAATCAGGACTCTTATACAAATATAAAATGAACACATGTAAAAATTTTTACTAGACTCATTAATTAATGAGAGAATCAGTGATGTGTCACATTTGGTTCAAAGGAGAATTCAAGCACCACGCATATGTAGATAATGATGAGTGCTGGTATGAATTTACAAATTCATGCAAAAGTGGTCAGTATTCACAGGGTAATAATTCATTACATTCCACCAGACACAATTCACTTGCATTTCTATGGACAAGAGTCACTTGCATTATCACCAGTTTTCTACAACTTGCGGAAATGTAAAATAATAGCTCAGACATTGAAAGGGGGTGGTGACCAGGAAGGGTGAGCTAGACACCCAGATCAGTAATCTTGTTTGCCCATTTCAAAGCCTTTCACAATTTTCTCTGACATCTGCATGAGCTCTTTGAGCAAATCGGGTTGGGTTATCGAAGCAAATAGTATTTTACAGTGAAGAAAGCTATGGTTAGAATGGTTAACACCTGTTACAAGCCATAAGAATCTCCTGAAAAATATTGCTAACA
>NW_017731459.1:1297186-1298690 GCF_001890085.2 Hipposideros armiger | reverse complement strand
CTCAGACTGTAAATGGCTCTGAACAAGGATTACAGAAATTGCAAAATAGGTCTAGTGAAAAATTAAGCAGTAGATTTAAAATTAATGGAGCAGTTCGGCTGGCTTCGTTTTCTGTTCCCCTTAACCTGGTTTTTCTAGGACATCTATTTTGGCTGAGTGAGTATGGTTGCTGTAAGCTTCATCTGGGGTTCCTTTCACTTAATGAATGGGAAAGGGTGAGAAATATTAAAGATATCTAAAAGTACTTGCAGAGTAAAATAGGCAGTTCTGATGAGTTCTCACAAGGTTTGGGTAGCACAAGAGGCAGCTTGATCTAATGGTGTTAGCAGTGGATTCAACCCTTGCCTGTTAGTATGAAGGCTCTCTGAACCTTCTTCCTTGCGTGAAAATGCATCATGTCATGCTCACTTCCCTCAGTGAACACAGCTGTCCCCCTCCATGCTATTTGGCTGTCCCCCTCAATCCTTCCAACCTCTACATTGCAGTCAGCCCCCTGGGAGGTGGAATATTAGCTCCAGCTCCCAGGCCTTGCCACACCTTCGAGGTCACTACCTGGAGAGGAGGGGCAAGTGGGATGGGGTGTGTAAAAGAGAGAAAAAAGTTTTTCAGAAGCCCATACCCAAGGTCAGTGTCAGGGGCCATTTAAGAGTTCAAAGCCTATTTCATTAACCCACTGTACCTGCCAAGAACCTAAGAGGGCACTCAATTAAAAGGTAGTAATCACTAGATCTTCTAATTACCAGGTGAAAATTTACATTTTTAGGTGAAAATGTAATTTTTAAAACTCTTATTGTGTATCAATCACAGTGCTAAAGACTTCCACATATGAGTATGTATTCTCATTGAATCCACACAGCAGCTTTGCAAACTAAATATAGTTCATTATGTATTTGTTGTGTATGGTATCTAATTATACAAATATAAATGAGGTAGCTGAGTCTTAAAAAGGCACATACGTTTGGGATTTTTGTTTGAGATCAATTCCACACTTGTTCATGCCCCCCTGGCATATTTCTTCTCATTCAGCAATGACACTTACTATAAATTACCAGTTTACATGGCTTTCTCCTTACAGATTACCAACATCCTGAGGGCAGTAACTATGTCTTAACCACAATAGCCACCACCTATTATGTATGGGCTTATCTAAATGTCTTTATAAGTATCACCTCACTTAGTCCTCAAAAATATTGATGAGGTAGGTACTATTACTATCTTCACCTTCAGGTAAGAAAATTGATGCTTAGAAAAATCTATTCATCTCCGTACACAATGCACACTCAAAACTGACATGTCATAAGCCTTAAAGAGATACTGAACGTCATACAGTTTTCTTCACCTCGATAGGCAAAGATGGAGGGATAAAGAAAGACAAATGTCCTTTGTATTCCAAAATATGGGATATATCCAAACCATTATGAAAGCATAGAAGGCCCAGAGCATCCTGCCTTGACTGTGTCTTCCAAAAGAGGGCTGGTGTGAGGTCTCAGGTTGTCCCAGACAG
>NW_017731459.1:1294930-1296346 GCF_001890085.2 Hipposideros armiger | reverse complement strand
ACACTCACACATAAACTCTGTCCTCCTCACCATTAAACCATAATTCTGTTAGTTAGCTTTTGTTATCTTATTCCTACTTTTGTTGATAGCTCACAGGTTCCTCAATAGTTCAAGACTTTCCATAAATCGTGATATAACCAAACTGGAAATCTTCTTCTGGGCCTACTACAAATTTTACTGAGCAAACAAACCAGGTCTCTGTGGTGCTCTGATCTACCTGCACCAAAGAGGAAACTGATGCTTTCATTGTTTAGGAATTGCGTTATACTTTGTATCATGTTATATAATTCTGGGTTCAAATTCAAGCAAAATTTATACCTGAACTTAGGATGCTCTGATTGAATTAAGCAAAGGGAACCTTTTATAAGTATTTGGGGGCTTGACAAGTTCATCCGCAAGACTTTAGAAATAAGGAGTTAAATGATAAAATCTATACATAATGGATCAGGAACATCAAGTCATCTGAAAAAAAAGAGAATAGCTGTTAGACCAGAACAGGACTTTCTTTGAACATGTTTGGAGTGTGATACCTCAACTAAGAAAGAATTGTTTGATGGAATGGGTCCTGGTCAACCCAGAAGTATGAAAACAATTGGAGGCAGGGTGTCAAGGACCCTGCAATGTCCATCCTAGGACTAACGACAGGAAGGAGAATTGTAGGCATTAGGCCTCCATCCTCAGGGAACAATGTGAGGTCTCAGGTGAGGTCTCCCCATGAAGAGCAAGTGGGCGGAATGTTTGGATTTAGTTCTTTGATAGCAGGACATAGCACCCCAACACCATGGTAAGAGAAAAGAATGAAGTAGAGAGCCGGTTTGAGACAAGAACCCCCAGTTGAGAGTGAAGGCCTGCTACACAGGGCCACATGGGCCCCTGGGAGTCATGTAACAGCAAGCTGGGGTTATTGGGCAGCTTAGGTGTGGCCAGCAACTGGGCTTAGCTGGGTTTCCCAGGCTCCCTGTGAATGAGCTAATTTGAATCTTTTCACTGGTTCCAGAGCATCGTGGCTATCCCTAGTCATCTGGTACCTGGCGCCCAGGGCTATTAGGGCTGGAGCTGGTGGTGCCTAGTGGCCTGGAGGTTTAGAGCCCAAAGGGAAGTGGTTGGGGTATTGATTTAATCAGCTGCTTAAGGGGAGCTGATCAGCCTCTAGCCAGAATGTTAAAACTGGGTCAAAACACGTTTTAAAAAATAAAATTAAAAAATAAAATCCTACAAGCTGACCCAGATGTTAGATAACTGCTATCTTGGATTCAAGGGCTGCCTTAGAGCAAGTTCCTCCCTTCAGTGAAAAGGAGGATTAGCTGTCTCATGAGATGATTAGAGTACTGGCTGCTATCAAGAGTCTATTCTTCTTTTTTTTTTTTAGCTGAGCCATCCTGCCACCTGTTGGCAGCTCAGCTTGGGCCGGGAATC
>NW_017731459.1:1291578-1293870 GCF_001890085.2 Hipposideros armiger | reverse complement strand
CAGAGGCGATTGAATCAGAGCACCAAAAGGAGCACACAAACCTACTTCCCCTCTTGCTATAATCCCTTAAAATGTCAGCGAAGACATATATTTCTTAAAGAATACATCCGTAACAGTACCAGGAAACAAGAAATAATACTATCAGAGACCCCCAAATCCTGGCAGTTTCCTGGCAGACTACAGCAAATAGAATTGAACTGAGAAACAATGAAGATGAACAGGGACCATGGAGTGCTCAGGTGAAAAAAGAAAAAAACCTTTAGAAGTAGGAATACATTCAGAGAACTGACCTCACAGCAAATTCATTGAAGAGCATGAGGTGTCTCTGATGGCCTGATTGCTTTATGACCCAAATTCCTCGCCCCTCCCTATATTCGTGCCCTTTGCCATGAGACTTTGCAGCTCCTCTCACCACAGAAGTGGTGCCTGTTACCCCGCCCCTTGAGTCTGGACTGGCCTCTTGATTGGCTTTGCCCAATAAAATGAGGCAGAAGCGACAATGGATCAGTTCTGAGCCTAGGGCTTAGGGACTTTCCTTTGTTGCGTATTTCCATTTGCTATTCTTGAAACTCTGGCATTGCCATGAATGTACAAACCAGCCTTCTGGGGTATAGGAACAATGGAAAAGGGCAACGTCACTCCAGTCATCTCAGCCAACAGCCAGGCAGCACCCGAGCATGTGATGGAGCCATCAAGGTTTTTGTGGCTATTTGTCACATAGCATTGTCATAGCAATATGTAACTGATACTGAATCCACCTGTGTTTATAGCATCCTGTTACCGCTTATAATGAGCAGTGATGTTTGGCAGCAATGGTGTTTGACTCCAGAATGCAATCAATGCCTGTACTCGAAAGAAAGGGAACCCATGCCTAAGAAGGGCTCCTGGGTGGGCCCAGAATCTGAGCGAGAATAAGAATTGTGCTTTGATAACTCTGGACTTTCAGACCTTCTTGAGAGCATTGGGGGAAGAAAAAGGTGGCTCTACTTAGGAGGAACACAAGCTGACCTTCTACCTCACCAGGGTTAAGAAAGCCCTCGTAAGAAAGCCATTGGGGCAGCGTTAGGAGGCCCCCAGGCTGCTTGCCTGCTATTCATGCATCCGAAAACGAGATGCATCAATTGACATACCCTGCTTTCTTAAACAGAGCCTGAAATTAGCTCTCACACTTGGGGGAGTGCCGTTACAGGCACAGATGGATGTAGTCACAAAGAAACTCACCCAGTTATCTACAACTACCTCTACTTCCAGTCATTACTAGAAAGAAGCAACCAAGAAACACAGACATTGGAGGAAATCCATTGATAAGAAGAAGTAATAAGATAAAGAATAAGACAACTAATCCTAGAGGAATTAATTCAACAAAGAGAAGAAACATTGTTTTAAAATATATAATATCCTCAGAAAGATCCACTATAATATTGCATCCATAATAGAAAGCAGCAGGTATGAAAAGGAAACTTTAGAAAATAATAAAGAACCCTTGGGAATTAAGATTTTTTTTCTTAAAAATTCTTAAAAAGGAAGGTTAGAACCTTCATTGGAAGTAAGGAACTGGGGGCATTTGTTAAATATAATAAATGATAGAATAGACAAGCCTAAACACAAAATAAATGATCAGAAGATAAAATTGAGAAGATTTTTAAGAACATAGAGGGAGAAAAAGCTGGGAAATGTGTAAGAAAGACAAAAGGTTTGGATAATTGATTCAGAAAGCCCAGCATGTATTGACTAGAAGTTCTAGAAAGAAAGAAGAGAGAAAATGAATGGAAGAAAACAGTAAAAAACATAGTAAACAAAATTTTCCTATGTTGAAAATAACATGAGTCTTCAGATTGTAAAAGCTCCAGCAAGTGCGGAGTAGAAGGAATTAAAACACACATCCACACACTCAAACACACATGGGGATGTGAAAATCAAGAAGTGGCTGATAACCAGCACATCAATTAAAACATGTAAGTCTTCAGTTAATCCCAAGTAATTCTTGATAAAAGATGTAAAACAGATACACACACACACACACACACACACACACACACACACACACACACGTCCAGGGCAAAGTTCCAATTTATACCAACATACAAGGTGGCAGGCAGGGAAAGTGGAGCCAAGCAAAAGTATACAGCTTTCAAGAGGTACTGAGAAAATATAGATAATGATCAAGATAATGACTAATTATAGATGTAAATATTTAAAAAAGAAAGATCAAAATACGTGTATAATCTACATATCAATGTAAGTACATGGAAAGGGTCTAGAAAGAGACACACAGAAAACCATTAACAGCAG
>NW_017731459.1:1290222-1291107 GCF_001890085.2 Hipposideros armiger | reverse complement strand
CATCTTTTTCTTTTCTCCCCTTCTGCTTTTCCACCCAACTCATTCACTCTTTATTTTAGACCAGGAGACATGATTACTCTTCTAGAGGACTCCAATGAAGACTGGTGGAAAGTAAGTATTTCTCTTTTTATAAGAAAAAAAAAATCATTTGGTTACTATAATTACAATGAATGCTACAACTGTGGATGCATGCCTCCTTTTTCCTTTCAGGGGAAAATTCAAGACAGGATTGGCTTCTTTCCAGCCAACTTTGTTCAGAGAGTACAACAAAATGAGAAGATTTTTAGATGTGTTAGAACCTTCATTGGGTGTAAGGAACAGGGGCAGATAACACTGAAAGAGAATCAGGTGAGTAAAGTACACAATGTATACCAAGTATAACCAAAATAGAGTAAGAGCCATTTTAACAAACATAGCAATACATATAAATCTCAATGGGTAGGGTCACATTCAAAGTATTCACTTTGAGAAAATATATGCTTAATCTAATTATATTAATGTGGTAGGATCTAAACATGTAAAACTAAAACGTTAGGAAGCTCACTTGGTGATATCTGTTTACAAGAGGAAATGCACATCGCATCATGGCAGCACGGTGAGGACATCTGGTCCCCATCCTTTTCTCTGAGGACTACTGGTCTCTGGTATGAGCTACTCCGTTTTGGACTCTGTACTGGTCTCCACTAATGTGTGGTTAATTTTTCATGGCTTCTCGGGAATATTTCGTTGCTACTTGACACTGTGTTCCACAGTTCACTGCATTTGCCTCCATCACAAAGACCCTTCTTGGGTTTCCTTATCCAGGCTTCTGCCTGCTCACTGGAAACCATAACACCTTCACACCACTCCATAGCCAGAAACTATCTCAGGTCCATGTCTTGGCTA
>NW_017731459.1:1285920-1289344 GCF_001890085.2 Hipposideros armiger | reverse complement strand
GAGTGTAGCAAGAACATGGATTCTAGTGTCACACAGAAATGGATCTATAGCCTGTGTGATTTTGGCAGTCACCTGTGAATATGAACGTTCTCATCTGTAAAGTTGGTGTAGTAGCATCTCCTTCTTTATTTGGAGGTGAGCGTCAAATGTCCTCACCTGTGTGAAGCTCCACACAGTGCCTGGCCACCACAGGTGCTTTGCAAGGTCATTTTCCTAGCCGCCATCATCATTCAGAGCTAAGTCTAATGGAGGATTCATCTGTAATGGCCAAAGCCACCTAAAATTACCTAGTAAGCATCAGAAAATAGCCGATATGATATTTATAACTCTAAAAATATCAACAAATGGTCATTAGCAAGGAAATAGAAGAAATTTGATTCTGAAAATAGATGCAATGCATCTCTTTGATTAAATCACATTTCTGCCTTTGGGATTAATTTCTCACAGTTATTATATTATTTTTTCACAGAACCCTTGTTACCAAATAGAATTAAGTTACCCATTTGTTGTGAATACAACTAGAGTCTGCATCGACATGAGTATGTTTTCTACATTTTTGAAATTTAAAAAGTATCCTTATAAATCAACTTTAAATATCATAAAAGTATTTTGTAAATACTTTTCATCCTATAGTCCTGTCATCCCTATAGAACTGTTTTCACTGATTCTTTGTATTTTATCAAGCTTTAAAGAAAAAAAGAATAAATTATTTTTAGGTCATAAAATTAAACTGCATTTATTGTGGAGAAAATTTGGAAAATAACCCCAAAGGTAGAAAAAAGTAAATAAAGATCACAGGTAAGTCAACCATCAAGCTATTACCAACATANTTCTTAGTATAACAATTCTGATATTTTCTGAGGCAATCAATACCTCTGGTTAAAAATGATGAGGCTCACCCTACAGAGATATACAAAATGAAAATTGCACTAATGATTTTAATACTCTCCTTCTTCAGTAGAGTTGCCCAAAACACATCTTGAATGTCACTTTGGGAATTGTCTTCAAAGACAGTTTCCAAGTCCCACAAGAAAATCAGTCATTACTTTTAATTATATCTGATTTATAATTTTTTTAAAAATTGTTTTACCCAACTTGATTAACCATTTTATATGCCACACATGGCTCCAAATGATTTAATCATTTTCAAACTAACAAATACACCCTCAACAAATAATGATTTATCTTTTTTTGGTTATTCAAAACAATCTCTAAAAGAAAAATCTTTTTAAAAATTATAATACATAGGAACAGCTTTTAAAAGTCTTAAATTTCCCCTCCGTTTATATTCAAGTAAATAAAAGTTACTGAATATGAGAGATCAATAATTTTGAATATCATTTTTCCTATATATTAGGTAAACAAAGGCTGGGGATGGAGTCAGTGAAATTGGCATGTTTATAAATGCTAGGATACATTAGTTCACTCATTTTGTATAGTGATTTGTTGCCATGTATTAAGAGCCATGAAATTGTTCCACCTCATGAATGAATAAATTCCATTATCTATAATGTGACAAAAAAAAAATCTAAAATATGGGGATGGGGGTGGAGAACTTCATGCAAAAAAAAATGTAATCATCATCACAGTGGTGTCCATATGGTGAGAATTAGGAAAATTTGCATAACAATGGGGTGATTAAGTCAACAATAATACTTTCTGTAGTGGCTAGTGTTAGGAACCCAGGCAGTTTTGATGGTGTTATGATAATACTATGGACAGAATACTGGAATCTACACCCAGGTCCCGCTTACCACTCTCCCAAGGTAAATAAAAAGGAAGAGAGGAAAATGTTTTTATTATTAGAAACAGGGAACCAGATGGGACCTAGAATCCTGAAAGTCCCCCTCACCACAGCCCCACCACTGCCACCACACTCTCGGAATCCTACAGCACCAGATGGCCCATAGGACAATGAGAAATCAGGAAGGAATGTGACAAAACTGGCATAGGAGACAAGATGGCCTGATGGCCTCCCAGGAGGCACCAGGAAGGAGAAGCTTTAATAGATGATGATAAAGCCCTGCTGGGACGTGTCCAATCAGACCTGTTCCCTTTAGAGAACTGAGGACAGACCTAGGAGAGAGAAGAGAAATCTTCAAATATTGCCTCACCATCTTACAGGATGGTTTTATAAAACAGTGAAGGAGTAAGTTCAACACTAATGATACAATGGTAGTGAAAAATGAATACAAACATGCGGGAAAAAAATAGGAAGATTTGTTTGATGGCTTTTTTCTTTCCATTTAAATTACTTTCATAGTGTAATTGTTTAAAAACTAAATTTTGAAAGAAGCAAAGTTAAAAACACGCAATCTTATCTTTTGAACCTGATAGTGGAAAAGTACACGGGGCTGCTGTGGTTTTCCTGGGCCTCAATCTTGCACACGTCCACAGGCACAAACACACCTCCCCCCCAGCACCACCACCCCCACCACATCCCACCGTTACTGCATCTAACTGCAGTAGCTGTCGCTTATAGAAATGCGAGTAATCCCCCAGAAGTGTATGCCATCCAGTGGTTTTTGGTTATTAAAATCTCTAATATCCTTAGGAAATTGGGTCACTGGGCTTGATGGCTTCACCTTAGATTTACAGTTTTACTTGAAATCTGCATTCTTCCCACTTATAAAAATTGCTTACAAGATATGCCCACTTTAAGACAGACTGCATTCCAAAAATCATACAACCTCTCCTTTACCTGGTCCCTTGTGAACAGAATATATGTTTAAAGAGATGAAAAGCCGTCAATGTGCCAGCGTGAAATACACCTCGCTTCAGATCTCCTGCTCCTTCATTTTCTGCCCAAGATTGCTCATTTTCCCTGGAGCTGGTGTTCGCCCAACGCGTTGCTTGCCGGTATGCTCCCTGAAGATAGCAGAGGCCATCATCCCCCTATAAAGACCAGTGGCATCTGAGGGACACCCCTTAACAACAGCACCTCTGGGGAACCCTACCATACCCTCTATCCTTGTCAGATTATAGAAACCGCTCTGCCTGCCATAAAAATATATGCAAAACTCTCACAGCTAGTCCTTTTCAGATTATGATGCCCTGTTTTTAGGTCTGCCTCATGACAAAGAACTTTTTATCGCCAACCTCGGGTTCACAAAGAAGAAAGAACATATTAATATTCTCTTAGACATTGTCACAATAATTGTTATCAGTATCATCACTATTATCAGTCATTATTTTTCAATGTCATACATATGTATTATACAATATTTATAAAGCTTACATATACCTACAACCTTTTATTCGAGGTTTCATACATGCCCTATGAATTTTATATGCATTAGTTATTCACTGTTTGTATTTTATTATGAGGAAACGAAGGCTCATGAAGGTCACGTGCCTTGCTCAAGGGGACAAAAACCTGGTAAGTGGCCAGACTGGAACTTAAACATAGGTCTGCAAGCTCCAA
>NW_017731459.1:1280870-1283880 GCF_001890085.2 Hipposideros armiger | reverse complement strand
TTTTTTTAACTTTGTCACTTAATGTTTATGAAAACACAGTTTTTAAGAAAAATCCAAGATGGTAGAGTAGATAAACACAGTGCCTACATCCTTCCATGAACACGTTAAAATTACAACTGAATTATAGAACAATCAACCTGGAGAATGATCTAAAGTCTAGACAAACAAAAGTCCTATGACCAAAAACATAACAAAGAAGCCACGCCGAGACTGGTAGAAGGAGCACAGATGCAGGACAGGCCCCAAACCTCCACTGGCATTTGAGTATCAGGAGAGATATCTTGGCCACGAAATTTCCAGCTCCACCCCGGAGGAGTGAGGGACCCCAGCCCCACACACTGCACTCCCCAACCCAGCATACTGGTGCCAGGAAAAGGAGCCCCCTGGCTGTGAAAAACAGTGGAGATTCCAACCACCTGAGTAGGATGGAAGACTGTGGGAAATTCAGACGTCCTCTTAAACGACCCTCGCACAGACTCATGCCTTCACAGGTACTCACCTTGGGCTCCAGTGGAGGGATGGTGACTCAGGAAGCGTAGGAGACATACGGGGGGCAGACTACGGTGTGTGGCTTCTAGAGGAGAACTGGAGTGTAGTCGGCATTTTCTCTGTGTGAGGTCCTCCTTCCATGCAGCTGGTAGGCGGCCGCCATCTTTTCTGTGTTGAGCTCGCCCCCACCTCAGCCAAATCTGAATTTCATTGGCCTGGTGAGCATCTAGGCTCCACCCTGCTGACTCACTGGAACTCCAACACACCCAATTCCCCCAACGCTGGAGGCACTTTCTCCAGGAACAGCCAGCCCTGACCACATTGCACTTTTTCTTGGAAAACTATCAGAGCCTGGCAGGCCCCTGGGAGGGGGGGGGGGTCGGGCAACTGGCCTCGGTGTGCTCTGAGGCTTTTGTTAAATAGTTCCAGGTGCAGAACTGGCACCAAACCAGAATTTACATTAACCTGGTGACCACAATTCTTCCCACTCTAGTGATTCCCTGGACCCTGCCTCATCCAACTTGCATATCACGAGGCTCTATCAGTGGCTGAACCTTAAGGGAACCGGCAGGTGGCAGCAGACCTCGGGGTCTCCTGGCTTTTTGCAGCGCTATCCCAAGTCCAGTACCGGTGGCAGACAGACACCCTCAGTTCATAGCGTGAACTCTCTCATGCACCTCCAGGTTTAGCACAGGCAGCAAACAACTGCAGGTCACTTTGTAGCTCCTACCAGGAAGCCCTGAACAGTCACAGGCAATGGCCACCTGGGCCTGCACTGGAGCCCCTCGCAAGAGACCACAGAACCAACATACTTGGAGGTTGGCTTTGGAGCATCACCCAATTAGCCCCACAAGTGGCACACCCAAAGGTGGTATCAACACATACCAGAGCCCACTGGGGCAAATACCACTCAGTGGGGTAAGCCTCCTGCATAACAGCCTGTAAGCTGTGGATGTGGCCAAACCCCACAGCCAATCAGCCTGAGGGTCAATCCCACCCACTGACATGCCAATAGCAACCAAGGCTCAACTATAACAGGAGAATACACATAACCCACACAAGGGACACTCCTGAANACACCCCCCCTCCAGCACCACCACCCCCACCACATCCCACAGTTACTGCATCTAACTGCAGTAGCTGTCGCTTATAGAAATGCGAGTAACCCCCCAGAAGGGTATGCCATCCAGTGGTTTTTGGTTATTAAAATCTCTAATATCCTTAGGAAATTGGGTCACTGGGCTCGATGGCTTCACCTTGGATTTACAGTTTTACTTGAAATTTGCATTCTTCCCACTTATAAAAATTGCTTACAAGATATGCCCACTTTAAGACAGACTGTATTCCAAAAATCATACAACCTCTCCTTTACCTGGTCCCTTGTGAACAAAATATATGTTTAAAGAGATGAAAAGCCATCAATGTGCCAGCGTGAAATACACCTCGCTTCAGATCTCCTGCTCCTTCATTTTCTGCCCAAGATTGCTCATTTTCCCTGGAGCTGGTGTTCACCCAACACGTTGCTTGCCTGTGTGCTCCCTGAAGATAGCAGAGGCCATCATCCCCCTATAAAGACCAGTGGCATCTGAGGGACACCCCTTAACAACAGCACCTCTGGGGAGCCCTATCATACCCTCTATCCTTGTCAGATTATAGAAACCGCTCTGCCTGCCATAAAAATATATGCAAAACTCTCACAGCTATTCCTTTTCAGATTATAATGCCCTGTTTTTAGGTCTGCCTCATGACAAAGAACCTTTTATCGCCAACCTCAGGTTCACAAAGAAGAAAGAACATATTAATAGTCTCTTAGACATTGTCACAATAATTGTTATCAGTATCATCACTATTATTAGTCATTATTTTTCAATTCATACATATGTATTATACAATATTTATAAAGCTTACATATACCTACAACCTTTTATTCGAGGTTTCATACATGCCCTATGAATTTTATATGCATTAGTTATTCACTGTTTGTATTTTATAAATGAGGAAACGAAGGCTCATGAAGGTCACGTGCCTTGCTCAAGGGGACAAAAACCTGGTAAGTGGCCAGACTGGAACTTAAACATAGGTCTGCAAGCTCCAAATCAATACCTCCCACTGAGCCACGTACCCTGTGAAACAAACTCTGAACACTACGGCATCATTTATTTTGTTTGGCTCCCAGGGAAGGCAAGTGTCATAAAGGCAAATGCCCTAGGACCAGAGGGCCCCTTAAAAACAAATTCTTGCTCATGTGAGCACCCTAGTGAGTCGTTCTTGATTCCAGGCAATCACCCTCAGCAGACCGAGACCCCCATTTCGAATGCCACATACATCCCAACAAAGCAAACGAGCATGTTTCCCAGCTGGATGCCATGCCAGTGCTCGAACTTCTCCAAGTTTACCCAGCTATATCCTTCCTGTTCCAAAAATTTGGAAAGTGTTTGGAATGAAATAAATTCAGGAAGGATGTTCATCTTTTTTGGCAAAGTGTTATTAAATAATTTTGCTAGCATGTTTGATTTTTTTT
>NW_017731459.1:1275599-1276616 GCF_001890085.2 Hipposideros armiger | reverse complement strand
CTTTGAAAGCCAAAGTGGATACTAAGACATGACTGTCATTCTGTAAAACGAAATGCCAGACTACAAATGTTCTTCGCCTCTAATTAAATATTCCATTTAATTTAAAAAAAAACACAGTGGCTGGAAGGAGCATAAAAAACATGTGTCCAGATCTCTTCTTTCTGGCGGAATGTCCGCTGAAGCTCTTAGGTGCGGTGGTGTCACATCCTATGAAAACTGAACTTGCATTTTAAAAACTCAGTTTGCCTGTTGCAGTTGAATAGAGGGAGGCTGTGGTAGCCAGCTTCCAAGGTGGTCCCGCAGTGATCCCTGCCTCTGGGGATTCTTGCCTGTGTGTAGCCCACTGCCACACTGAATCAGGGCCCGTCTTATGTGACCAATAGAATACAGCAGAAGTGATACTGCATGACATCTGAGGCTAGGTCAAAACAGTCCTTGCAGCTTCTGCCTTGATCTCCTGGAACACTGACCTTTGGAACCCTGAGTCACCACCATGTAAATTGATCTACTCTGAGGCCACCATGCAGAAGAAGCCCAGTAGAGAGACCACACATTTCTGCAGCTGACATCCCAGAGCAGCAGTGGGCCCTGCTGAGATCCCTGCCCAGGTTATAGATTTATGAGCAAGATAAACATGGTTAGGTGTTTTTTTTTTAAGTCACGAAGTTTGGGAGTAATTTCTTATCCAGAAATAGATAACTGGAACAGGAACTTTGTAATTTGAGCCAATGTAAGGAAAGAGAAAAAAAATACTTTCTGCACAATGAGGCCCAAGTGTTTCTGCAAACGTCAAGTAACTAGGTATCTCCACATGCAAGATATCTAGCGTGCCTTAAAAATCTGGAGTCATCCAGATATCAGAGAAAAAGGCAGCAGTTCCTCAGAGCATAGATTGCCCGAGATGCTGAGGTGAGGTGGGGGGGAGGGGGGGAGGAGAGAGACCATTTCTTCTCCTCCTGCCTGTCTGCAGAAATGGCAAGAATGAGGATAGTATGACCTACCAAAGTCTTGAAGGTT
>NW_017731459.1:1269461-1270534 GCF_001890085.2 Hipposideros armiger | reverse complement strand
AAAAAAAAAAAAGAAGAAGGATGGACTGTGAGCATTTTTGCCCAGATGTTCCCATGAATTGTCACAGCCCTCATGCAGTGTAGTGACAGGTGTGAGCTCTGCCTTCAGGCTAGCTGGGTTCCAGTCTGGTTCACCACTCACCCCCGCTGTGAACTTACAGTCTATTTCCCCAGCCATAAAATAAATACCAAATAACGCCCATTTCACTGGGTTGTTTAGAGAATTAAATTGAAAGATCTTAGCGTAAGTTACGGTATGTATTGGGTCGTCGGAAAAGTCATGACATATTTTTCTATGTTTTTCATTGCAAAATCACATCATGACTTTTCTGACGACCCAATAGTAAGTACTCAATAAAACATCTCTATAAATGTACATCATGCATGTGGTGAGAATAATCTCTCAGAACCTACTTCCCATTGTAACTGGCTGTACTCTAGCTGTCTAAGCCCTGCCAGGACTTCCTATCTCATTCTGCTTTGTAAACTAGGTGCTTTCTTGTTCTTCTCTCTTACTTGATAATAAGCAACTTAACGGGAGGGACTGATCTTTTTCATAGTTTCAGCAAGACACATTTGTGAAATGTTCAGCTAAATCTATTTCTTGTGTACCCAGCACAGTTCTTCACTAATAGTGAATGTTCTATAACTGGTTTGGAGATTAAACTGAATTCTTCTCCTAAACACAGGTGCAATCTGGGTTAATTTGTTTGTTTTTTAACCCTTGGAATCTACAGAGGGTTCCTTAGGAGTCTCTAGTCCATGGCCTGAGAAAGTCTAAAGCCTCCATGTAAATTAGTGAAGCCACTATTGTAAACAGTATGAAGGTTCCTCAAAAAATAAAAACAGGGACAGCCAAGAGAATCAGTTGATTAAGAGTTAGCTTAAGAATGCGAGCTCTGAGCAACAGTGCTACCGGTTCGATTTCCACATGGGCCAGTGAGCTGTGCCCAAGCTGAGCTGCCGCTGAGCTGCCAACAGGCAGCAGGATGGCTCAGCTGGTGAGAGCACGTGCTCCTAACAACAAGGCTGCCTGTTCAATGGTGGGCAACGCCCATCCACAACTGAGACTGA
>NW_017731459.1:1267380-1268909 GCF_001890085.2 Hipposideros armiger | reverse complement strand
GGAGAAGAGAGCCAGGGAGGAAGCCTACTGGTCAACCCCAGCCTGGAGCCGGGCCCAGGCAGCTGTGAAAAAGGGTTGTGCGCTCAAATAGAAACTCAGATTTTTAAATGTGAATCACACTTCTTCACTCTGGACTTCTCAAAGCCTTTAATTTTCTAATTTTCATGGCGAATCTATACAGGGGGATTTAGAACCGTGAAACACCTATGAACATCAATTAGAACATCCCAAGGAACGTAGTTTAGAGGCTGCTGCCATAGAGAAGCTTTCTATAATATTGTACCCCCTAATAGCCCCTCTCCTCCTACATCTCACTAAGATGCCTATGAAATATTGAAAAGCACCGAAGTGTACAATTGTAGTAAACACTGAAGACTGCAAGACCATCTACTCCAGAATCTGAGTCTGTAGGGAGCAGGAGACTGTGGGAGCTGTGTCCCCAAGCTTCAGGAAAAGAGAAGTTTATACTGACCAGCTCTGATACTGACCAGCAAGACATAGGTTGGTATAATAAATCTGGGAATTAAGGAAAGTTCAGCATTGCCCAAACTAGAATCCCCATAAAACTGAGTGAGCAGGTGTGTTCCACAGATTGATCACAAAACAAGAACTCTTACAAACAACTCAGACAAAAAACTAAAACTAGTTTGATGACATCCTGTAATTACCTTTTAGATTCTGCTCAGTTGCCATTCTCTGTGTTTGGTACAANTTTTAAATAGTCCTCAAACTTCCTGTGGGTAGTAGAAACTTTTAAATGTACCTTGCGTTTTAACAAGATAATAGCAATTTATTTTATAGTTCCTCTTTTAAAATGAAAAAAAAATTGGCGGATTTTTTTTTAATCATCTCATCATCAAGTTTAAACAACTACTGAACATCTTCCATGTCTTCATGGAAGTCAGGATTTACTGACATCCTGAAAATATGCCCTGGAAAAGTACAATACCTATTTCCAAGAAAAATGGTGGATCATTTTTAGACCTCTTTCACTGGCCTCACTTACTCAGCTTCTCAGGTAACTCGCTTAGCTCCATTGTTTTCCATGCATGGAAATATTTTTCTTTGTCTAATTTCTCTTTTTAAACCAGCTTTTTGAAAATGATGTGCTTAGTTCATTTACCTTCATTCTTTTTTAAGATAAAAAAAAATCATCCAAGGTTATGACTTTTTTTCTGAGTTCAGCTTTGACCATATTAAAGTGTTCCTATTTTCATTCAAGATTAAATACTCAGTAATTAGAGTTTTGATTTTTCTCTTAGATTTTTTAAGTGTGTGTGTGAGTGTGTGTGTGTGTGAGTGTGTGTGTGTGAGTGTGAGTGTGTGTGTGTCTGTGAGTGTGAGTGTGTGTGAGAGTGTGTGTGTATGTGTGTGTGTGAGTGTGAGCGTGTATGTGAGCATGTGTGTGAGTGTCTGTGTGTGTGTGTGTGTGTGTGTGTGTGTGTGTGATTAAATCTGCTATGCATTGCGGTCAGTAAATATGGTCCATATGGTTTCTGCTTCGAGAAATTCATTGTCATCTTATTTTG
>NW_017731459.1:1260705-1264680 GCF_001890085.2 Hipposideros armiger | reverse complement strand
GGACTAGGAACAGAGAAACAGCTCCCAAAACTCAGAAAAAGCCAAGCAAAGAGAATAGGAAAAAGCCAATAGCATGGTAGTAATGTGTAACCGGTGTGGGGAGCTATTATTCCCTTCCTTGGGCAATAAAAGGCTGAACTAGCCTCTGGGGATGAGAGACATGAGCAAAGATGCATCTGTTTGGTCAGTAGGACTGCATGCAAGGGGTGCGTGCAGGCACACCCACGTTCTCAGATGGAATTCATACTGGGCCCTGATAAAGATTTCAGAAGCTATTTGTTCTGTGATTTCAAAGCTACCCCTCTCTCATTTTATACACAAGAAGCAAAGTCTGACTGCCTCGGTCCCAGGAAGGTGTCTCCCATAGACCTCTCTCTTTAACCCTTTCCTCCTTCACTGACCCCATCACCACCACCACTCAAGACTTCAGCTCAGTCCCTATAGAAATAACCCAGCTTTCTTAAGGAAAAAAACCACTTCTCGTCTATCTTGTAAATTTCATAGCCTCAGTAGACAATGAAAATGATATTTTTCCTCCTCCCAAGTTCTGTTTCTCTTCGAGAGAAAGGATGAATTTGGGTCTCGGTGACCCTGGCTTTGTGTGATATAGGAACAGACTGAGAGTGCAATGATACAGAGATGGTTAGTTGATAAGCATTTCCACCCCTGGCTGCAATTCATCTTTCAAACACACTTTATATTTATTATATATTTCAAGACAGGTCCATCGTTGCACAGCAAAAAGTAACTTACAAAGCATAGGGAAAAGAGGTGTCTAATCAAGAGAGGGTTGTGGGAAATAAGGAGAATATAACACACTTGGGGTGATTCAGGTAGATGAAAATACCGAAGAAGAGGCTTATGGGATGGCATGAACTCTGGATGAAATCAATATGCTGTAGGGGTTGCAGTGGAAACAGTTGGTATTGGGAGAGCTGAGACAGAAGGGAAGACACTCTTAGGAACAAAAGAGGGAGCAGGCTAGAAACGGGGGAGGCCTGTGCCTGAGGGTCAGAGTCTACAGCCATATAGGGCAACAAGTAGGGACCCGTGGCAGCGCAGCAAGGTCTGCCAGCCTGCTTGGCAGCCTCATCCTGGCACCGTGTGCTCACAGCTCCTGCACCACTGCGAAGCCTTTTTTGGAGGTGGTTCTTTGGCACACACCTCAAAGCCAGAATCATCTTCCTACAGCATCACTGTGCTCCTGTTGGCTGGCTCCTTTCTCAACCCCCTCAGTGGCTCCCCCAGGTCCGCAGCAGCCAGCCCAGCCCCTGCAATGGCAGGCCTTCTCTGGTGGCCCCAGACCAAGCTCGACAGCTCTAAAATTACACAGCCTTGACCAGAACCACTCACCTGACAGCTACACTTCATGTGTGACTGGAGGTCACTTTTTACATTTATTTCAGTAAGTAGCCTCTAAACTCCTCGAGGCCAGAATGCTAGACTGGATTGCCATGGAGAAAGAAATCAACATCTTTTGTGATAAGTTCAGAGTACCGTGAAGTATTGGCATCATCAGAAAAGCCCCCAGCCCCATCTGTCATAACCAGCACACTCTCCTACCTCTTAGCACATCATCCAGGTTGTGACACCAGATGACCATGGCCTCTGCCTATAGCAGGTTAAATCAATCAGCAAAGCCCACCAAGATAGCGATCAAGGTCAAGACCTGGACTAGAATTATGGTTTTGTCCTGTTCCTTGGCAGGGAGTGCAGCTCCAGTCCCAGTCACAAGGTGAGGGTGTGATGTTGCAGATCCATCATCACCACCTCCAGAAAAACAGCTTAAGGGGCATTTGATGACAGGGCTGCCTCTACAAGGCCCCTTTGTGCATCTACCCCACTGCATCTTTATTGCTTTTAGAGACAGCTCAGGTCAGTTGGGGCACAAGGGAAAAGAATAAGATTTGTTTGCATTTTAGCACTTTAAGTCTCAAGCTATGAAGGATGTTAAAAGTAAAGTGCATTGGGTAAGTCAGTGACTTAGATTAACTATAAGACTTGCCTGAGCATCAAGAAGGATGGCCTGTGGGCTGGCCAAGTGGCACGATGGTTAAGAACTGGCTTGGGACGCCAGAGGGCCCCGGTTCAGATCCCACATATGAGGGCCAGTGACACTGCCCTCCACAACTAGACTGAGGAACAAAACGACAGCANGTGTGTGTGTGAGTGTGAGTGTGTGTGTGTCTGTGAGTGTGAGTGTGTGTGTGAGAGTGTGTGTGTATGTGTGTGTGTGAGTGTGAGCGTGTATGTGAGCATGTGTGTGAGTGTCTGTGTGTGTGTGTGTGTGTGTGTGTGTGTGTGTGATTAAATCTGCTATGCATTGCGGTCAGTAAATATGGTCCATATGGTTTCTGCTTCGAGAAATTCATTGTCATCTTATTTTGTTCTCTAATATATAAGTAATCTTTAAATGTTTAGTGGATGCTGGTAGAAAAGTCATGTCTGCAGTGTATAAAGTTCAATATGTATCTACTAAATAAATGTTTAAAGTATTCAGGTCATCTGTGTTCTCATTTATTTTTGCTAATGTGTTCTCTCAAAGATGAGGAAGTCAAGAGCAAGCAACAGAGGGTCTAAAATGCGAGACACTTTGCAAGGACCTCCAATTACCCCTTTAGTGCCAGCCCTTGGAGGAAGGAAATGGCGGCCGGTGCTGTGCACCACAGCTTCCCCTTCCACATTTAGGATGAATCACTAAGGTCATTTCCTAAATCAACATTCTCTATAATACCCTGAAGAAAACTGTTGTGAAGGAACCACTTTTAAGTGAAGAGGTTCCAAAAATAGCCCTGGAAATTCTCAATATTAGCTCAAGGAGTTTTGACAGAGAGAAAAATTACAATGAAATCAGCAATCATCACTGTTGGGTGGGACTACATCACAGGGTGTGCTACCTACAAGACTGGTAAGGACCAGAAAACATCATCTAATGAACTGATGGAATGCATTCACACCTAAGACTCTAAATCTAGACATGGCGCATCACAACGTTCTTGTTTTAAACCATGGATTTTCCTTTGGTCATTATTATGATGGTTATTTTTGCAGTGAAACCAACAAATATTTGTTGGAGTCTATTGAGAAAGCTTGTAAACAAAAATACTGAAAATGTATGATCAGTGCGACAACAGAGAGAGAACAATGAACCACAAGAATATACTGGAGCCATGCTGGTTCCATTAGAAACCAGGTCTATAAAAGTTCAAAGGTCTCATGCCCAAAATGTTCCCACTTTCAAAAAAGGCAATTTTAGGTTGGAAGTGGTCAGGCAACTTTTCAGATCTCTCTTTGATAATTTCCCCAACACCTGAAGCATTTTAGTTTCACTAGACTTTATGGATTATGAAGGAGAGTATTTCGTAGAGATGAGGTCAAGTTAGATTTTGTGGAGGCAAGGCCATTCTTTCTAATTTTTTAGTATGTTTCCAACAGTGCATTCCCTTCGTGTTGTAGTGCTGAATATTTGAGCAATATTAGCAATATTGGTAGCTGATTAGGTGGGAGGTAGAGGAGCTGGTGAGGAGGAGAGGATGCGTTTGGCTGAGGGCTCGGTGTGGGAATAGAAGGAGGCTGCTCACCTATATGTGCTACCTCTCATCCCAAACAAGGTTTAGGTTCATATCTCATCTCCAGGGAAATGGCCCAAGGACACAGAGCCATCCAGGTAAGACCTTATCTATCCCAAATCAATCCTGATATTTAGGTCCCCAGGAGAAATTAATTCATAGACTAATAAAAGTTAAAACATCATCAAAGTGAAAAAATATATACAGACGTCTCAGAACAGAGGGAACAAGTGTTTGAAAAAATCATGGACATCCTGTGATTTGGGTCAGATTTCTATCATATTCATGACAGACCTCACAAGAGCCTTTCTGCTATAGAGATATCAGAAACATGAAACAGCTTACCCTGAGTGCTGCAAAA
Source organism: Hipposideros armiger (assembly GCF_001890085.2). NCBI lineage: Eukaryota > Metazoa > Chordata > Mammalia > Chiroptera > Hipposideridae > Hipposideros > Hipposideros armiger. The sequence continues at coordinate 1,260,750 of NW_017731459.1, read as the reverse complement.
GTTGCTTTTCCTCCTTTCAATCATAGAGAAAAAAAGTTAAAACCT
>NW_017731459.1:1250217-1254670 GCF_001890085.2 Hipposideros armiger | reverse complement strand
ACACACACACACACACACACACACACACACACACACACATGAATATTATTCAGCCATGAGAAAGAAGAAAATCCTGCCATTTGCAACAACATGGATGGCTGGAGCTTGAAGGCATTATGCTAAGTGAAATAAGCCAAACAGAGAAAGACAAATACTGCATGGTATCCCTTATATGTGGAATATTTTTTAAAATCAAACACTTAGTAGAAAAATGATTGCCAGGTGCTGGGGAGTGGGGTGAGGAAAATAGGGAGAGGTTGATAAAAGTATACAAACCTTCAGCTATAAGATGAATAAGGTTTGAGGAGCCAATGTATAATTTGGTGACTATAGTTGATAACACTATCGTATAATTGAAATATGCTAAGAGAGTATAACTTAAATGTTCTCACCAAAAGAAAAAGAAAAAAAAGATAAATATGTGAGGTGGTGGATGTGTTAATTAACTAGATGGGCAGAATTCTTTCACAATGTATATGAATATCAAATGATCACAATATACACTTTAAATATCTTACAATTTTGTCAATTGTATTTCAATAAAGCTAAAAAAAAATTTTTAAATAAAATTATATAGCCAGTCCTGGTTATTATGTTTTAATCATCTTATCCACTGATAAACTCCAATCTCTAATTAATTAATTAAACCTCCATCACAATCTCTACAAATTCCCAAAGGCTTATGTTCTCCTGGCCCCCCTTTGCCTCCCTCTTCTGATTCCACCGCAAGTTGTTTCTGTTTCTGCACTATCTCAGGCTGGATGTGAAACTCGGTCTTCTCGCCATTGTTTATGAGAAATCCACTCCCATAAATCATGTGCTGAGTTTAGTAGACTTGCCCTGATGATGTCAGAAAGAGGTCCAGGAGAGCCCGAGCATGTGACTCTCCACCAACGCACTGCTGCCCCCCTTCTTCCCTGACCCTCTCGCCTCTCTCCCACCTTGCCCCCCAGGAGTTCCAAACTTGCCTCATTCTTTTAAGGAAGAAAAGCATTTCTCTCCAGCTTCTTCACTCACTTTGCACATCCAAATGCACCAAAATGCTCCACAGGGCAAGACTCTTCCTTCTGACAAGACCCATTCTCTGTAGAAGGATTTAGATGACTGTTAAAATTATAAATAATAACACCTTTGGTCACCATGGAAAGCCTCCATTTAGAACTAAACATTAGAGCAGCAACGAGGCTCTTTCTCTTCCTCCCTCCAGGCCCTTGCACTGGTTCCTTCCCTAGAGGACACAGCTCCACCCTCAGCATCTCAGGACATTTCTTCAAACACTCTCCATTGCACAACATGGCCAAGCTAACTAGAATGTCTCTTCTCTGGATGTATGTCATCTTTGTAACACCTACTCCTGAAAGTTTCACTGTTTCAGCTCCTCAGCTGCCTGCTGAAGTGAATGAAATGCATGCTTATTTGTTTATTAACATCTTCCTTTCGTGTTGGACACAGAATGATCTTTATTTTGTTTCTGATTTGAGATTTCCATAATTACAGCAAATAGTCTACTTTCGAAAAATCACCTGTCCAGCATGCCACAGACAATAAACCATGAGGGATTCTTGGTGATGGTTGACTCTTGCAGAAATAGAAATTACAGCCCCAACCAAACAGCAGAAATGGAATGGCCTGGAACACCATGATTTTACTGCACAAGTAGGCTCTTTTTTTAATTATATTTCTGGTTTCTCTTTAACATTTGTATTCTTCAGCTCCCTGAGCTTCCTTCAGAACTGGATGTATTTGGCCTTCCCTTCACAAGATTTCAGCTGTTATTGGTTTTACTTACACAATCCTTCTAAGGAGTATAATCTGTTTCACAAAGGCACCAAACAAGTGCCAGCATTATTTGCTCTTTTATAAATCTAGGTATTCTACTAATATAATTGTGTACTCTAAAATATAATAACTACCATCCTTAAAAGATTGTTTTATCTTTACTTATATTATGACTTCATCACAAAAAGAATGCAACTAGTAAATGCTTAGTAATGTAGCTGTCGACCTAGAAAGCAACTATGAGTGTTTTATAATATAGTAAAAAGAGCATGGGTTGTTTTTCCATTATAAACAACCAAGTTTGGAAACCCTGATTTAGTTCCTTACTAGCATGCGGCCTTCAACAAATTACTGAGCTTTGGAGATACTATCTACCAGAAGAATTGCTGAGAGAATTAAAGGAGATATTTATATGAAATGGTATAATCTAGTGACTGGCACATAGAAAGCTATAAAACTTTTACTCTTGGCCCCCAAAAGTGGTATTATCCTATTAAGAGGCTGTTGCCCTATTGTAGCCTGTTGACTACAAGGAGCCTGTTCTATTATATGGTAAATATTGTTCAGTATGTGAATAATTAATAGTTAACAAACCAGAGTAGTATATACTGATCTCCTCTGATTCTCCGCTTAAACTTGTCTGAACACAGCTGCAAACAGAACACACCAAGGATTGGCCCACACCCGTGTTGACTGAACGCCACCCCCTTTAAGAGCTATGGGCAAAATTCTTTACGCTTATATGGTCCTTATGTCTGAAACACTCAAAGCATTTTTCCGGAGATTAAATCAAGGCTTTCATCTGACCCTGGTTAATAAATGTCAAGTGGCCAATGTGAAACCTCAGAATATCCTTTTGAGGAAGGTAGCTGACAACCTTATCTTCCATACAAATAAACTGAGGCATGGAGGGGATAAATCAGAGGGCTTGTCACAGATTCCTCACTCCTGATGTACACTCTTAGTTTATATATGAAGACCAGTGTTTCCTGGGAATGCACGGAGTGCCAGCAGGGATCTCCAGAGAACATGGTTGGGGTTTTCTTGAAAAAAACAGCCTACCATTCTCCTAACACAGCGGGGAGGTTTATGGGCCATGGTGGGGTAGGTGTTGAAGCAGAGCGTTGCCCTAATTGGGTAAAGGGCCTGAGTCAGTGATGTCAGCTCAAGCGGATAAGCCAGAACTCCAAAGGTGAGCAGCTAGGGCACCTGTCATGGAAAACAGCAACTCCCCATTCTGAGCAAAGTTCCTGTGGTTGCAGGAAGTCTCTTCTCAGGAGGAAAACATGACTCTGAAGGAGCTAAGAAGGGGGGCCTTCGTGCATAGAGAAGGGGAAAGTGCCCTGATCAGCAGCTGCAAGAGGACAAAGGGCCAACCTGCCAGCTTGAGACAGTGTCAACAACGATGACAGGAAGAAACAGAAAGTCTTCTACCTCATAGAGTAATTCCCTGTACCTCAAACATAGACCTCCAGGGGACCCTTAACTCAAGTATATACCATTAGTTAACACCCATTATCATGTACTACACACCCAGTCTTCAACATGCTATGGTGGCTTTGTAGGCTTTGCACTGTAACAACATAGCAAAACTGGAAGAACGTCTCCCAGAATCCCCTTCCCTGAATGGCTCCATGTCAGTGCAGGTCACAAGAGAAATTTTGCATGAGGTTTGAAATGTGGATGTGAAGCAGCCACCATATTTTTTATGTTCTTAAGGTCAGCATGAAGTCCCAGGCACTATGGCAGCTGGCTCACATTGTCACTATCAGTTCCTCCAACTCCTGATCTGTCTCCACCTGCAACTACTCCACATGCATGTATGTCATCTTGGTGAAGGGCACCGGCTTCCTCTGCATGTCACCATAGCACTGAGTTTGCAGGTGGGACGAGACAGATGTGGCTATCAGTTCATCCTCATGGGTTCCAGTTTGTCTTTGCTCTCAACCGCATCCAGCTTTCTAATCTAACTGCTGACTTGGTTAGCCTAATGTTGCTTTAGACTCCATAGTACATGAAGAGACAACAGCCGGCATTAATTCCTCTACTAGTTTTTACAATTGCAAGGACTAATCCTTATAGTAAATTTGGTTTTCTATATTACTTAGAGTAGTTCTTTTCTGACCACTGAGCGATACACATGTATTGTCTCATTTAATCCGCACAAAAGTCCTAGAAGATAGACACTATTATTATCCCTATTTCACAGGTAAAGAACTTGAGAAACAAGGAGCTGGTCTTTTGTCACCTAGTATACAGTGATGCTGGGATTTGAACACAGACAATTTGATTCCAGAATCTGAGTGTCATCTCTTTACTCATCTTGTCCTTAATTCTGTATAGTATGGCTTCTGTGCTCACCACTTTTTTTCTTTTTGGAAGGAAAGAGTGTTCTCAACACTTTTAAAACACCTTTAGAAAACTTTCCTCCTTCCTTCTTCTTTTGGACCTCTTTAAAGTTCCTGATATTTTTCGTGATTTCTTTCCTTTAACTATCTAAGGTTTTTTTTAAAAAGATTTTTATTGGGGAATTGGGGAATGGGAACAGTGCTGAGGAATTGGGGGAAGGGGAACAGAGAAGTCGCTGTCCTTTTGTTCTTCAGTCTAGTTGTGGAGGACGTTGCTTCACTGGCCCAAGTTGGCACCATCATTGCGCTCTTCCCGGGCAAGGCAG
>NW_017731459.1:1247627-1248542 GCF_001890085.2 Hipposideros armiger | reverse complement strand
TGAACAGAAGTTCTATGACTAAAAATATAAAGAAGAAGCCATGCCGAGACTGGTAGGAGGGGAGAGATGTGAAATGGGCTCCAAACTTCCATGTGATCATTGAGAATCAGGAAGGATATCTTGGCCGTGGAGGTTCCTCCCCTCACCACCCACCCAGAGGAGCAAGGGATCCTAGCCCCATACCAGGCTCTCCAGCCCAGAGTACTGGTGCCAGGAAGAAGAGCCCTTCTGGCTGTGAAAAGCAGTGCGTATTCTGACCATCTGGATGGGACGGAAGGCTGTGGGAAACCCAGATGTCCCCTTAAATTGACTGTGCACAGACTCACTCACTCGCAGGCACTTGCCCTGGGCTCTGGTGGAGGGATGGTGACTCAGGTGTGTTGAAGGCATAAGGGGAGCAGACAGAGGTGTGTGGCTTCAGGACAAGGGCTAGAAGGTAGTCATCATTTTCCCTGTGTGGGGTCCTCCTTCCATGCAGCTAGTAGGCAGATGCCATTTTTCCTGTGTTGAGCCCTCCCCCACAGGCCAAATCCAAATCTCAATTGGTCTGGTGAGCTCAGCTGGGGCCCCACACCAGCCAACTCCCACAATGCCAAAGGCACTTTCTCCTTTCTCCAGGAGCAACCAGCTCTGCCCTCATTGCACTCTTTGTTGGAAAACTATCAGAGTCTGGCAAGCCTCAGGTGAGCAGTGACTGACCTCGGTGTGCTCTGAGACTTTTCCTGAGTCACTCCAGGCTCATCGCTGGTATCAAACCAGAATTTACATTAATCTGGTGAACACAACTCTTCTTGCTCTAGTGATTTCCTGAGACCCTGCCTCGCCCAACTTACATACTACATGAGGCTCTATCAGCAGCTGCACTTTAAAAAAGGAGGTTGTGGGGCCGGCCGAGTGGCGCGATGGTTAAGAACT
>NW_017731459.1:1220179-1245682 GCF_001890085.2 Hipposideros armiger | reverse complement strand
GGTGAAGGGATTAAGAAGTACACATTGGTAATTACAACATAGTCAGGGGGATATAAAGTAAAGCATATGGAATAAGCCAATGATATGGTAATAACTATGTATAGTGCTAGGCGGGTACTAGACTAGTCAGGGGGACCACTTCTTAAATTATATAAATGTCTAACTACTATGCTCTACACCTGAACTTAATATGAAACAATGCTGAATGTCGACTTGTAATTGAAAATTTTTAGAAGAGGGGAAAAGGTGAAGGGAATAAAAATAATTTCTGCGAAGTCAACAAACATGAACTGCGTATATGAATGACCTCAACAACTCCTGAGAACAGAGTCAGGGAAAACAGATCCAGAGATCGGCTTTTTACTGAAAAATCTCCCCCTCCATCCCATGTTCCCCTGGGAATGGGAACCTGCAATTTTCCAAGAATGAGACTGGGTCTTGTGTCTATTTTTCCACATATGTGCCAATATGACCGTCACAAACACCAAGAAGTAAACAATGAAATTCAAACCAGATACAGGAATAAAGCTTGACTTTTGGCTTCAATATATTTGGTAAACCATTGCAGAGGGAACCTTGGCTGACAAGAAATTTATGGAGACATCTTAAAAAGAGGCAAGAGTGAAAAAATGAAACTGAAGGCCTTGAACCCAGTGGTGATCTTAGTCCCAAGAGCTCTATTTCTGAATCTCATAAATGGAAACATACTAAATGGAGAAACAGCTTTTTCCCAAAAGTTGCTTAACTAAGTATTACTTATAATAGCATAAAATTGGAAACAATCCCTCTATGGGGCAAAAAGGAATGGTTCTATAGCAATATAAATAAACAACACAGTATATCTCTAGTATGAAATATAATGTGTGTTTAAAAGAATGAAAAGTGGGGCAGCCAGTTAGCTCAGGTGGCTAGAGTGCAGGCTCATAACATCAAGGTTGCTGGTTCGATCCCCACATGGGCCAGTGAGTTGCACCCTCCACAACTAGATTGAAACAACTACGTGAATTGGAGCTGATGGGTCCTGGAAAAACACACTGTTCCTCAATAAAATTTCTTTAAAAAAAAATGAAAAGTGTGTGTGTGTGTGTATGTGTGCTTACAGGGGTAGGAGGAGAAACAGAAACAAAGGCAGAGAACAATGGAAAGAAATATTGGTAAGTGAAAAGAGAAAGCCTGATGCTATGTAGACGATCCACTCATTTTGGTTAGTCTCTCTGTGGGAGTCTATTTACCTATGATTACATATCCCTGGAAAAAGTCTGGAAAGAAATATTACAAACCATTAACAGTGATGACCTCTGGGGGTAGGAAGAACAGAACAACAATGCCAGAGCATTCATTTTCTTCTTTTGTATTCTTCCAAATTGCTTGGATTTTTTTTAGATTTCAAGCAGAAAACTTTCCAGTAAAATCTATTCATCCCATTCATCACTGCATCTCAGAAGCTGTTTTCTCCACAAAGACTACATTTCCCAATCCTCTGCGGACCTAGATATGGCCATATTTGCTAAAGAATATTAAAAGAAATGTGAGCCACTTCAAGATCAAGGCTTTTGAGAGATGGCAGGCCACCTCCATGCATCCTTTCTCCTCCCACCAGAATTATCCTGGATATGGTGACCCATTCTCAATCATTAACAAGCCCCTGGTGGATGGTGGTCACAAAACAGACGGAACCACGTTCCCAAATTATCCTGTGGACAAGAACCCAGCTGGGACTGCTACATGAATGAGACATTAACTTCTGCTGTCTTTGAGCCATTACCTTGAGTCTGTCTTTCTAACTTAGATTAGCCTAGCTAAAATTTCCAGTAATCCTTTTTTGAGAATTTTTTAAATTAAACTTTTTATTTTGAGATCACTATGGACTCACACGCAGTTGTGAGAAATAATGCAGAGACGTCCCAGGTACTCTTTATCCAGTTTTCCCCAGTGATAACAGCTCGTAAAATCATAGCACAATATCACAATCAGAACGTTGACATAGACAAGAGTCAAGATAGAAAACATTTCTATCATACAAGGATCCCACATTCCCCTCCCTCCAGCTGCCCATGGCCACCTCAACTCCTAGCAACCACTAATCTGTTGTCCATGTCTACAATTTGTCATCTAGATAATGTTGTATAAATGGAATCATAGAGCATGTAGCCTTTAGGGACTAGTTTTTTTCAATTAGCATAACCCTCTGGAGATCCGTTCCAGTTATTGCGTGTGTCCCTTTTCCTTGCTGAGTAGTGTTCTGTGGTATAACGCAGTTTGTTTATGATTCATCCATTGAAAGACATGTGAATTGATTCCAGTTTTTGTCTGTCATGAAGAACACTTCTACAAACATCCTTGTACAAACTTTTCTGTGACCATAAGTTTTTATTTCTCTAGGATAAATACCATGAAGTGCAATTGATGGGTGATATGGTAGTTGCATTTTTAGTTTTTTAAGAAGATGCCTAATTGTTTTCCGGAGTGGCTGTACCATTTACATTCCCATTCACAACATGTAAGTGACGGGGTTTCCCTGTATCCTTGTCATCGTTTGTTGTGGTCTCTACTTTTATTTTAGCCATTCTGATGAGTGTTTAGTGATATTTCATTGTGGTTTTCATTGTCATCTCCCGAATAGCTAATGATATTGACCATCTCTTTATGTGTTTATTTGCTATCTGTATCCTCTTCAATGAAATACCTCTTCAAGTTTTTGCCCATATGTTAATCAAATTGTTTGCTTTTTTTACTGCTGACTTTTGAAGAATTCTTTATATATTTTGAGTACTTATCCTTTACTGGATATGTGATTTGCATATATTTTCTCCCAGCCCGTACCTTGTCTTTTCATTCTCTTAACATGGTCTTTTACAAGTAAACCTTTTAATTTTGATGATGTCCAATTTATCAGTTTTTCTTTTTCTGGATCATGTTTTTGATGTCAACCCTAAGAACCATTTGCCCAGCCTGAGATCCCAAAAGATTTTCTTTATACTTTTCTAAAAGTTTTATAATTTTACAGTTGTTTATTTTAAATTTATTTTTTTCATCCATTTGAGAATAAATTACAGATAAGATGCTTATTTATCCCTAAATATTTCAGTGTGGACTTCCTGAAAAACTTACATAACTACAGTACTATTATCAAGATTAGGACATTTAACACTGACATAATTTTATTATCTAACAATGTTATTTAAATTTCACTACTTTTCCTAATAATGGCCTCTATAGCAATTTTTTTTTTTTAGGATTACTTTTCTTAGTGCTAAGCCTGATGTCAGTCTAACTTTTTAAATTTCCTTTTAGTATTTTTTTTCTCTCAAAGGTTTTAGAATTTTCTCTTTCCCCTTAAAGGTATAAAATTTCACCAGACTCCGACTTAGATAAAATTTATCTTCCTTAGCACCAGGTAGGAAATTACAGCCTGAAAACCTGTGCCTTTCTTCAGCCAAGTAAATGTTTTCTTTTCATTTCTTATATTATTTTCCTCTCTTCTATTTTCCCTGTTCTCCTGAGACTTCTGGTCTCTCATTCTTTCAACCAGTAGTTATTGGGTGCCCTCCGTGTGCCAAATACTGCTCAGTGAAAAGAAAAATAATTTTGCCTCAGACTAAGTGACAGGCTGAGCTGATCATTTACCAGCAAGGGCACAATGCTTGGAAAATTGCAAGGCAGTCCAGCTCTCAGAACAGAGGCACAGGGACTCAGGCAGAAGAGAGGCCATTCAAATTCCCATGCAGCTGAACAGGGCATTTTGAAACCTGAAGGCTGACAATCCTGAACCTTTGACCAGTATTCTAGCCACTCAGAATAAACCGCTTATATTTACATATATTAAATACAGAGAGCCCAGATATCAGAAACTTAACGCAAGGACATGCTTTGGCATTATCCACAAAAAAAGAAGTATTCTGTTTGCGGCATGGATTGAAAAATCTCTAAAAGTACCTAATAGTGACACTATGAACTTGGAGCTTTTGTGAATTTGAGGACAAATTGAGGACAAAAAAATAAACTTTTTTCTTCCAAAACAAGCACTCTCTGTATAGAGCATTAATTATGACTCTGATAGTTATGTCAGTCACAAAGTGACAGTCATGCCAGAGCATCACGTGAAAGCTGTGCCCAGTAAATGCCCTAGCCAGATAACTCCAGATGCAGGGTGGAGTGTGACCATCTGGACGGCTTTATGGGACTGCAAGTGAGCTTTATTGGACTGCAAATGGGGGTACCGCACCTCATCTTGGGCATAAAATCAGAACTCTCTGACAGCTCATCAGTCAGGCTTTGACAGACAAGCTGACAGCCACATCTGCCCTTGTCCCAATGGAGCTCTTGAAGCTTTGCCTCTCCTGACCATTTCACCAGCCAGGCCTCACGCCTGACACTATGCACTCCAGCGCTGTAGGGACTCTTGCTGAACACCGGACTCTCTCTTTCGTCCTCTCCTGAGACTCTGTTCCCCTTGCCTAACCCTATTGCTTGCAAACCTGTGTGACCCTCTTGTGTGAAACCTGGTTCTACCACAACTATTGGAGGCTGACCTCTGGCTGGAGCCTTGGCTAACACCCGTGGTAAACCGAGTCAGTAGGGCTAGATCCATCGCTTTATTCTAATAAAGTCTGACACTGTGGAAAGACACAAACGTGTGTGAGAATGTTACTTTGATAGTCACGTCCCGCTTATGACATTCTGCCATGGTGATTATCTTCCTTGCCTGCTCTAGCTCCCCTCTGGAGGTAAGTGACATTAAAACTAGAGTGAGCAAGGCTGGGATTTCTTCCAGTAAAGATGGAGGCTGGAGCTTGTGAAGCTTGGTGGGATCACCTGTCTAGACCCAATGTCTTAGCTTTTCAGATCCAGAAACTCAGCTTTCTCCTGGTCCCAAGTTGATCAGTCTCTCATGAAGACTAATCAACTTCTCTAGCATCTGAGGAAGAATTAGGATAATTACTTTACAATGAAAAATTAGAGTACCCAGAGTACCAGAAGTACTCTTCCCTCTGCGAAGAGCTCAGAGATTAACTTTGAAGATCAACGGAACTGATTTCAACTTTTAGCCCTGGCCATAACAAAAGTGGAATTCTGCACAGTGATTTAACTCCTTGGAATCTTGATGTCCTCATCTGTGAAATAGGGACAGTCAAAAAACCAACCTCATAACGCTACTGTGAGATAAATTAGGATAATGTGTATTAAATGCTTGACATACTACTAGCACAATTTTAGGCATTCTATAAATGGTGATTGCTAAAAAAAATTAATGCTCGTATTTATAGATAGACACGTTTTCCTACACAGGCAAATTCACATGGCAGTATAAATTATAATCATAAGGTTGTGTACACACACAAAAGCAGGGAAAAGAGGAGTTTGTGGCAGATACGAATGCCTGATGCATATTGGTCCCAAGACCAACATGGCGGCCAAGAGAACTAGAACACTGGTGCTTGTGACAAAGCTTATGACAAACACTTGTGCTTATGACCCCCTTTCCAGACTTCACAGATGCTCTTCTGCTCCCCTGGTATCTCTTTCGATCTGTTAATAGTGGCAGATCGGCTAACATTTAAGCTGTTTGTGGAGAGCTCACTACATAAGCGGCCAGACAATTAAGTTCGCAAATTTGTTGCAACGATGTTGCTAACCTTTTTTGATATCAGAGGGCTTATTCATTATGATTTGTACCAACTGGACAAACAGTTAACCAAGTTTACTATTTGAAAGTGCTGAAAAGGCTGCATAAAAAAGTTAGACGAAAACGACCTGAACTTATCTCCAAAAATTCATGGCTCTTGCATCACAGCAATGCACCAGCTCACACGGCACTGTCTATAGGGGAGTTTTTAGCCAGTAAACAAATCACTGTATTGAACACCTTCCCTACTCACCTGATCTAGCCCCAAATGACTCCTTTCTTTACCTGAAAATAAAGGAAGCATTGAAAGGAAGACATTTTGATGACATTCAGGACATCAAGAGTAATATGATGATAATTCTGATGGCCATTCCAGTAAAAGAGTTCCAAAACTGCTTTGAAGGGTAGACTAGATGCTGGCGTCAGTGCTTAGCTTCCCAAAGGGAGTACTTCGAAGGCGACTATAGTGATATTCAGTAATGACATATGTAGCATTTTTCTTAGGATGAGTTCGTGAACTTAATTGTCCGACCTCATACAAACCCTGTTAATTTTACTTGGGTCCCTCAGAGGATTACCGTGCTCTGGAGTTGTGATAACTCCTCACTGACCTCACCACTACAAATTCATCACCACAGCTAAAGGGTTATTTTTGTCCACTGCCCAAATCCTCATTTTTCTATCTGATCAACTCATAATTTCATTAAGAATTAATCAATTATTATGAAAATAGTTAATGGAAAAAATAGGTGTCTCATAACTCACTCCCCGGCCTAAAGGAGCCCAGCAGTATACATCTCTACCATGAATGATTTTATCATCTTACAAGTAAGCACGTGAGCTTGTCCAGTAGTGAAGATGAAAATACAAAAAGTTTAGGTTTTTTTACCTTTTTTTCTTCTTACATTTCTGAAACATCCTTGACTCCTCTTGAAAAGGGTCAATTACCTGCTCCTTTGGATGAATTACAAAGTATGCCAGATGTTTAGAAAAACAGGCTGATTTTCTCTATTTCATAACTAGTGTAGTCAATGAAGGAAAAGTATGAATTCATATCATGAGAACACTTACAATAATACCTAACTCTTTTATATTAATTTGGAATTTCCCCCAAAATACTCTAAAATATATGACATAATAGAAGTTCAATGCATACAATATAATTATTCATCATTATTAGTGATTCTTCTAGGCAACAAAGGAACAAGACAAACAAATAAAGAAGCAAAAACTCATAGACACAGACAACAGTTTAGTGGTTACCAGAGGTAAGGAGGGGGAGGGTATAAATGGTAGAAGAGGGTAAAGGGGGTCAAATATATGGTGATGGAAGAACTGACTCTGGGTGGTGAACACACAATGCGATATATAGATGATGTATTATAGAATTGTACACTTGAAACCTATGTAGTTTTGCTGACCATTGTCACCCCCAATAAATTTTAATTTTTTAAAAAAGGAGTCTTTTTGTCAAGGATTGCTATGCAGCATTATAGATAGATAGATAGATAGATAGATAGATAGATAGATAGATAGATATGTATATTCAGAGGAAATAAAATGGGTGTTTTAAAAATAAAGCTTTATGACAATTTTCAGCAATTCAGATAAAACTCACCTGCAGTTGTAATACAGCCTGACTGTTCCAAAAGGTGTAATCATATAACCTAGGTAGTGAACACAGAGAAATGATTTTCCTGCCACTGGCTTTTGAAAATTTATTTTTCCAAAACAGTTTAAAGCTATATAGAAATTAAGATCCAGTGAACAGATCACATTTCTGTTTTCCTTCCTAAAAGTTACAATTTAAGAACATTTTCTGTATTGTAACTGATGATTTCTCTTTTCTTGCCTTTAAAAGATGGCTGTATCCATAGATGTAAAATCACTCTGTGTTCCTATTTGTATGTACTTGCCTTCAATTAGACTTCCTAAAATAGAAGTTACTTCTTTTCCCAAATTACTATAAACAGAAATATAGCATCATGTTTAAATTTGCTTTAAATTTGAGCTAAGATTATAGAATATTCAAGCCAGAAGTGAGAACTATCTGGGCTGAGGGGGAAGAAGGAAATTATGGAGAAGGAAAGGGCGGGAAGATCAAGTTCTCTTTCCAGTTCTACCCATAACAAACTGGAGCCTCATTTTCCTACCCATCAGTAAGATTTTACTAAGGATGTATGTTTGTGGGCATGTATGTATGTATGTATGCATGTTGGTGTATCGGTGTGAGATAGATGATAGATGATGGATAGATAGATTGATAGATGATAGATGATAGATATAGATAGATAGATGATAGATAGATAGATACACAGACAGATGTCTCCTATTGGTTTGGTTACCTTGGAGAACCCTGATTAATATCAACCAGGATACCCACACCACACATCCTGTAGTCCTTAGCTTCCCACAGTGAACAGCCTCCCATCCAAGGCTTATTTAAGCAACTTCTCTTTCTGTCTCAACTATTTTTAGATCTACCTCATCTCATCTCCCCTACTTCATGCAACAGCACTTGAAGTCAGTATCATTAGATGATGAAGGTGAGGCTCCGAAACGGTCAGCAAGCTCCTTGGACTCCTACAGTTAATTAGTCAGTCCCAGTGCCAGCCTGAATCCGTAATTACGTTAAGTGTGAAACTCATCCTCTTTCTAATTATTTTGTATCTATTCATCTTCGTAAGGCATGCAGTATTGGGCACAATGCTTGACAACTATGACACACTTAACATGTGTACCGTTTTGGACTGTATCAAGCTGCAGTGTTTGCTAGTTCCTTCACGGAAGAGTGTCATTCTAAAAAGTAATCTTTATGCTGTATGGAGCTTCTTGAGTTGCTAAGTGAGTTTGAAAATTACCCTCAGATAATTTCTATATTTTCCACTAGGTGATGAAATGCTTGTGGCTGTCTCACAATTCTAATGTTTGGTCAATTATGTATAAACCAAGCTTTACTGTTCAAGCCTTGGTGATAATGACTTACTCTACTTATATGCCCCCCCAAAAAAAAAAAACAACCACCCATCTGTTACATCATAAACTTCAGAAATTAAAAAATTAAATAAGAAAATTCTTCATTCATGTTTTGACCCTTGGCCTATGTTATTTAATAACTTTGGATTTTGACTCTATTTCTCTTTGTCTTTCCTCTGAAGCAATGATGTAAACTCTCCTAGGATTTACACTTAATGGGGAAATGTATTTCTCATCTGGTAAGTTTTACATGTTTGTGGACATGGATTTAATAAAGATGTAACTCATAATTGGTTTTCCATGAAAGGACCCAGTTTGAGTTTTAAGTTCACTTCAATTAGCGGTTTCCTTTTGCAAATCATTGTTTGCAATGGGGAAAAAATTTTTTTAATATCCCCACTGGCAAATGAGAGTGCATTTAATGTTTCTGGGTCCATTGAAGTCTCACCTTCATTCTTTCAACTTTGTAAAACCATGTTTCATGCCTGTAATTCTTGAATTGATACTTTTTACCTGATTGTGGGTTAAACAGTCAAGAGAATACCCAAGAGTAGTTCTTATCTATCTGGAGAACAGTGAAGCCTTAGGGGTTTATAGATATTAATCTAGTACAGATCATGAATGGTTCATTATAATTAAAATATTCTATGTGCCAGAAACTACATTCTGTGGCTACAGACAAGTATACAGTCCTCTTCTTAGGTGAGTACAAAATTTATCTGGAGGGAAAGATAATTTTTCTAAAAGATAACTATTATAATAAAAAACAAAGCAGGAAGTATAAAATTGTCCTATGAATGGTATAGAACAAGTATGGCAAACAGGGCCACCCCCATTCCTGATATCCATGGCTGACATTGCTAATCACACTTCCTTTGCCCAATGAGCCTGGATGAAGCCTCATTTTAATATCTTTTCAACACACTAGCCTGGGAGCTACTGTCAATCACTCAGAGTAAGCATATGCAACAACATCTATTTGTTATTTTTATAGAGATAATGCTGTAAGAGTTCAAAAGAGGGTGAAGTGATACAAGAATGGAACACTTAGAAAATCTTCCTGAGGATAGTGAGACGTGAGCTTAAAATATGGATGAGACATAGCTAAGTGGAAAGAACTTAAAGCATTCAAGCAGAGGGGTTGGTGGGAACACAGGCATGTCAGTGAGAATGGCTCAGTGGGTTTGGGATGATGAAGGGACCTTGCAAATAAGAAAAACTTTACCAGCCCGTTGCCTAGCTCAGTGATTGCTTTCCTGTATCAGGAAAGTGGATAGAATAGATATTCATTTCCTAACCTCATCACTTCCCCTTCTTTAAGGATTTGAAGAATCAGAAAGAGATATTGAGAAGGAAAACTGACTTAAAACATAAAAAGGCAACATGCTCAAGAACCTACAAACTTCAAAAAATCTATACCAGACTAAATCACTTACTCTAAGTATATCAGACATGAAGTAGTTCAATAGTTGGACCCTCTAATTTGCAATAACAATGATGTTTAGTGATGTTATAACAGGGATGGCGCCCTGATTCAACCCCAAAAGGGATCACTTTTCAGCTCAGACTTCCACCAGGATCATTTCAGAAAAAAAGGCGGGTGGAATGCAGAACAAACTCACAAAGCTGCAGCGCATGGCTGCAGCCTCCAGAGAGACAGCAAAGGTCCCCAAAGCAGAGAAGGAAACTTGTCCCCAACAATAAGGATTTAGTGCTAAGCATTTTTCCAATTAACTTGACACTATTTACAATGAACTTTAAACAAGTATATAAGGAGAACGTGAGACTTGGCATTCTGATATGAAGACTCTGCCCCCCTTGCATACCTGCAAGAGACAAAAATGGTGGGGCCAAGAGGAGCAATTTACACTCAGAAGAACATGGACAAAGAAAGAAAGAAAGCCCAGACTGGATGACAAGAGAGAATGTTCTCTTTTGTTTTGTTTTCTTAGTTTCCACATGTAAGTGAAACCATACAGCATTTGTCATTGGGAAAATCTATCTAGTCAAGGATTCTAGCCAAAGTTTAAGTGAAAAGGGATTTAGAAATTAGTATATGAGCCCCATTACAAAATATCCATAGCTGTTGCATGTATTTATGTGCAAATTAACTTTTTTTAAAGTTTATATGGTTTTTATTCAATAAGTGGTTTCAGTTGTTCTCAAATAGTCTTTTTAATGTCTCCTAAAATTCATTAAATAAGTCCTTCAGGCGCTATTAGGCATGACTGTTGGAATAAGAGACCTTGCTTGCCTATTGCATTCAA
Source organism: Hipposideros armiger (assembly GCF_001890085.2). Taxonomy (NCBI): domain Eukaryota; kingdom Metazoa; phylum Chordata; class Mammalia; order Chiroptera; family Hipposideridae; genus Hipposideros; species Hipposideros armiger. Next base: position 1,234,813 of record NW_017731459.1, on the reverse strand, counting down.
GATTCTGTGCTCAGAGTGGACCAAACAGGTAAGCAGCCTATCTTAGGTCAATGTCCATAGACGCAGAGCCTGAGACAAGGATCAAGTATACACAGTTTCCTGGGAAAGCATTCCCTGGAGAATCCTGTGAAGGAAGGAGGGTAGCAGGGTGGGGCAAGGGGCGGAGCCTGAGCAAGGCCTCAAGTAGAGACTGGTCTTGTCCTGATCTACAGAGGGGCTATAGGGTAAAATCCACCCCCTAGAGGTGTTCCTTCTGAAAGTAAAGGATCTTTCACTCTCATATTAGTCACTTGCACGGTTCTTCAAACCCTGTAGCTTCCCTCAGACCAGACCAGTTTTCCAGCTGTGAGACAGCACCGCTGACATTTACAGAAGCTGGGCAGATGGGTACACCAGCCCAGTGTAGGGGACCTGGTGGGGGGCCAGGGGGTGGGGTGAGTCACAGTCCTTTTGAGGAGTAGTCTTACTTGGCCTCATTTTTGTCTAGGAAAACTCTGTAAACAGCAACACTGGCTAACCTTGTTCCAGCACCTTCAGATGCTTGTAAATTCCCTTTAGAAATAGCTCCTCTGGAACTAGCCTCCAAAACCACATTTCTGAAATGCATCCAGGAGGAGAGACAATAGCAGCAATGCAGCAATAAAAATTATCGCTATCAGATCTGTCTTTGACATGCTAGAGGATCACACTAAGACTGAGCAATGGGGGGAAAATCCAAGGGAAAATGGGACAGGAAAGCAGACCCTGGCAATTCCAAAATGAGTTAAGCTGTATCAGAAATTTTTTTTTAATTACATTTTTTGGAGTCAGACATAACCTGTTGCTTTCCGAGGTCTTGAAGTTACTGATACTCTCACTCATAGTCTCCCTATTGGTTAAAATGGAATAATACCATGTGCCTTGCATATCAGTTGGAGGAAAAAAACATGTTTCAGGAGGGCCCGAATGCAGTGTTTGGCTCATTGTGTGCACATCTCAATAAATGGCCTGTATTTATGTTCCTCACTCCTACCCTCTGAACTTCATTCCCCCAGTCTAAACAGCTGGATTGGTTTACCCACTGCAGAACCCAGACAAAAAATACAAACACTCAAATATTATACTAATCAAAAGAAGCCATGGACCGGAACACAGATCAAAAAAGTAGAATTACAGTCTTATAGAGCAATTTTCTGTGTCTGAAAGATATTAAAAGACCCCAAGCACTAGGGAAAGGGGAAGACAACCCTGGTAGAATAGAGAGAGTGAAATGGAGAATTTGAAAACTACAGCCTGAGTTTGAACCGGCTCAGCCTTGTAACACCAGAATTAAAGAGGTTTGAGTAAACAAGATGGTGCTAAGCTGTTGCTCTTCTTTCTGTCTTCTGACAAGGACAACAAATTGCCAGCAGCCAATCCTCTCCTTGTCAGCTAGTGTGGAGTACTGATCTGATCCTGGAGATTCCCATCAGCCTCCATCCACAGTTCCATATGGACAACCACCATCTGATGACCACAGCCCCTCATAAGTCTTGTTCACCTCCATCCCCAGCATAGATGGTGAGGATGGATATTGGGGACCATGAGGCATGAATAAAAAGTGTGAAATACGCTTCCCCCACACGTTCCTCTGTCTTGCCTATGGTTGGACCTTTTGAACTTGACCCAACAAGACTCTAAGAAGCACCAGATGCTATTTAAGGCTGTCCACCACCCAGAGGGAACTTGGCTGAGGTGCCAATGCTATTCTTCCCACAGAGTTGTTTGGGAGAAGGGCAGTGGGATATAACAATTGACACTTGGTTTTTTCTTTTATTTATTCAGAATTTGGTGTCCTCTGCCATTTCTCCTCCCTCTCCTTTTCCCCTGGCTCCAATTAGAAAATTTCACTGTACAAAAGTCCACTCCACAGGAACCTATAACAAATTGAGGAAACCATTGGTATATAAAGAACCCTCATTTCAAGAAGGGAGAACAGGAGTGCCATGTAATCAAAGGCAATTAAAGGCATTCATACAACTGTGACTATACATCCTTTGCATACACAATTATGGAGAATTGTTCAGAAAGCTTACCCACTGGGGTGCTGGATGGTTTCCTAAAGGCACTTGTGGCATAAGAAGCACTTATTTGGGGCTTGCAAACATGAGTTTTGTTTGTGTTTTTATGCCTGCTTGGCAAATACAATGCAGGCTCTGCTTTCAGAACATTTGGCCCTAAATAAAAAGAAATGTGTCAGCAAATCCACCAAGAAGTACACTAAACGCAAAACTTCTTTTGTTGGACCCAGAGAAAGGCTGAGGTAGACTCTGTTTATTTTCCAACTAAAGGCAACATCTGGATGCAATTGTCAAGAGTTCTGGCTGCTTTGGCCACATCTAGACATCTAGCAGAGGGGCAGAAAGCCTTACCAAAGGCCCAGGGCTTTCACTGCAGAGCTGCCCGATGCTTACAGGACACCTGGAGTCAGTTAGGAGGGCAAAATGTCCCTGTGAGCAGAAAGATCTCACCCTGTGCCTCTCAGTGACCTCAAACATTTGCCACCTACTCCAGGCCATGCAAAAAACCACCTACATACATATTGGATTTCTTGGATGCGGGGGACAGTGGGGGGTAGTGGGAGAGCGTAGTGGAGAAGGACATGCTTTTACCATCTTCATTTAGTAAATAAGATACAAGCCAAGACTGTATAGTCCATCTACTACTCTGCTTGCTCTGTAACTGAGCAAGTTGTATAACATCAGACTCACCGTCCTCATTGGTAAAACAAAGGTAATAATAGTACCTGACTCATAAGCTGCTGAAGACTAATAAGATGGCAAGTGTAAAGCGGCCACACAGAGGAAACTCTCAAAGAATATAGGCTAAAATTATTAAATTATTTCACAATATTCCCCTGTATTTTCTCTTAGACTTCTATGTAGAAAAGTTTCCTCCATTGAAAAAACAAACAAACAAACAAACCTTGACCTACCACTCCCCCTCAAAATTTACCACACCTCCACTTCCTTAAGTGCCAAGGTCCTTAGAAAAGAAGTCCACATGTGCTCTCCTGCCCCACTCCCATTGACTCTTGACCTCCTGCTTCGCCCCCACAATGAGTGACGTCAGTCACTCATCAACAGCCTTTGCCATGTGACTTTGAGTGTTTCCCAGGCTACCCCACTGACCCTCTGGCCACATGACTGGAGTGGGTCAGTAGAATGTGGAGAAACATATTTGCCACTTATAAGCAGAAACTTACACATGCTCACTCACTCCCTCCATTTTGGCCTCTTGCATACTTGCCTTCTTCAAGGAGAACAGCGGAAAATAGAGGCTGCTCCTTCAGCCTGAGGCCTGGAATGAGAAGATGCCTTGAGCCCAGGAAAGCCCCTCAGAATCACAGCCAATTCACAGCCTTCATTTAATGTCAGAAAGAAATAAGTTTTTTGTTTTATTCTGTTGAGAATTAGGTTGTTTGTTACTGCAGCAAAAGCTGACTGATACCTAGCTTGCATCTGTTCTCCTGCCTACCTAAGTATCCCCACTATAATGATGAATAGGGATGATATGACAAGAACCACTCCCCTTCTTCATTGAACTACCCCTCTCCCCCGACCCACCACTCTGTATACAGGATTCCCCTTAGGTATTGCCATGTTTGTAAATGTCAGCTCCCCAGCCAATTACTGACTCATAGGTGGGATCTGAACTAGTCCACTGTGGAAGAAAAGCATGATGTGATCATACACACAGAAGAAGAATGAAAGCTTGAGCCACTGGTTAAGGTTGTTCTGTTTCCATTGCTAAATGTTCATGCACAGGAAAGAATTCCTGGCTAAGAAGGGTGAAGCCAGGATGATCACACACACAGACAGGAAGCAGAGAGGACCTCTACTCAGACAGGAAGGACTTACCATGAGCCACTTGGTGGCTGGTGGACAGCAGCTTGAAGAGTCAGGTCCATACAGAATAGGTTCACATTGAAGTGGCTTAAAGCCAAGTCTTTCAGTTTCAATACAGCCTTGACCAAAATTTCAGGAGCCATCCAAATTCCTCTTTGTGGTGATGCTAAATCTGAAGAAAGAATACAAAGTCCTGAGCATTGCTGACCGAGCCTAAGGGTTGGGAGGAGGCTCATCAGGCAGACCTTGAACACCAGCTGGGCTATCAGAGCACCGGGTTCCTGACAACTCATCCCAGGAATGTGAATAAGAGACTTTCCAACCTCCAACAGCAGCTTCTTAGAGCTAGCCTGGGCCCAGCCCTCAATTTGTTTCCAGCATAGCAAGTCTAATCACAACCGGAAGTGCTATGGCCTCCCAAACACCACTCTAATAGTTCCCAGGAATAGACTCCAGAACAAACTCAGGAGTGTTCTGGTTTTTCAGGGTAAAACAGTCCTTCACCCCACACCCCAGCTGTGATTCTAATTGTGACAGGAAAAGCAGGCTGCATAAACGTAGAAAAGGACTCCTCCAATACACCATCTTTCTCTTTCTACAAAGAGAGAGAGGCTAAAGTGGGGAGGTCACCCACCACCTCCCAATATATCATGTTGGGAAACCTATGGGTTGTTTGGTTGGGGGCTGACGTGAAAAACTCACTGGAAAAAATGAAGAAGTCATTGAAAAAACGTTACAAGTACTTTAAAATACAAGGTCAGAATTGAATTCTGTTTCAATGTTCATAAAGAACAGAATCAAACCTACAGATATGTAATATAAGGAAAAATATTTAACAGTAATAGTAGTCCAGATTTATAATCCCAAATTAGGGTAACAAAGATCAGGAAATGGCATGGTGAGGGAAGACAGCAATATAAACCATCTTAATCCCAAGAATGAGAAGGAGGACATTTAATCGATTTGATCTTAAATTTAAAAATTGGAGAAATAGAGATTAATATTTCAGAAAAAGTTAAACAATAAGAGCCAAACTGAAAGGATGACATACACTCAACAAGTGACTGGGGAAATTAAAAGGAAAGAAAATATGTAGACAAGTAAATAGATGAGAAAGTTGTCAAAAGGCTAAATATTTCCATTAGAACAAAAATAACGTGAAGGAAATTCCCCTATCAAAAGGGGAAAATTCTCAGATTGGGTTAAAAAGCAAACCCAACTGCATCTTATATATAAGGATTCCTTAAACTATTGACAAGAAAAAAAATTAAGAAAGAAAAAAACCCTTAATGATAATATAAACATCAAATTAAACAGAATTAAAGGTATAGAAAGGGTCGTTTTATAGGGTACAAGCTATAATGAAAATTAAACAAATTATGAAACTTTATGTGTAAATAGCCTCAAGGTTCACAAAACAAAATTGCTCCTGCTCTTGCTGGTGGGATGGCAACCAGGATGCTGTACCACCCACTCTCTAAACGCACACCTCCCTCGGGATCTTTCTACATCAGATTGCATCCTGCAACTCCAAGAAAATAATCCTAGAAGAAAAGAAGGGGTACTGATAGTCTGTTGAGGCAAGGTGCCCAAAACGGAAAGCTCGGTGTGCTCTAACAGCACTAGATAATGGGGACTAAAGATTGTCACAAACTCCATTTGTTTAAGAAAGAAAGAATTCAGTGGTGATCTAAAAAAAAAATTATAATAATAAATTGTTGTCCCTGCTGAGGGACCCAGGATGAAGTGGGCTTGGAATTATTCACATCAACCTCCAAAGGGAATTCTGGCAGAATCTACATGGACTTAGAACAGGACCAAGGACACCAAGGACTAGGGGTAAAGGTCAAAGTTAGATAGGGCTCTCCTTATTCCAACAGCAAAAAGATTTAAAAAAATAAAAATGGGCACAATAAAAAAAATACTACAGATCTACCTGAATGGAATAAGTGAATGCTTACCAAAAACACAAACAAAATCCCATGACATCCCCTAAAAAGGAAAAGAGAAAGAAAGAAAAGCATGTGTGTGTTTGTTTGATTGATTGTTTGTTTGTTTGTTTGTTTGTTTGTTGACCCTGAAACAAAATCTCAGCCTCTTTCTGCCAACAGTGAAGTATATCACCTGGGAATTCTGTAGATTCTTAAATTGAACGAAATTAAAAAGACAGCCCTGAGATCTGAAGCTCAGCTCACGAGCACAGAGTAATGGGTCAGATGATTTGAGCACCATGCTATAGACCCCTCCCACTTTCCCCTGGAGTGGGTACATGTTGGTAGCAGGAACCAGGATTGGGAATGGGAGATGAACGGGGCAATAAGTAAAATAATAAAAGAGAGGCTGTGCCGGGAGCAAGGGTACTCACAGGCTATACACTGAGGGGTAGATATGATCATACCAATTCTCCATACCAAGGAGAAGAAAGAAAAAGCTTCACTGAAAGCCAGGGTCATGTCTCTTTCAATCCTGACAACACTCTGAGGTACACATTATGCTCATTTTACAAGACAGCGAAACAGGTGAACTTGAGGTAGGTTCCCAGTAGAGCCCAAGTTTACTCCATTGACAAACAGGGATTAAAACTCACCCCTGCTTAACATCCTGTGTCTCAACCATGACACAGTTTCCTTCTCTGATGTTTATGCTGGACGTGATTTTCTATTGATATGCCCTTTTTTTAGGTGTGAAATATCATGGTTATGCTACAGTCCCCATGGGCCGTATACATTCCATTTCTGCTTTGTATCTTAGTTAAATTCCCTTTGTTCTAGGCAGACTGCATATATGCATCTTTAGGAACTGGAAGAAGGCTGGAAGGAGGCTTCTTGGTTGAGACCTTGATGGTGGAGTCTATGTAAACATATGGGGAAAAAAAGTAAGTAAAGTTCACATCCCTCAAAAAGAATAGCTAGATAATTGAAGGTACTGTATTAAAAATGCACGTTCTGCCTCACCTGGGTATATACAAACCACTGCAGAAATCCTGAATCCAAGGTCTTTGTCAAAAATATTTACTCTCCTTAAACCTCACTATGGTTCTTCCAAGAAGACCTTTGAAAACTCTTTTTGGGTGAGCTACAACAAATAAGCCCCGCCCCTCATAAATCATGCTATTGTTTAGTGACGCACCAGCAAGGCAGGCCACATTTATCTCCCCACAGCCAGCCTGGCAAGAATATGTTCAGAAAATATTGGTCATGTTATCTTTCCAAAAGGTTAAGAGAAGGATTTGCTTATCTATAATGATTTATGGAACTGACAAGCAGGTTCACAAATGTGGCCAGCAAATGCATACAAATAGACAGCATGGCTTAGAACAAAATTATGGTGTCAGGGCACAAAGCAGATAGCTTCATTCTATAATGGGACAGAAGAACCTAGATTCATAAATCACATTTGTCAAGAATAAATAAAAGGAGAACCAGACAGACCAGTGCCCCTTGCTGTTTCTATCTCTATCATAATTTGTTGGCCTGCCCTGCCCTGCCTCTGTTGGAGATAAGGGCTTCTATTGCTTTCTTGCTATCTCCAGATTAGGTCTAAGCACCAATAAAAACGTCACACTGGCTCCTGTTGGTGTGTCCTGTCCATATCTGACTTGCCCAGTGACTGTTAAATGATTTTTGTGATTTGGTGATTTAAGCACCAAACAAGTGCATCTGAGCAAGACGCCGTGTGGATCCCATGCAGTGAGTAGGCCCTCAGCGGCTACAAAAAGAAAGTCTGAATTCCAGCTCTAGCTCTCCCAATACTTACCTGAGTGACTTTGGACAAGTTTACTGTTCTCACATCTTTCCTTTTCAATACTATTAAAAAATAGATCATCCATCAGTTTGAAAAGCTGAGATGATAATCCAGGTGAGCCAGAAGAAACTACATAAAATCGTGCCAGTACCCCAGACCCCAAGGCTATTTCATTGCCAGGTTTATAAGGGGAGGTGGGTGTGGGGGGCAGCAGGTACAAGGTTTATAAGATTGACGTGCCTCTAAGTGAAGAAATGGAATAAATGTGCATAGGATTTGACAGTCTTTTTATTTCTGAAATTATGTCATTGAACTTGTAAAGAATAGCTAACCATCTGCTGATTTAATTGACATTTTAGCACAGCTGAATTGGTCTGAAATAAAAAATGCTTTATAACCTCCTGGTTTTTGCAAAAGATTTCTTCCTTGTGTTTTACTGTGGCCCTAACAATAATTCAAAGACAAACAAACTTCAATACAACACCCCCTCCTGCCCACTACAGAGCCTTGTGCTGTTTTATTCTCTAACTACACCATAGGTAGCAGTTAGTATAAGCTCCTTACCAGAAAACCTTTATTTTCATTCTTTAAAGAAGACAGCTAACCTCCAAGGGTCCCGTTTAATGGGTAACACGCATGCTGCAACGCTTATGCATTTGTTTTTATCCATTTTGAAGTTTGAGCTGGGAGCAAATATCCGTGAGACCATTTTCAGGATTCAAATATGGAAGGTATCACTAGGTCAGGTTCCCTGTCCTCAGCTGTTCTCCATTCATCAACCCTTGCACCTGCAAGGAGGCAGTATTCCTCACCCTCAGGCTTCACCTCTGTCCTCGCCTAGCTCCATCCCTCTCCGCCTGGCTCCTGACTTGCAGGCTTCATCTCCCATTTCTGGTTAGTGCTCACCAATTAGACCTTCAGCCACTCCCCTGTGGACTTTCTTGCTCTTCCTGGGACAAAGGCTTGTACTTGTTCTATAGGTCCATCCAATTTTCAATCAGGTCACCTGGTCACAACCCAGCCCTCTCAGTCTGGGATACATGGTACCTCCCAGATCTATCAGGAAGAGAGAAGCGGCCGTTTATTTTATATATGATCACATTATCCATTCTCAACTACCTTGGAGTATGAACACAGATCCCTCCACTTCCTTAAGTTCCTTAAGCAAGGAAAGAGTAAGAGTCAGAAGATTTGGCAAAGAGGGCTGATTATCTCAGGTCAGGGAAAACCCAACAGATAGGCCACCAATTTTTTTTTTTAATAATCTTTTCAATTGAACTGTAGCATATGTCTAAAAGACTTCAGAATTATGCTTATATAGGCTCATCAGAAAAGAATACACCCATCTATCAACCACCCAGATTCAAACATACATTACCAGCATGCAAAAAACCACCCGCATGTCCCCCAATCAGAAATCCCTGTTTCCTCCCAAAAGCAACCAATATCATGACTTCTGACCCCAGACATTAGTTTGCTTGTGGTTTAATTTCACGTAAATAAAATTACACCAAACATATTCTTTTGCATCTGGCTTCTTTAGCTCAACATTATTTGTGAGATTTATCTATATTGTCTCGTGTAGATAATTCATTTTTATTTCCGTATCGTATTCCATTGAATGAATGAATGAATGAATGAATGAATGAATATTTCACAATTTGTGTATCCATTCTAATGTGGATGGACTTCTGAGTTGTTTGCATCTTGCAGTTACTATGAATAATACTGTTATAAACATGTTTTGCACTGATTTTTAGTATATATGTGTGCACATTTCTGTTGGGTATATACCCAGAGTTGAAATTTTGTCACAGACTATAGTAAATGCTGCCAAACAATTTTCCAAAGTGTTTATATTAATTTACACACAACTTACTACCAACAGTGTTTAAGAGTTCCAAAAGCCTATTTCTCACCCATACTTGGTATTGTCGGTCTTTTTAATACTAACTCTTCTGATGTATGTATAATATCAGTGGTATCTTAGACCCAGACAAAAGTGGAAGCTACTCTAGGCCTAGACTATAGAGGGCCCTGTTCTGGTCCTGCTCTAGTCATATCAGCCAACAGAAATCTGCTGGACCAAAGCCAAACAGAGCAGTAGAAGATCTTATTGATATATACTGAACTTCATACCTTGAAGATAGAAAACTGAATCTTTTTTCCAAAAAAACAAATACTTTTTAAAAAAATCTTTGTTATAAAAATATTTTTACCAAAAAAAAAATATGAAAGAAAAGTTAAGGATAAATAACTAAAAACAAAGAGAAAAAATTTAAAGATTAACACTAGACTACATTACTCAAGGCTACAAAAAACTGGATGAAATGTGTATTTTCCTAGGAGGGTGTAATTTACCAAAACTGATTGCCACTAGGAGATAGCCATGGGACATTAAGCTTTTCTTGGGTTAAACATATTTTGAGGTTCATTCCTAAAATAAATTTCTGAAAACTACTGAGCTAGGAGAATACTACACTGATACAAGGACAGAGTGATGATTTTTTTCAATATAAAAATGAGAACATTGAGGAAAGGACCCAGTTTAAAGTGGAAAGAGGATGTTATTAAGTTCAGTTTTCAATGTATTTCCTAATTCCTCAACAGTTAAATATCAAAACAAAGGCCAAAAGAGGGCCACAATGATGATTTCTTTCAGTCATTGAAACTGTCAAAGCCAACAAGCCAGTCATGTTAATAAATACATGGCATTGCATGTGCATTCTCATCTATTACTTGTCAATTAACCTGCCAACAGTCCATTGTGATGAGCATTTAGCATTGCCCACAGTCACAAAAACAAAACTGCAAGATTATGGCTTGGGATAATGTTCTATTGGGCACCATCCAGGATTCTGTTATGTCTAGTGTTTGAAAACGACCTTACAGTCAGTTCTGAGTAAAGCAATCAGGGATGGATGTGGTACTTCTAAGACAATTCTACTTTCCTTTGCACAATAGGCCTCCAAGAATCCTAAACAGAAAAGTACCTAATGCACTGCTTTTGGTAGAGTATATGCTGATGTTATCGTCAGGTCTTCCTCAAATTTAAGTAAGACTCAGAATGGGCAGCTTGTTTAAATGCTGATTCACACGCCTGTCCCCAGAGATTCTGCGTCAGGGAGTGTGTAATATTTCCACAAAGCGATTTGAAAGTATGTGTTCCACTGACCTCGTTTTGAGAAATACTGCTATACAATGGCTTCTCTACATATATGTGGTGAAGAATTACTTTTTTTTGAGTTCCAATCCACCACAAAATCATAGTTTTATAAAATACAACAAAAATAAATTACTAGAAAAATAAAATAACAAAAACTTATATACAAGTAAAATTTTTTATTATGAGATTCAACAGGTACAAAATTCTGTGTCAATAAATATATCAACTCACCAATAAATATAATTAGAACAAATATGACACAGGAAATGAACACAACCTGTGCATTGTATTCATTGAAAGTGTGCACAGAGGCAATGAGCATAGAGAATAATTATTATAGTTGTAATTTTTTGTCGTTTCACATTCATAACTAAATTAAAAATTATGAGTTAGCAAGTTCCCATTTTAAGCACCAATGTGCACACTTTGAACGAACATCATGTAAGCCAGCATTTAAAGGCTTTCATGAAACAAATCTATTTATAATGCTAAACTGGATTGACAACGCTATTATCCACAGGGAATAAGGGATATCTAAATGACTTCTGTGTTTTGCTTTAATAACACTCAGAGACTCACAGCAGATAAACCAATCCCAAAAAGGTATGTTGACAGAAATGGAAGAAGCAAGCTTAAAGCCATTTCAGCAAGCTCAAGATACGCGTTTCTCACTTTTAACGTGGCCCCACCGGGCATGACTACTTTGCAGCTTATGGTACATGTGACTCACCATGAAATTTACCACCAGAACTGGTCTGTTATTTCCTTTAAAGACAAACTGATCATTGCCTGGATGTGGCAGCAATGTCCAATTGCTTATCAAAATTCTAAACACATCCACTCCTTTCCATACTTATCTCCTCGTGGGCCGGTCACAAGCAGATGGCCAGCTAGCATGGTCCTCAGAACACACTTTGAATAACGCTCACCCAGAGCATCTGAAAAAATTGGCCTGTCAGTACTTCATTCTGCAAATCTCAGGGTAACTGGACACAGCCTCTTGTAAACATCAGAGATTCACTGAAAACCTGTGAAAAGTTAGCATATTTGGAGCAATGCATTTAACTGCTTTATGCCTCCAAAACCAAGTAGATCGCGAGATGACACACATTTGTGTCTTTGGTTTTTAAATTATACCATCTCCACACAACACAACTTTACATTAATTTATAAGAAGTGAAGAGAATCAAAAGTTTGCCACCCTGAAGCTGCCTTTGGGGATATTGATTTTAAGCTGTCTGTTAAGAAAAGATTCAGAAAGAACCTTAGGCCCTCCCCAGTTTCCTGCTCAAGAGATTCAGAGAGCAAAACCTGCTTCACCCCAGCATTAGTCGGAAGACTCCAAGCTGTTGGCTAGATATACCCTTTGCGTCTCATCATTTCTAAGTTTCCCAGCAAGAATTTTCCTGCCACATATGTTGTATATTCCACTCTTCCCCAACTACCAGTAACTGCCCCATTTTCACTTCTGAAATCTAACACCTCTTCCCTCACCCCTTTCTTCTTTGTCCAAAAATGTTTTACACGTCCAATGTTGCCTCACTGTTTTTGGAATTTTCATGCCGATGTGAATTCTCCATGCACATGTATTAAAAATTTGATTTTCTCCTGTTAATCTCTCTCTGTTATTTTGATTATTAGCCTAGCTAGAAGAACACAGAAGGAGGGAGGAAAAGTATTAGTATCTTTTAGCCCCCATAGGAGTATGTTTTTTTGAAATTCTTGTAAATAATAATTGTCATTTTACATTCAAAATGACAGCAGAAAACAGTTTCAGCCGGACAAATCCTATCAACATGAATGCATTGTGATTTCACCAATAAACAAGAGAGAGAGAAATCACAGATAAATTCTGGTACCCCAGAGGAAAAACAGAAGTAAATTCTAAAGACTCATTTTATTGGGTTGTCAGTAAAGTCATGACGTATTTTGTCTATGTTTTTCAAAGGTCATTTATTTATAAAAAAAAAACTAAGATCTATCAATGATATATTGCCCATTTTGTTTGATAACCTTTTGCCATCTTTCAGTGAGCTTCATAAGTCCTCATTCATAGAAGCACTTGTCTTTATTTGTGAAAAATGAACAAGGTGCTCACTTACAGCCTCATCTAAATTGAACGTTATACCATGCAAGGAGTTTTGAAGAGAGTGAAACAAGTGGAAATCTGATGGCACAAGGTCAGGTGAGTATGGTGGGTGTGGCAACACATCCCATCCAAGCTCCAATCATTTTTGATGGGTGATCAAACTTGTGTGTGGTCTTGCGTTGTCGCAATGGCACACAACTCCTTTACAATTAACAAGTTCTGGACGTTTCTGGATGATGGATTCATTCATACTGTTCAATTGCTTACAGTACATTTGAATTGATTGTTTGGTTCCTTGGTAGGAGCTCGAAAAACATGACACCTTTAAAATCCCACCACACTGAGAGCATAACCTTCCTCTGATGAATGTCTGCTTTCAATGTCATTTGAGGCGAGTCATCTCATTGGGACAAAGAACGTTTGCACACTGCATTGTTGTTAACAATCCATTTCTCATTACCAGTTATCAGTCGCTTCAAAAAAGGATCGTTTTCCTCACGTTTAATGAGCATATTGCAGATGTTTATACGCGCCATCAAATGAACTTCTTTGAGTTCATGCGGAACCCAAATATCAAGCTTGCTTACATGTCCCAGCTTCTTCAGGTGGTCATGAATCCTTGAATGATGGATGTTCAGTGTTTCTGCAGTCCTTGTGTCATGTAACGTGGGTTTCACTCAATCAATGCCTTTATTTTATCGTCATCTACCTCGGTGGGCCTTCCTGACCAAGGAGCGTCATTGAGATCAAAATCACCGGCACAGAATTTCGTGAACCATCGTTGGCACTGACATTCTTGTAGAGCATTGTCACCATAAACTTGATGCAACTTTTCACAAGCTTGACACGCGTTCTTCCCTCTATGGAAGAAAAACAATAAAATATGGCAAAAATGCAGTTTGGTCTTCCATCTTCAACTTGTAAAATCTCCAGAACTCAACCAAATTGCTCAGTTTTTTTTAGAATGAAGCTAGAACTGTCAGCTCTCAAATGACATGGCAATAACATAGATGCGAATCACTCTAGTACTTCCAAAAATGAACTAGTGCCATCATTCGCAAACACGCATCTTGACTTTTCCGACAACCCAATAATTCAAGCTCCAACTGAACCAGACCACAAGAAAGCTCCAGCATTGTTGTGACAATCCATGTAATCAAGGGGCAAATGGAGTCAGTCCATACATGCAACATATCTTTCTAATCCATAAGACATCAAGGAAGAAAGCAGTGGAGGTTTTGCCTTGGCTTGAAAATTGTTTGCAACCACTAACTCCTGTGTAAAGGCTTTCATGGAAATATTTTGCTCTTTCACAGCATTAAGTGGTGCCCCATCTGTCTCTGTCCAGTTCAGCTCCCACTTTGGAGCTGTCTCTCTCTCTCCCCCATCCGTCTATGCAAATGGCTCTCAAATCCCATGTCCAGGACATGGTTGCCACACAAGTATGTCCCCAACCATTGATCACTGTGCAAAACCTACTTTTCGTCCAACAGTAGATACAGACCGGTTCATCAGCTGTCACTCTGAGCTCTAGTGGACAATGTACGGGAGAATGAGAGGCAGGAGGCACAGCAGAAAGTCAAACAGTACACACGGGAAGAGTGAGAGAAGTCTGCCCCCTGGGTACATTCAAGAGTGTGGTCAGGGCCTGCCAAGTGGCACGTTGGTTAAGAGCTGGCTTGAGACGCCAGAGGGCCCCGGTTCGGATCCCACATATGAGGGCCAGTGACACTGCCCTCCACAGCTAAGATGCTGAACAACAGCTCAAC
>NW_017731459.1:1191481-1220069 GCF_001890085.2 Hipposideros armiger | reverse complement strand
TGAGCGGCCGTCCAGAAGCCAGCGACTGATCTGCCTCGCCCGGGAAGAGCGCAATGATGGTGCCAACTTGGGCCAGTGAAGCAACGTTCTCCACAGTTAGACTGAAGAACAAAAAAGACAGCAACTTGCCTGTTCCCCTTCCCCCAATTCCCCAATAAAAATCTTAAAAAAAAAAAAAGAGTGTGGTTAGAGCAGGAACGATTGAGCTCAAATAGATGCATGATTCTGAGGGGCAAACCAGGAACTAGCGCAGTGTGAGGGCAGCATGAGACCCTGCTATACAGTGGTGGAGATTGTGCTAGAGTGGCTGCTGGCTTGCTCGTGTCAGATTGATTCCTATGACTCCTCCGAGTGTACTGCCAAAAATCCAAACACAAAGAAGTGAGAACCCTGCTCCATACGTCCCTCTTCCTACCTCCCAGGACAGTGTTTGTCATGGCAGGAACCAGAGGTGGAAGGGAGGACGTAGGATACTTTAAAATGTATAGCCTCAGGCCGGCGGAGTGGCTCAGTTGGTTAAGAGCTCACTCACGAGTATGAGGTCTGAGCAACAGCAGCTCGCGTCCCAGCCTGAGCTGAGCTGCCGTTGAGCTGCCAACAGGTGGCAGGATGGCTCAGCTAAAAAAAAATTTAAAAAATAAAATGTATATTCTTGACTTACCCTAATCCAAAAAAGCAGAGTCTCTGAAAGTGAATCCCCCCAAAAATGGCTGTGTCTGGCTGGAATAGGAAATCTCAGTCCCAAGTGAGGCAGGCCACCCTGCTGGCCTGGACCCTGCAGCCTAGCTCTGTACAGCTGCTTTGCCAAGCCCCCGACACGGCAGGAGATGAGTCCTTCCCCCTGTGGGCTCAGCTGCCTGGACCCTGCATCTTCTGTCCGAGGCAGTGAGGGCCATTGCACAATGCCTCACACTCCTGTTAGGGACATCCAGGATTTGCTCAGTGCCGTAAAGCCTGGCTGCCGACATGCAGGAGCTGACCCTAGCCCTTGCCAGACTGGCCTGAGTCTGCTCCCCAGATGAGCTTTCCAGGATTCAGCTGGAACCAGAACCTCACCCTGCAATGATCACAATAACCACCCCTGTGTGTTAAGAACCTACGGTGTGTAGATACCACATTGGGTCCTTTAAATATCTTATATCATGTCATCCTCATGGCATCACTCTAAAGTAGAAATTATTATCCCATTTTACAGATTTGAAAAGTGACCCGAGAAGTTGTCATACAGCTAGTGAATAGTAAAACTTGTTGTCTTACCCAACATAGGAAGGGGGACTAGGGCTGAGACCCTGGAACCGCAACCAGTTCTTGCCATCTCTCTCCTGGCTGTGACCCCATTTCCTGAATCCCCAGCGGCCCAAAGTTCTGCCCCAAACCAGACGGAATATCCCAAACCACGTGGGAACCCCTCTGTCTGCTGGGCCCAGTCACCTAACTGAGCACCGAGGGTGTCAACCTGGGCCGGGATCAGGCTAGACAGGGTTTCATTGGGGAGCCTGTTTAAACTGGTCACCCCAGCAGAGAGTCCAGTTAGATATCCAAGTTAGACTGCCCCCACCCTACCCCACCCTGAACCTGGCATTTTTTCCCTTTTACTCTGAAGTCTCAGGAAACCTGGTAGGAAAACTATATATTTATGGGGTCTTGGGGACCTCAACCATCTCTTTCTGATTAATAATAATAGGAGAGCGTCTCTCAAAATATAGTCCATGTACTACCTGCATCAGAATCACCTGGGTGCTCTAAAAATGACCATTCCAGGTGTCCCTGAGACCTCTCAAACCAGCCTGTCCAAGTGGTTATTCTCCTTGAGGTGCTCTGTACATAATTCCTGAATTCCATTAGCGTCCTCATCATAGAAACAGCTTGCCACTGTTATCTTCATCTCTGAAATGAGTATATATTGGGTTGTCGGAAAAGTGATGACACATGTTTGTGACAGGTGGCACTAGTTCATTTTTGGAAGTACTAGAGTCATTCGCAAATATGTTATTGCTATGTCATTTGACAGCTGACAGTTCTAGCTTCATCCTAAAAAAAATGAGCAATTCGGTTGAGTTTTGGAGATTTTACAAGTTGAAGATGGAAGACCAAACTATGCATTTTTGCCATATTTTACTGTTTTACTTTCATAAAGGGAAGAACGCATGTCAAGCTTGTGAAAAGTTGCATCAAGTTTATGGTGACAATGCTCTACAAGAATGTCAGTGCCAACGATGGTTCACAAAATTCTGTGCTGGTGATTTTGATATCAATGGATGCTCCTTGGTCAGGGAGGCCCACCGAGGTAGATGACGACAAAATAAAGGCAATGATCCAGTCAAACCCACGTTACATGACACGAGAGATTGCAGAAACATTGAACATCCATCATTCAAGCATCCACAACCACCTAAAGAAGCTGAGATACGTAAGCAAGCTCGATATTTGGGTTCCGTGTGAACTCAAAGAAGTTCATTTGATGGCGCATATAAACATCTGCAATATTCTCATTAAATGTGAGGAAAACGATCCTTTTTTGAAGCAACTGATAACTGGTGATGAGAAGTGGATTGTTGACAACAATGCGGTGCGCAAACATTCTTGGTCCCGATGTAATGACTCGCCTCAAACGACATCAAAAGCTGACATTCATCAGAGGAAGGTTATGCTCTCAGTGTAGTGGGATTTTAAAGGTTTAAAGGTCGTGTTTTTCGAGCTCCTACCAAGAAACCAATTGGTTTGAATGTATACTGTTGGCAGTTGGACAGTTTGAATGAATCCATCATCCAGAAACGTCCAGAACTTGTTAATTGTAAAGGAGTTGTGTGCCATTGCGACAACGCAAGACCACACACAAGTTTGATCACCCATCAAAAATTATTGGAGCTTGGATGGAATGTGTTGCCACACGCACCATACTCGCCTGACCTTGCACCATCAGACTTCCACTTGTTTCGCTCTCTTCAAAACTCCTTGCATGGTATAACGTTCAATTTAGATGAGGCTGTAAGTGAGCATCTTGTTCAGTTTTACGCAAATAAAGACAGGTCCTTCTATGAACAAGAAATTATGAAGCTCACTGAAAGATAGCAAAAGGTTATCGAACAAAATGGGCAATATATCATTGATCTTTGTTCTTTATATAAATAAATGACCTTTGAAAAACCTAGACAAAATACGTCATTACTTTTCTGACAGCCCAATATTTGCTTTTCTAACATAATTTTTAACAGTGTTCATATGAACTTCTTCCTTTCAGTCATGTTAAGAGCAAAGGGAAAAAAAAAGGAAATTATCACTCCAGAAATGCTATGGGAGATCAAGCACCTAGTATTCCTACCGAAGTTCATCCTCCCAGTAGCCCTCTAATGGTGGCTTACTATCAGTAGCATCATCAATGAAAGTCAAGGTCATACAGCTGCAAACCCAAGTCTATCTGATCCCAGTCCTGAAGCACCCCACTAGCCTTCCCCCAATTTCCTTCACAGCATGTTCTTCGTACCACTGGTTGTTTTGACTCATTTGAATACTTAGTTACATGGTTGGTTGTTTTGTCATAATATAAAAATCATTCATACCTTTTGTATACAAGAAGTTGTCAATTATTATGTGGTATATAATTGAATGAATTCTGTGTAGGCTTTTAAATCTATAACACAATCAAAATATTTCAAATTGCCATGCCATCAACCTGCAAAAAAATTGTTTATTGAAACTCTGACATGAAAGCTTTTTTACCGTTACAAATCAGAGAGTTGGCAAGCGGTGGCCTGTGAGTAAATCCGGCCCACAGCCTGTTTTTGTACAGCCAGCAAGCTAGAAATATTTTTTTATATTTTTCAAGAGTCATTTTTAAAAAATAAAGAATATGTGACAGAGACCAGAGACCATATGCAGCCTGCAGAGACTAGAATATTTACTATCTAGCTCTTTACAGAAGAAAATCGCCAAGCCCCACTATAGGTGATAAAAAAAAATTATTATACTCAAACCATGTATGCTCGCATGAGTGATATCACAATAAAAATGATTTTTAGGGAGTGAAAAAAATTGTACTCATTTTATGTATAAACAAAGATATACGATGGTAGAAAAACAGATACACAGTATATCTGTGGTTTTAGAAATGTCCTGGGGGAGGAACAAGCCGGAAAAAAATGTGTCAAACCAGGCTCCTTAAGGCACAATAATAAGAGGTTGAGAAACATTGTGCTAAACAAGAGCTTAGATTTGGGGGGAATATCTCTATGTGTGAGATGTCCAGTGTTCTCAGGCTTCATCTTTGTGGCCAAGCTTTTCAAAAGGTTTTCCTGGGCCGGCCGAGTGGCGCGATGGTTAAGAACTCGCTTGGGATGCCAGAGGGCCCCGGTTTGGATCCCACATATGAGGGCCAGTGACACTGCCCTCTACAGCTAAGATGCTGAACAACAGCTCAACCTGGAGCTGGGCAGCCGTGAGTCGCTGGCGACGGCGGAGGCTGCAGCCCCGGTGGCAGTGGGTTGCCGTGGGTTGCCATGGGCTACCGTGTGCAGCCAGCAGCCAGCGTGAGCGGCCAGCAGCTGCAGTGAGCGGCTGTCCAGAAGCCGGCGACTGATCTGCCTCGCCAGAGAAGAGCGCAATGATGGTGCCAACTTGGGCCAGTGAAGCAACGTCCTCCACAACTAGACTGAAGAACAAAACGACAGCAATTTGTCTGTTCCCCTTCCCCCAATTCCCCAATAAAAATCTTTAAAAAAAAAAAAAAAGGCTTTCCTACAGGGTCACACATGCTCACTTCACACTTGACTAAACAGAGCGGTAACGTCACTGCCCCAACCCTATGCAGAGAGCCCCATGTGTCTCACACACCAGCTATATTTCTTTTATTAAAAATAAAGTCAACGGACTCATTTTTTGAACTGAGAAGCTCACATGGTGTCCCCATTTCTCACACTGGAAACATCATCTCACAGCCAAAGAGAAGCCTCCCCAGGTCCTGTTGTAACAAACCCAAGGAGATTGAGTGCCGAGCCAGAGAAGTAACTGGCAGCCAGAGAAGTAAATCCTCTGGGTCCTTCTGTAGCGAATATTCACAGAAGAGTCGTTTTCATTTTCTTTCAACCCACTCCAATCCACATGGCTCCCATAAAGCTGCTCTTGCCATGGTCATCAGAGAGCTCTAGGCTGACGAACCCAGTGGCTATTTTTCTCTGCTCATATTACTTGACCTCTCATAACCCTTTGACGTACCCACTCCTCCCTGTAATGTGTCTCTCTTCTTGCAACTGCACACTTCACCGATTTTCCTCTTACCTCCTTGGACAATCCTTTCATATTTCCTTTTGCAGATTCCTCTTCTTCCACCTGAATTTGGAATGTCAAAATTCCCCAGGGCAGTCCGAGACACTTGCTCTTCTTTCGCCATGTTCTCCCTCTAAGTTATACAATCCACCTCTAGCCTTCAGTGTTATCTGTATGCTAATGAGTCCCAAATGTGTATCTCTTCACCTCTCCCCTGGATTCTGGGCTCAAGTCAAGCCACCTCTGACATCTCCACTTGGATATCTGAAAGATACCTCAGATGTTAGGATAGTCTTTATTTTTCCCCTCTCCTTCCGACCAACCTAGTACTAGCCAGAGTCCAGTTCACAAAACAGAACCACCCTAGGTCTTTCCAACAGAGAGGATTTAATATCAGAAATTGATAAAGCAGGTGATGGGAACAAGAGATGGTAGAGCAACCTGTAGATTAGCCACAGTAGAAAGTCACCAGCATAAAGGGCTGGAGAGAAAAGACAAGTGGGTGTGTCATCAGAGTCCAAAAGCCAGTGCCACTCAGGGAGAATTAGGACCATGAAGGCTGACAGAAGCTAGAGTCATGAAAAAGACAACACCTCTGCTAGAGATGCCAAATGCAGAAGTAGAGGGAGAAATACCCCTGGCTTGTCCCTTCCTCTGCGAATCAGTCTTCTGCCATTGCCTCCATTGGCCAAAACTACCAAAAGCCCGCTGACAATGGGACCAGAAAAATAAGGGGTCTTATGACATAGAACATAACATGGGTAGAATGGGAAACGGATCTGAGGGCAAACAGGAAGTGACCACTCTTTCTCTCTGGTAAATAGTACGATTTCCACTGATGTACTAAAGCCAAATTATAGAAGTCATCCTTGAATCTATTCTTTCCCTTATTACTCATTTGTCGTCTCATATAAAGTACTGTCAGTTCTAGCTCAGAAATAAATCTGTCTGCTACTCTCTGCTTCACCCATCCTATCTTTATCTTTCACCAGGTCAACTGCAAGGCCTCCTTACTGGTCTCCCAGATGTCACGCTTACCCTCTTTTCAACATCCACACAGCAGCCCATCTGGTATATTTCAATTTGATAACAAATTGTGTCATCTCCTGCTCAAAAACCTTGAATGGGATTTCTACTTCCGGTAATGGAAGTCTGAGTGATTCGGACCAATGCTCTCACTAAACTTGTCTAAAAATCCAGGCAAAACATTTTTTTAAGAAAAGGGAAAAGAAAGAGCAAGAGTGAGAAACCTTTCTTGAAAAACAGAACCAGCATACTAGGCATCAAATTATTACTGTAAAAACTCTAGGTGCAGTGTACAGCACACAGCCACAAAGAAAACTAAGCACACAGGAAATAAGTCAGTATGACCAAGAACCAGAAGAAACAGAACACAAAAACAGATTTTAAAAGATTTCACATGGAATTATAACTATCAGATATTGGCTACTAGCTTCAAAGACATAAAAGCCAAGTTTAAAAGTTTGGGGAATAACTAAAAATGATAAAACGTGACATAGCAGATTTTTTAAAGAACCCAATATAAATTAAGAATTAAAAAATGCACTAAGCAAAAATTTAATGGCAGGTTTGATTTTTCCAGAAAAGGAATTAGCAATTTGGTTTATAGGGAGAATATATTATACAACATACAACACATGGAGACAAGAAGATGGAAAACAACAGAAGCAAGCACAAGAAATATAGAAGGTACAATAGGAGGGCTGAATACATTTACTTGAAATCCGAGGAGAGAAAGAGAAAGAGAGTGGAGCCGAGACAATATATGAAGAAAATGGCTATGCATATTCTAGACCTGACTAAAAACATCAATTCACAGATTCAAGGAGCTGAATAGATCCCAAACAGAATAAATTAAAAAGAAGCTCGTACTTGAACATGTCATTGCAAAACTGCAGGAAACAGAGACCGAAAAAAAAGTTGCAACAGCAGCCAGAGAAAGGAAAAATCACAGATGACAGTCTTTGGCAGGTGGCTTCTTACCAGCAATAACAGAAAATAGAAGTGGAATAATACCTTCAACGTATTTAGAGAAAATAACTATTGACCTCAAATTTCATACCCAGAAAAAAAAATTCTCTAAGAACAAGGGTAAAATAGATATTTTCAGACAAAGCTCAGGCACTTTTTTGCCAACAGCTTCATACCAGGTATAAAGAAACTACTTCAAACAGAAGGAAAATTATTTCACATGGAATGTTAGGTGTGCAGAAAGGAATGAAGAACAAAGAGGTAACCATATGAGGTTAAGATATATATCATATGATATATATGATTTATAAAAGACAGCATCTTAGCCTGTGATTCCCTGGAAAGCAGAGCCTGAGGCCCAGGCATACATGCAATTTATTTCAGGTAATAATCCCAGGGCAGAGGAACAGGAGACTGGGGAGAGAAAACAGGAAAGGAGAGGAAGCCAATAAAAGGGTTTATTATTGAGCAAGTCCTTCTGGGGACAGCTGGAGCTCAATCTCATCAGGGCCTCCTGAGAAGCCAACTAAAATTTTCTACCTGAAGGACAAAAGAGAGCAGTAGTTATTCACCAGCTTCTGTCCCCAATTGGCCATTAACCTCCTCACACGTCCAGGCTATAGATGCATCAGTCTGGGTAGGTTCTCCCGGACAGAAGGTGAGAAGGTTGAGAAAATATGAGATGGAGGATATTTATTGTAAGACTATCAGTCAAGTAGACAGAGTTAAAATGTTCTCAGGTTCTTGTCTTTTCTGGAATGAGAGTAAAGATAGTATTTAGACTTTGGTAAGATAATGATTTCTAGAGTAATTTCTAGAGTAACCACTAAAAGAATATGAACACTAAGTATAGCTTACAAATGAGGGAAAATTAAATTTTAAAAATAATTAAATAAAAAAGAGAGTGGAGAAAAAGGATTATAGAATATAACAAAAAGCACAAAATAAAATGTTACCTTTAAACCCAGATATATCTGTATTTATATTAAATATAAATAGATTAAATTTCTAGTCAAAGACAAAGATTATCACTCTGGAGAGCAAAATAAATAAATAGTAAGATGCACTTTCTTCAAGAAGTTTGCCTCTTATTCTCCAAACTTAAGCCAGCCCAGAAAAAGATGAGATAGAAAATCTTTATCGCCAGCTGACACCTCTTGCAGAGTACAGAATACAAACTCTGCTTCAGGACCATCAAATATTTCTGCTCAGCATGTCCCCTTAAAGGTTACAGTGTTCATCCCAGAATTCATTGTTAGATTTCCAATAAATGGCAAATGAGAAGGAAGAAGAGAATTATTCACTGAGACATTCACAGTGAGCATCAAGGACCCTGGTTACATACAAATATGTTTTGATACTTGCCTCAAAAATATCCCATTTTTTATTAAATGAGACTGTTAAAGGATTTTCAAGTGCAGAATATAGTCCTTTCCACATAGTATTATACATAATTCTTGAGTATTTATTTTACATCCAAAAAGGAGTTATTTTATATAGTCGCTTTTACCATGTAAAATTAACAGGTATAGTAATGTGGCATCAAAGAAATTTTATAAAATCACAAATTCCTCAGCCTCTACCTACCTATCTCATGCATCTCATTTTTTCTGACCATTCGTTATTTAACTATGTTTCATAATAAAAGTAATATGAGAGAAGGGAACCAGGCCTTCTGTATAAAAACAAACTCATATTTCTCTTCTTGTAAAAAAAATTAGGAATTATCTAACTCCTTGGAAGACCAAGCCCTTCTAATGAATTAGGAAACTCTGAGAAATCCTGAAGCCCTTTTCAACTTCAGGCTGATCATGTGTGTGTGACTCATTCACAGTAAATCTATGCCTGAACATTTTAGTCTTCACCAAATGTTGCCTCATTATCCCCATGCTGAAACGACGCCAAAAACTCAGCCAACCCCTTGCTTTCCTTTGACAACACACACTGCCAGAAGTCGCTTCTGAGTAATCCTTTTATTACCCCTTGGCTAGTGATCGCTCTCAAACCCCTCTGCCTTTGAGATTATGCTCTTGCTTTTAGAATTTATTTGCCTTCCCTCTTTTTCTGCTTTCTGCTGGCCCTCATTAGCTCCTGCACACACTATCAGTCCTGGGTCCAGTCCTAGTGCCATCCTTGATGCCGCCTTCTAAAATCGGTCAAGTCCAAAGGCTGCTAATGGAACTGGGATGCCACCTTTTCCAGCTCTTCATTGTAAAGTAGGAAGCCCTTGATTTTAGGCGAAGGCTGAGTGGAATCCCCTCTCCCAACAAAGGCCAAACTACCCACGTTCCCCACTTCTGCGAGGGTCTCTTGAGTACCTGACTTTTTCTAACCCATCTGGGTGTCTGGAACCGAGAAACAAATTCTATTCTGGCCCCACGTGACTGACAGGCTGAGCCCTGCTTTCTCATTTCCTTCAAGACAGCCCAGGACTTGAACTAGGTCTATTTCTCCTCATTTTGCCTGTAACTACAGCCAGAATGACTTACTGATCCTCACGTTTTATCTCTGCTGCACCTGCCTCCTTCCCTAGAATCAGGCTGTCTTCCTATGTCCAAGCCCAATGACAAGAGAGTGGCCATGCTCTTGCTGAGACAAAACTGGGGAGGCTGACCCGCACCGGGACCCAGGCCACCTCTGTGTGGCACACTGTGTCCATGCTTCCCCTGAGAGCACCTCCACCATCTCCCCTCTTCCTCTGCTCTTGGGATCTCCCCTTTGCTCCTGACATTCTGCATAGCTGGTGTTGCCACCTCAGTAAGTGACACTACTGGCTCAGGAACCATCAGAGCAGGTATCTTAAAGACGGGGAGAAATTACACCCAACTTTAGGCTTTACACTGGGTGTAACTGACCCTTGGCAGAAGGCCAATGGCTCCTCAAAGCATGGGATAAACAAGGCACGGCTTCTTGGGGCATCAATTTTACTTAATAACGATAACTTCAAACTTCTTAAATATTAAAATAAAAGATGGATTGTTGTGAAGTAAGATACAGAATTTATACTAATTTTTAAAAATAAAACCTAAGACTTCCAGGGTATTTTGAAATGCAGGTGGAAAATATCAGCATGATTCCAGACCACTCCCCCTCACCCCACCCCACGGTCCCCCAGGTGAAGGCATTCACTCTTCTCACTTATTACTGAGAACATTGGAGAGAGATGGCTCTGTGATTTTTTTCCCCATTATTTAAGGTGGCTCCTGCTGACAGGAGTAAATTTCATGTTTTATAGATATGGCCCTTTTCCCTTTGTCCCTGCCACTGACCATTTACTGGAGGCCATTCTGGATATTGTGCTTGAGAAGAGTCTGCAGAACTGATGTGGCTTCAGAGAATTTCCTTTGGGACTGACATTTAAAGTGGGGTTATTTTTGTGGGGGGTTACGAAGAAATTGCTATCTCAATAATATTTATAGCTAATTTCATTTTTCATTTATTTGCTATTATAAACTGAGCCGCAATGAACATCCTTATATCTGTGTACGTATCGTTAATTATTTCTCTAAGGGGAGGTGGCTCTTTCTAAAAAAATATAAATCAGCCTAATATTTCTATTTTTGTAAACCTCAGGACTAGGTCATGAGTATAAAACAATCCCTTTATGCCAGGAAGAGGTATATCTGTAAATACTGAGGTCATACTAAGTTTTGTGAAGTGTTTCTTCAGGTCCCCTGACCGTACCTGACCACAGCCCAAATCACTCAAAAATCCCAAATATAATAAAGAACAAAAGTGGGGAGGAGGCAGGTGTAGTGAAAACCTGGCACTGAATTCCACTGCCAAGCCCATGACCCCTGTGAATTCCAGTAACTCATGGAAAGCATTTTTAGCACACACATCTTACCTCTAATACTAAAATCCCCTTGAATTGTACAGGTAAATGCTACTGCAGAGAGCTATGCACTGAGGGCCACAGAGAAGCTGAAATTTGACAGACAAAATTATACCTTTCTTCCTCAAAAGGTAGGTTTTAAAGCATATAGAATAGCAGGAGAAAATGTGTATGTAATCAGTGCAACAATGACATGCAGCCAACACTTGTCTGCCCCTGTTAATGCTCATCCTATAAGCTTACACCCTTGGTTTGATTAGCTCTGAGCATCACCCCACATTCATAAAAACTGAGAGAGCATCTAGTTACTCCCCAGCTCCTCCCCCTGCCCTAGGAGAACCTGTTGGATGTGTATACTGTTGAGGGAAAGGCAGTTAAACTGACAGGAATTTAGCACCAATGTGCTGGTGCTTCATACTTACTGATCGTTTCATCCTCATGACCTCCATAAAAATCAATATTATTATCATCACCTTCCAGATAAAGACACTAAAGTTCATAGTAGGCATGGATTTGTTGAATACATATTAAATTTGACCTGCAGTCCCAAACACAACACAGATATGCGACTGTGGAAGCTGATATTTGGGGCCTTTCTGAGGTAGTCATAAAGGAATAAATAGCTTCGAACACAGTTAATGACCCATGAAATAGAGATCAGTGTGGTCAGAGTTCACAGAGGGGTTGCATTCCATTACGGAAGATGATGAGAAACCCCTGAGTCCATAGTAATCTCACAGATGCTCTGTCAGCAGCCTGGTTTGGGGCCAAATTATGGCTCTCAATTTATCTGATGAAAGATAACACAAGTAATTTTTCAAGGTCAATACAAGCAGCACACTGAAAGTCACAGCTCTGTAGGCCCTGAATGGCAACAGAAAAGAATTGTAGCATGTCTATAACATCTTTGGAAAATAAAAGGTTTATAATCAGCAAAACTGAAAAGAATGTTACCCACTTCTGCTTCCCAAATCCCTCAAAAACTGCTACGGACCGGAGGAAACTGACTTTGCATAAAAGAGCAAAATAACTGAACTAGTGGGATTTTTATATTCAGGTTGATTAAAGATGTCACCTTGCCTCAACAAGCTTCAAGAACTGCCCAGATGGGTCGTATTTCCCAGGACTCATGAATTACACAGTTTGTTGAATCTGTAATTCACAGAAACATATCATGGTGTCAGCCTTGTGACGCCGATGCCAGGCCACCAGCCCCTCTCATTATGTGTTCTGATTATGGATTAGATGATTTCATAAACATATTGGTTGTTTCACATTTGGCATGAGGCTGTCTTAGAGCCCCTACAATCTGTCATCACTGTTAATGAGATGTCGACCTCCTTGTAACCCAAGCAAAAAAAAATGTTCCCCTTTGAATGTCAGCCAAGAAGAAAACCCTCCAGAATGTTTGCAAACGCCTCTCAACACTGTACCTGGAATGGCCTCAGCAAAAGGGCCAACAGCATGAGGGCCACATCTGCACCATATTAAACGTAGGCATTGATGATGCCTAGGATCATTTCTCTCCCTGTGACAAGGGCCGCCTTCAACAGGTGAAGCGTTCAGAGCAGGTTTCTCAAATATTTTACTGAAGACTCACTAATATGACATCCAGTGGTGCTAGAGGCATGACTGCTAGATCCTACCATAACATCAAAATTTCCTGGCAGTCTTGTGTGATATCTTTAAATTTTTATTATACATCTTACATCCTATTGCACAATATGTCCGGGCTTAATTTAGTATTTAAGAAGCTTCGGATCAAGTGAAATTGATATTCCAGGAAGCGGGAACATGCTTCTCCTGGATGCTTGGCCTTCACCCACACAAAAGCCTGAGAGATCCGTATACTCCACTTTAAGGTTCTCAGTCTTATGGGGTTTTCTAAACGGAGTTAATCTCATTTAAAGTACAAAATGGAGACATTAATAAGATTGAACATAGTTTCCAGTTACAGAACATTCTAAACATCTCTGTTCTCAGGTAAATTAAGCCATTCCCCTAAATTCTTGCCAGATTTCATTAAAAAAAAATTGCCTTTGTGTTACTGTCAGTAGATAATGGGGCAAAGATGTAGATCATTGGAGTTTTATATCCACAATCATATGCCGCCTAACAATGTTTCCATCAACAATAGACCACATATACCAAGGTGGTCACGTAAGATTATAATGGAGTTGAAAAATTCCTATCACCTAGTGACATTGTAGCAGTCCTATAGACTTAGAGCAAAGCATTTCTGTTTTGTGCTGATCTCAGTCTATGGAAAGTGTTGCTATTGGCTAGAAATGCTTGAGGGCACTCTCCTGCGCCCCACTGAGCTTCCCACAGACATCTCCCCTTCCTACACCAATGTTACAACTGGACCTACCCTGTGATGATTCTTATTAGGATTGCCAGATGCCCTTTGGCAATAACCATTAGGAAACTTTGAAGAAAAAAATAGTGTATTACTTACAGACCCTGGCGCTTACAAGGCACACCAGAAGCCACACAGCAAGGAAGGAGGAGAGTGGTTTGGCTTTTATTGAGGTCAAGGATGGGGTCTCTTTACTGGTGAGTTTAAAACATAACAACAGGAATTTAAAGACTGGGAAGAGAAAAGAAAACAAAAGTAACCGAAATGCTCAGTTATAGTAATCAACCAAGGTCTCTAAAACAAAGACGCCTCAGTGGGAGGAGGCCTGGCTCTTTATCTATAGAATGTGGCTAGCAATGCATTTATTTGAGATGGCCTTCCTCAAAAGAGATTTTTTGTTTAAGATTTTTTATTGGGGAATTGGGGGAAAGGGAACAGACAAGTTGCTGTCCTTTTGTTCTTCAGTCTAGTTGTGGAGGACGTTCCTTCAGTGGCTCAAGTTGGCACCATCATTGCGCTCTTCCCGGGTGAGGCAGATCAGTCTCCGGCTTCTGGACGGCTGCTCACTGCGGCTGCTGGCCGCTCACGCTGGCTGCTGGCTACATACAGTAGCCCATGGCAACCCACTGCAGCAGGGGCTGCAGCCTACGCCGTTGCCGTTGCCGGCGACTCATGGCAGCCCAGTTCCAGGTTGAGCTGTTGTTCAGCATCTTAGCTGTAGAGGGCAGTGTCACTGGCCCTCATATGTGGGATCCGAACTGGGGCCCTCTGGCGTCCCAAGCCAGTTCTTAACCATCGCGCCACTCGGCCGGCCCAAAAGAGATATCTTTTTGAAAGGCATGCTTTGGCAATCGAACTTGAAGTCAGGTACTTGTATTACAAAAAGAAAAGCCAACTGTCAGGATTTACAATACATAAGTGTTTGTGGCGACTCTGGGGTAAACCTACTGAGCTACCAGTCTTATAAAAAAAGCATATCCCACCAGTCAAGATGGTGGGGTAGGTAGAGCTGTGCTCACCTCCCCTCAGGTCCACATCAACTACAACTAAGCTATAGAACAACCATCATTGAAAATCACCTGAAGTCTATCTGAACCAAACCCTACAACTACAGACATACAAAAGAAGTCATCTCGAGACTTGTAGTAGGGACAGAGACACAGAACAAGCTGGCATTACAAGGCATGTTAGAGAAATGTTTTTAAGATGGAAAAAAAATCAAAATTATGAATACTAAAATGGCAATATCTATCGACAATTACTTTCAATGTAAACAGATTAAATGCTTCACTCAAAAGACATAGAATGGCTGAATGGATAAGAAAACAAAATCCTTACATATGCTGCCTACAAGAGACTCCTTTTAGATTGAAGGACACACACAGATAGAAAATAAAGGGACAGGAAAAAATATTTCATGAAAATGGAAATAGCAACAACACAAAAAGTAGAGTAGCAATACTTATACCAGACAAAATAGACTTTAAAACAAAGGCTATAACAAGAGCCAATGAAGGACCCAGTAATCCCACTTCAGGGTATTTATCTGAAGAAACCCAGACGCTACTCTGAGGGGATGTGTGCATCCATATGTTCATTGCAGCATTGTTTATAATGGCCAAGATGTGGAGGCAGCCTGGGTGTCTGTCAATGGAGGAATGGATAAAGAGGAGGTGGTACATACATACAGTGGAATATTGCTCAGCCAGGGAAGGAAATGGGTTCTTGTCATCTGCAGCGGCATAGATGAACGTGGAGAGTGTTGTGCTGAGTGGAGTATGTCAGAGAAAGACAGATGCAATGTGATTTTGCTTATATGTGGGATCTAAAGAACAAAATTAACAAACAAAACAGAAACAAACTCATAGATACAAAAAATATTTGGATGGTTGCCAGGTGGGAAGGGGCTTGGGAGTGTGGGTGAAAAAAAGGAGAAGGGATTAAGAAGTACAAGTTGGTTGTTACACAGTAATCATGGAGCTGTCTGGTTTATACCCTGGTCCCATCCCTGCTAAACAACACTTTGACAGTATCTGTGTTTTTTTCTCCCTGAGTTCCCAGCGTCTTTCAGACAGCCCCTCTCAGACAGCTCTGGCCAAGTTCCCATTACCACTCCCACTGCTTGCCCATCATGGGAAGCAATGACTCCCCACTGATTTGGACCCCATAGTGACTCACTATTCCTTTTTGGTGCCTTTCACTCAATCTATTCCATTGCAAACACCTTCTCACTGAACTCTCCTAAATTACATTTGCACACGCCATCTGTTTCCTGCAGGACCCAGACCGATCCACCACTATTAGAATAAGCTGAGCACAGAGCCACTCCCACAAAGAATCTGAGTTGTGAGTGATAACTTCTTTCCCATGTTCATGGGGCAAGCTCCACGTTAGTACCAATATCTGTCTCCACATTGCAAACCAAGCTTCCTAGTTCATCTCTCACATCCTTTCTAATCAGCATTATGAAAGCCTGTGCTAAAGAGAAATGCCTGTGTTGTGAAATTTTGCCAGAGAGGGATCGAGTCTGCCTCGAGGAAGACTGTATTCCAACATCAGAGAACAGGGTCGCCAGGTGGCCAGGAAGGGAGGGGGGGTGCTGGAGGGAGCCAGCCTTCAGCAAGTGATGTCAGGGTGTGTCAGACCAATCATGAGGGGTTAATTTGGGTGGTTCTGAGTGGCCAGCCCCAGGAAGATAGTTCAGAACAGGTGACGCCCACAAGCAATGGGGCAGCAGAGGCTTCTCACGGTGATTAATGAAAGTCTTGTCTCTGACTTCCTTAAATTCACACAAAGAAAGTTAAATTTTCCGCCAGATCTCTCCCCTAACTGGGGCCAGTGATGTGTGTTGTTTATCTCCTCAAGGTGGAGGCAGGGGAAAGAGTTTCACATGAGAAAATACAATTACCTGGGTGTCTGTGACTGCCCCCACCCTTTTCTCCAACTGCCAAGCCTCAGCAAACCCACAGTGGAGGAAGGAGAAGAGGGGTCACCTGCACCGAGCTCCCTACCACGTGCTGGGCACTTTGCACCCTTTGTCTCCTTTGGGATGCCTTTCCACATCACTCCCTGCAGGACGGCTGTGAATAGAGGAAGCCTGTCTGGCCTTCCTGATGAAACAGAAGAGGCAAAGCCATGCTAGTTAATATTCCAGGGTCATAGAACATTATTCTGCCTTTCCTAATTCGTGAATCCATTTATCAAAACGAGAGCAAGAGGTGTTGGGGAGGGAGAAGAAGCATGAATAGGCAAAGCACAGATGTTTAGGGTGGGGAAACTCTTCTGCATGAAACTGTACTGGTGGGTATGTGTCTTTATGCATTTTTCAAAACCCACAGAATTGTACAACACAGGGTGAACCTTAATGTAAACTACTGATTACAGTTAATAGTGATGGATCAATATTTGTTCGTGGATCATAACAAATGTACCATACAAGAGGTTAATATTAGAGAAACTGTACGCTTGGAATGGGAGTGGGGTGTTGAAGAATGGGTATATGGAATGCTGTACTATCTTCTCAACTATTCTGTAAATCTAGAACTGTACTAAAAAATTAAAATCTATGAGTTATTAAAAATTATAATAATAATCCTGCTCCCTGAGCACCTGCCCTTCCTATCGCTTTGGAATGCATCTGGCCTTCTTCTCAATGGAGGTAGAGTTGGTCCTCCATATCCACGGGCTGCTTACTTTCTGATTCAACCAACCATAGATTGAGCCACAGTTGGTTGAATCCGCAGATGAGGAACCCTCGGATAGGGAAGGCTGGCTAAGAGACTTCAGCATCCTCGGGTTATGGCATCTGCAAGGGTTCCTGGAACCGATCCCCTGTGGACACTGAGGGACAACTGTGTAGGTTGTGTTGTGACTGGATTATTAAGCTGGCGTATGTATGCTGGACATGGGGGATAGCCCAATGCTGACATGTCCAGCTGCAACTGAGAGTAATAAGATACTAAGAACATGGGGGAAAGTGGAAACAAACCTCCTGGTTAAACATCTGTGGGATGTTTAAGCATGAAGGCTATAGTGGCAGGAGGACTCCTTCCTGATAGCACTCTAAGCAGGTAGCAGAAATTGGGAAGGGCTGTGAAATGCTCCTGTGATTA
Source organism: Hipposideros armiger (assembly GCF_001890085.2). Classification (NCBI taxonomy): domain Eukaryota; kingdom Metazoa; phylum Chordata; class Mammalia; order Chiroptera; family Hipposideridae; genus Hipposideros; species Hipposideros armiger. Next base: position 1,202,509 of record NW_017731459.1, on the reverse strand, counting down.
TGTTTTGTTTTGTTTTTCATTTATACGTGCTTCATTCATAAATGAATATGTCTAAGGCAGGGAGGAAATAAGTGTGTCCAGACTCCCATAATGTAGCAGTTATCACATTTTAGGGGGAAAAAAAATCCCTTAAGATTCTGAGAACCCAAAGTGCTTCTGGGTTTTGTAAGATAATCCAAGGAGTCTGGTTACTGAAAAGGATGTTGAATTACTTTAGGTTCTCGGGAGGGCAAAGCCTGAGACTTGGGAGCAGAAAGTTTATTAGGAGGGTGATCCCAGGAAGCAGAAGTGAGGGAGTGAGAAGAGTCAGTGGAGGGAGGAAAACCAATACAGGCAGGATAAAAGGACTTGAAAGCTGGCATTCGGCAGCTAACAACAAAAAATTTCTAGAGAATATTAAAAAAAAATAATCCTACAAGGCCACTAATGGTAGAACAAGACAAAAGCAAGACCAGTCCATTAGCCATGACTGAATACAAAGATAAGGACACTGTGAAACCACAAAAATAATCCAACATCCCCTCCTTTCTAACACAAGTGAGTCCTTTTAGGTAGAGATTATTAAATACCCAATCACCAAATTTCCCCTGGCACCCAATTCAGAAAACAAAGAAAACTCATTTCTTACAATCCTTTTCAAAATCACCCAGCACAAGTCCACTCCTTATAAAAAAAGTGTCCCTTACATCTTTCTTACAGTTGCCCATGGTTTGTGTTCTCCCTGTTGCAGCAAACTAATCAACCTTACTTTGACTTCAAGTAGGGTCCTGAGGTCTTTGGCTGAGGGACACTGACATCAATAGAAGGTGTATTAATGAGTTCATTACTATTGTGGACCACTGGGATTCAAATCCCACTGTGGACACCATGGAACTGCATCTCAGAATTGTACCACCAGAAGATGGAGAGGCTGGAGAATTAACTGCAGACTCCCATTCTCCTTTACCTGAGCGTCATCCCTGGAGCATTCATTCCTCTGCATGTTGGGGTTGTGCCTGCATGAGGCTGGGCAAACTTCCACAGCTTCAGAGGAAACTCAGGGACAGCCAAGCAAAGAGATGTCATGAGTTGTGCCCTCCAATGTGCTCTTTGTGGGACTCTGATGAAGCACGTGGAACTGCCCACCAGAGATATGGGGATACCAGGTAGTCTAAGGGGATGGAAGTACATCACCACTGCACCATTATAACCTTTGTCTTATAGATGCAGAAATGGAGATTCAATGAGATTAGAAATGTTGAACTGGGGTCACGTAGCCATCTTCTCAACGTTAAAAAAAAAGAAATTGTTAAAATCTTTTCTGGATATACCAGGGCTGCCAAAAAAAATGTATACAAGTAGACACTTTGGTCAACATTGCTCAAGCAGTAGTTCACCATAATCAGAAGTGTCTGGACACTGATGGTAACCACTTTGAGCATCTCTTGTAATTGCAGAAGTCAAACGTGATACATTCATCTTTTGTTATTGGTATATATTGAGTATTACAATTTTAATACAGTTTTATTTTCTTAAAATGTGTATACACTTTTTTGGCGCCCTCTGTGTTTCTATGATATTTTAAGCAAAAGAAAATATGTTGAGTCCCACTTCTCATGTTATCAAATAGCAGTATGGAGCTTGGGGACAACTATCTGCAACCACAGACCATCCTGTGGAATATGCAGAATCCTAAAGGGCAGTTGTTTGCAAACTCCTTTTCATAATGGAACCCTTTTCTTCTTCATAGGCAATCTTACAGGGAACATGGAGCAGAGATGAGACCCACAGCCTCCCCTACTTGGACCAACTTCATGGCTGCAGTCAGCTTTTGAGACTTCTCCAAGAACGTGCTAACTCTACAGAGCACAGAAGTAAATCAAGAATAAAAGACAGAATTCTGGAGATTCAGGGCCTACACCAACCTGAGCTCTATCAGCTTGTTACTTGGAGTTAGGCATGTTGCCTTCTCTATGTGATAGGGATCCTTTGGCCCTCAGAGTCCAGTTTCTTTCTTCCATTGTGGAGTTATCTCATTTTTCAGCCAGCAATTGAGGGCTAAGTGGGCTGACAAACAGCTGGACCTTGCTGACATAATTCACAACTGATCTCGTATCTTATCCAAGTATAAAATCAACCATTTGATCCTCACCAAGCACCAGTGGCCTGCGACAGCATCCACCCTCCTTTATTATTTATTTGTTCAAACACATTGTCTTGTGCTCCATGAAGATTATCAAAATAGGGATGGAGCAGAATACAGAGGCAAGGCAAAACAAAATCCTCTATCTCTTGTTTGCAATTTCCCTAGGGGAAAAGAGAAAAAGCATGGCAGAGCTACGTGATTAGGTGCTAAATATACGAAGCAGAAACGAGAGGGTTTGGGGAGCCCAGAGATCCATAGATGATGCAAAGGATAAAGGACAGGGGAACACTTATCAACAAGCTGCTGTGTGTACTCGAGGGTGAAATGATATGACAGCTGGGATTTGCTTTCAAATTCTCCAACAAAATACAAAGTGGGAGGATAGATGAAACAAGATTGGCAAAATGTTGCTACTTTAAGGATGGGTCCTGCATACATGGCAGTGTTTTTCTTCTCTGAAATTTTCCATAATAGAAGGGTGATGGTGTGTTTTTTCAAGTACACTATGTGTGATGCCCATCTCCAACACTCTGCACCTTATCTTGTTTGATCTTTTAAAAAGCCAATTCATTTTACGGATGAAGACTCTAAGAGCCACAATAATGAAGTAATTTACCTAATGCGTGCCGGAGCCAGGGTTTCCCTTGAGACCTCCAACCTGAATAAAAATGTCATGAAGAGGTCAAGCTGGAATTGGACCTTGACTTCTAGGAATGTAAAGCGTTCCAGAGGAGGGAGCAACATGAACACACCTCCTGAGATTAAGAGCCACAGGATGGGACCAATACTATCAGGAGATGGTTTCACAACTCATAAATACATGTTTTACTACCCCATTAATAGGAGCCGATTGTCTCATCACCTAATCAACCCTAAGTGATAGAGGAAGACCAATGAGGCTGAGAGTCAGGTATTGAGACAGAAGACTGGTCTATCAGAGGGATCAGAGGACTGGAAATGGTGCAATGACTTGCTCTGCTCAGGCTTGTCCTAATTCCAGTGTGAGAATAAAGGGGAGAGGGAACCCCGACAGTTGAATGAGCAGACGCTCTGGCTCCTTCCACTTGGGGAAGACTAACTTTCTTTTCTCCTTTTTCACTCCCAGCTCTTGGCCAACAAAAAAAACATAGATAGATCGATATAGATACATATATTTAGATATAGAGATACAGATGAGATAGAGATGGAGATAGATAGGTAAAAGTATAGGTATAGGTATAGGTATAGGTATAGGTATAGGTATAGGTATAGGTATAGGTATAGGTATAGGTATAGGTATAAGAAGAGAGAGAGAGAGAGAGAGAGAGAGAGAGAGAGAGAGAAAGAGAGAGAGAGAGAGAGAGATAGGGATAGGTACAGGTACAGGTACAGGTACAGGTACAGGTATAGGTATAGCTACAGAGAGAGAGATTTACCAAGTGCACAGACTTACTGCATGCTGGGCACCTTGCAGGCTGGATGTTGGGGTCAGAGGTGCAGTAGATTAGACAGCCCCCAAGGGCTCCAAGCCCAGCATGCAAGAAAGGTGAGTGATAACCTGTTTGGAAGGGGAGGTCTGCCAGGGTTAGGGCTGCTCAGAGGAAGCAGAGCCTGCATTCCACCATGAAGTAGGGTAGGGCTTAGGCAAACAAAAACTTGAGAGGTCAAGGTAAAGGTGGACATGCCTAAAACGTGTTTGTGGGGGGACTGAGTAGGGGAGGGCTATAAGAAGTTACAGAGAGAGGCTAGAGGAAAGACTCCCTTGAGTACCAGGCTTAATGTAACGCAGAGCCACTGATGTTTTCTGAACGATGCAGGTAGATTACAATTTGAGAGGCAGTGATTTTACTCCTCCCTATATCCACACCCTTTCCCATGTGATTTTGCAGTTCCCCCGTGTAAGCATGAATGAGTATGTTTGCCCATCCCTTCACTTCAGGATCAGCTGTGAAATTTGCTTTGGTCAAGGGGATCTTAGCAGACGTGGAACAAAGCTGGCTTTTGCAGTAGGGTCTTCCCTCTTGTACCTCTGCCATTGCCATGACAAAGACATGCCCTGAGTAGCCTTCTCAGGAAGGATGAGACACAAGGCCCAAGAGACCCCTAGATTTGCAGGGAGACGTGGACCTCAGACATTGCAGTCAAAGCAGACCACTTAGATCAGTCAACCTCCGGCCAACTCGTGATGTGTGAACAGTCCACCTGAGGTCAACAGAGGCATGTAGCTGACCTACAGAGGTGTGAGCTAAATAAATGCTTATTGCTGTACACCACTGAGATTATTTTTTTGTGCTTGCTTGTCACATAGCAATAGCTGACTGATACACTCACCATATTTCTCTGCCCCCAAAATTCAGGGAGTTTTGTCAAGGAAGCTAATCAATTCATGGATAATCATGGTCACCTGTGAAGTTAAAAAGAGTATTTTTCTCTCTTCTCATGGAAGGAAAGGCAGGGCAGTCCAGGAGACAACTGTGGAAAAGGTATGGCTCTGGGTAAGATAATATATGTGCACATTCCTCTTATGTATTTGACCTGACCTAATTCTCCCTAACCTTCTAGAAGAAACAACATTTTTTCCTTGAAGTTAGGATAAGTTGGAAGAAAAAGGCTCTGGGAAACTTTTAATCAATCCTGGAGAGTTGGCAAGCAAACTGCTCTAGAAAAATAATTAAAAGTCCTAAAAGTTTAGACTCTTAAACACACACACACACACACACACACACACACACACACACACACACACACACCCTCCAAACCTAAATATTTCTAANGAAAAAAATAAAAACACTCAGAAGCAGCAAATGTAGGACAAAATGTCCCATGGTGCTTCTATCCTTTTCAAAGGAGTTGGCAAAGTGGAGAAAACAAACAACCCTTGAACGATTTTTACGAGAGCTGAAAAAAGTCACGCCAGGCAGCTTGAAAGTAGCTGCCTCCTGGTTACAGAGGCCCCGGGCCCCTCTGATTCCAGGCAGAACAGCTCTGCTGGCTTTTCGCAACCTTATCTTGTTTTCCTGGCATTGATTTTTACCCCTGAGAGCAAGTCTGAAGACAGATTCACAGTAAAAGGAGTCACCCTCCAATTCACAGTAAAAGGGAAGACTCAGCTCCCCATCCTTAATAAGAAGGCTGTGCTGGTGCGTAGGGCAAATGTTGGGCCTTCTATAAAAATAGAATCTAACTTTGCTGATCGCACTTTGGGGAATGTGTTTGAAATAGTGCTTCTGCGGGGGGAAAAAAAAAACACTTGAAAACATGTTTTTGTTTTTCCATGAGTGCAAAAGTGCAGAGCAGCCCAGGGCCACAGCCAGAAAGTGGGCGGTTGAGCCTCAAAGAAATGAGGAAAATGATACTAAGAAACGTCCAGCAAGGTCATGGGCCACCGTCACTGCTGTTGTGATTTCCTAGCTAGTGAAACATGGTCGGTTGGCCACGCCTCCAAAGCCAGAATCTGAGCTGAAAAGCTATTTTAATGGCTGCTGGTGACTGAGGTGGATGAGGGAGCAGGTATCTGCCTTTTTGTATGTCTATCCATGAGCCGTCAACCTCAGTCTCATCCCCTCCATCATATTAGAAGTACAGACATGAGAGCTGGAACATGCCTTTGACAGAGAACCCAACCCTCTCCTTCGGTGTGGCTAGATGAATTGTGAGATATTAATTTATAATGTGTCCTTCAAGCATTTTCCTTCCCTCTTCCCTTCAATTCAAGCTGGTTTCAGGATGCAGCGCAAGACAGAAAAGAGAAGTAAGTCATAGGGCCTTCTCGTTTTGTTTCTAAAACCCATGGCTGGGATTAAGGTGAGGCACTATGCTTGGCAACAAAATTTAAGGAGCCACCAAAACTCAGTAATCAAGATGAAATAGTATTTTAATGCAACAGTTTTAAAAATTAAAAATCAAAAAAATCCACCATTTTTAAGGTGTATTCTTACATTTAATGGCTGATGAGGATTCCACATTCGCCTCACTCTTATTTCTGCGCTGCCCAGGGGAGAATTTGGAGGACCTATGGAGGGGGGCGTAGGGAGGGAGAAAGCAGTTTACAGAGAGGAAAGGAGGAAGAAAGGTTCTTCCCCAAACCATACGAAGAGATCCTTCCTGGCTTGAGGAAATAGAGAGAATTCTGTAGGCTTTTGGGGCCCCAGAGATCCAAGTGGAGACCCAGTGAGGGGTCAGAACCCCAAAGAAGAATAAACAGTGTGACCATGGACCATTGTACAAATTCTCAGGCCCTGAGGTGGCAAGGGAGCAGAAGAGAAGTGGGCTGGGACTGTGGATGTGTCAGCAGTTACCCCACAGGAACAGATCACTAAAAGATGCTTCGTGTGACTTAGCACTTCCCAAGACCCTAGAACTGTGGTCCAGTGTGAGCTGAGATCACTGCCCAATAGCCAGCAGATGGGGGTCCATAGTCAAAACATAATCCATTTGACAGAAAATAAAAGTATGCAATAATTGTCACACGCCTGTGCTTTCAGACTAGTATAAATCTATCCAGATAGAGAAACTGAAGCCAAAATGTTAATTAAGCAACTTGCATTATGATTGCATTTAAAAAAAAAAAAGGTCCGGCCGAGTGGCATGTTGNTATCAAGAGTGCCACCTGCTGCCCAGATTGTGAAAAGTCTGGCTTGTCTCTTCCTTTCTCTTAGAACCATCAACAAGAAAGTGCCCGAATGTAATGGGTCTCACAATGGATGGGTATGCTGAGGATGCGGAAGTGCTCTCCAAGACTTGTGAGCTGGGTGTGTGTGTGTGTGTGTGTTTGTTTTTCTGACAGCCTCAGAAACTCAATACAAACAGACACCAGCCCATCAGACTGATAAAGGATAGTCGTCAGACCAGATTCCAGGCCTTCCTTTTTTTTGCATTTGTTAGGATATCACTAGGAGGTTGTGTCAGGTTCTGCTATTTTAATTGTGGCCTATTAATGAAACAGCACCGAGGTGGACTAACTTCTCAAGGAAGCATTTATACTAAGTAGAAGCCGAAGGACTCAGTTACGAGTCCTGCAGCGATTGTAGAAAAGTGGTGTGAGAACCGAGTTACCGCAGGGCTCACAGTGGGACAAGCACACCTCACTCCACAGCATCTGGGACAGAACAGTAAGGAGCATATTTTGAAGGCCAAGACCATGTAGTATAAGCAACACATCATCCATCCCATTGAGTTGATATAGCTTTATTTGAAGTTAATTTGTAATTTTGTTTTGATGGCTGAGTATGAATTATAAGAATAAAAAATGTATACCTAGTATTGTTTGAAATATTTTAATTACATTATATAAAATGATTTACTTCTAACTTCTAACTGGTCTCCCTATTTCTATCCATCATCACCGAGGGTTTGGAATCATATATATATATATATATATATATATATATATATATATATATATATATAATACACACACACATATACAGGGTGCCAAAAAAATGTATGCACGTTTTAAGAAAGGAAAAAACTGTATTAAAATTGTAATAATATATACCAATAACAAAAGATGAATACAAGTCATGTGTATACATTTCTTTGGCTTCCCCGGTATATGTCAGATTTGGCTACAATTGTAGTGTACTTCATAACAAGCAACCCCCAAATTTCAATGGCTTACAAAGACCAATTGTCTTTCTTATCTGTAGGTGTGCAGGTCCATTAGGGTAGCTCTGCTTCGGTCTACAGGCCAGAATCAGGTCTGCTCCTTGTGCCGCTCATCTTTGAACGAGTACATGCTCTTTTTGTGGCAGGTGGCAGAACCACAGGAGGTCAGGCTAAACAGGCAAACACATTTAAAGCCTCTGCCTCCATCATATTTGCTCACATTCTATTGGCCAAAGCCAGTCACATGGCCAACTTCAATAGGGTAAGGAAGTATATTCACGGAGCTTGCAAGAGGCCAGGGCAAGGGCAAGGAGGGAAAGTAGCGTTATGCACAAAGTCCTCCATCTATTACATTTCCACAATTTAGAAATACGGCCTTTAAGGAAAGGGATCGTTTATATTCCCTTAAAAAATCATAGAACTTCCAACCCACATGGTAATTAAGTCTATGCATTTTATTCTCTTTGACTTCTGAAATCTCCATCAAAATAACTAAATGACTTCCGGGGCAAAAATTCTAAATCACAACAGGAAACCAGAGAGGGTAGCAACCACATGCCTAAAACTTAAAAACTGAGATTGGGACAAAGGGGACCTTAGAAGAAGTGTCAGGCTTTCCACTGTCTGCTGCACACACTTCTAAGAAGGGATCACCTGGAAAATAAGTGATGCGATCCCAGGAACCTGGCTTTCACCCCAGCTCTAAACCAAAGCGGCTAGAGATGGTGTTGCCGTCATCCAAAAGCGAAATTTAGTATATGTTAAATAAGGTATTCTTTTTTAAAAAATAATTTTAATTTTTCAATTACAGCTGACATACAATATTATATTAGTTTCAGAAGGTATTCTTTAAAATGAAAAAAAACGTGGCTGTCAAAAATTATTTCAGGATGCACAGTAACCACTTGGAGGAAAAAAAATAAAACTGAATTCCCTACCTAATTCCTTGCACCATAATAAATTCTGGATGGATGAAATATTCGCTGTTTAAATATTTAATAAAGATATACATAGGAAAATTTTAAATATTTAATCTTGGTGTGAGAAAGGCCTCTCTAAGCAATATGTCAACATCAGAACCCAAAACAGAGAAGTCCAGGCGGTCAGACCATCNACCAATCGTTTGTCTTGGGCATGTGTAACACAGTTTAGTTCTCTGATTTTAAAATGTTGGCTGACCCTTAACAATTTTAAAAGGTTAAAATGGTATAGGCCTCACAACTGTCAACAATTCTGTTATTAGGGGGAAAAATTGTACAATTTGAACATTTCAGTCTGAGATCGTATCGCCCTCTTCATGACAGCAAGTTCCGGGCAAACTTGGGCTAAGTAACCCTAAGCATTTATTGCTTCCCTAAGCCAGGAATTAGGGCTGTTAGCTGTTGAGAGAGTTAGTTGGTACCCAGTGCTCACATTCAAGCCTTAACAAACTTTCTCTTTCTCACAGACAGAAATTCAGGCAGAAATGAACCCAGACTGCTTTGCACCGTCAGGTGTGGCCACAGCCCCCAGCTGGCCTCATGCCTCACGCCCCAGCCCACCATCCATCAGAGATGCCGGTCCAGCAGATGCTGCTAGGCTGGTATCCTGGTTATCCTAGAAGAGATGCGCCCCATAGCTGGAGCTGCCCGTCAGATGAATCAGGACATTTCAAAGTAACTATTTGACAAGGCTCTTCCAACCTTTAGGACACTTTTCCCAGTCTTTTATAGCATCTATAACAACATGGACCTTATCAAAGTGTAAACGCGCTCCTTTCACCCTTGTAAACATGCATGCGTAAGCCCCTCCCACAGCCTTGCCCCATCCTTCAGCATCGCTTTTCTCATCAACAACCCATCCTCTGACCACCTAACAACCTTAGTTCATCCCTGTCCCCGTCCTTTGTCCAAGGTCTACCCCATCTCTGGGCCTGGTCTAGCCACACTCTCTCACCCTGACCTCTGGGACGGGGTAAAGCTAAGTCAGGGAGAGTAGGTGAAGGTCAGGGGCAGGCTTGCACACTTCAGAGCTTATCCATGAAGCTTTCGTTGCCATGAGCAAGAACATCTTGTTTCAATGACACAATCCTTATCTTGTCAGACAGCAATATCCCATTTTGAGAGACTGAACCTAGCAGGGAAGAAAATGAGAAAGATGCCAAACCCAGACTGTCACAGGAAGCACTTATCAGAAGCCAATACAACTCAAATCCCTCAGGCAACAGGGTCAAGAAACAGGAGCCAGGCCTTGGTTTGTTGCATCTTGTGAAACTCAGGTCACTTCTCGGTCAGAAAGCTAGCTCCCCCGGCCCTGATCACAGGGCCCTGGAGACAAGGACAGACTCCCTGATTAATAATCTCTGCCTCACCCGGGAGAGGCGGCACATTACGTTGCTGACAGCGGCATCTGGTGGCTCCTTGAGGAAATGCCACCCTGAGGAGCCTAAGGACGCCAATAAAATCTCACCAAAAGGGTTCAGAAGTCAACGTTTTGGCTTTCCCTTTAATTCTCTCTCCCACCAGCCCACTTTTGTTTAATTACCAAGATTTTTCTGGTCCTTATAATAAGCATGACGAGGAAAAATTTCGCCAAACCCTAGTTCAACTTGAACTAAAGCATTTTACTCCTTTTCTTTCCTGGGGTGCATTAGATAGCAAATCAGCCCAGGGGCAGTGCTGGAATGTGCCAGCCCATGGCGGAACGCAGCACTGTGTGTGGTTGTTCCCCACCTGTCCTCCCCCTGGGTGATTTTGCGAAGCAGCAGGAAATGAGGACGGGGAGATGTTTACCCAGCTGCCCCTGGGACTGCCGGGTCACCTTACCTTTCTATCCTCAGCCCAGAATGAATATCTGTGACTGTCAAATTATTCAGGGGGCAGTGGCACAACTCAGAAGCCTCTTTTTACCTTTTCCAATCCTCTTTAAAATTAATGCTCATCTCAGTGTTCAAATGCCATGAGGAGACAATATCCAGCTCACCCCAAAATATCTTACTGCAAACACAAAAAATACAGGTGGGTAACTGAACAATAATGCCCTGAAGACAGATAGATGCCTCCTCTATGACTAACGGAGCTGAGGAGATGTGTTCTTTCAGCTCAAATCAGTACAGAAAATAACTATTTCCAGGTAAAAACACTCACTAAACCCCTGCCATGATAATCCAGATCATACCAGAGAAATCACAGCAAAAAGGACACAGAACCAAATGGAAAAGTGAGCAAGCGCTAGAACTCTGAGGCATCATATGCAAAGCAGGCCAAAAGGGTATTGTAAACATTTGGCAGAATACTTTTTTTGAGATATATGTTGTGCGGGGTGCTGTTTTTATCCTC
>NW_017731459.1:1167189-1184116 GCF_001890085.2 Hipposideros armiger | reverse complement strand
AAAAAAAAAAAAAGACTGGCTGAATCTACATTTGATAGAGAAACATCAATTTCAGCACGTCAATTTAAAATGACACCTTGGTCTTAGGAAGAATGCTTATTAAAATCATAGTTTCTGTTTCCAGAGTTATCTCTGTGATACTCCTGCATAAATCTTCTCTCTCTATCGAATGTCTCTGGTGATGGCTGATGTGAAAGGAGAGCGATCTCGGAGCCATCTGTCTTCCCCTGCGCCCACCTCCCACCAAACTTCTTTGGGGAAGTTGGAGCTGAGAATTTATACAGCATGTTTTCTTCTATCAGATCAGGAGAGAGCCTGAGACCTCTCAAGTGAAATTTACTTTCAGATCATGATGAATTTATTGGCTTTCTGTTGACATAAATTACACAGGTACCACAATAGATGAAGCATCGTTTTCTCTATGCTGCACAGTTTTTATACTAGCAGCTGGGTTTCTCAACGCAATTTTTCTTCAAGTCAAATTTTCTTCTCCAGGTATATTCAGTGATATGAAACTTGTCAGAACAAATCTCAACATACCTTTATATTCTTGCATTATTCAATTCCCAGATTCTATCAGGAAGATAGACAAGGAGAAAAAAACAATATACCATTAACAATGAAGTAAATATCTGAGGATACTCTGCACAGTATCTGTCTAAAACAGAAAGAATATAACCCAAGAGAAAGAGAGAAATTTCCACTACTTATTCCAAGTACCACCAGTTTCTGGAAAATCATTACAGAGTTTTCACTGTAATTTATTTTCAGGTTTTAGGACACTATCACTGTAAGATGCATCCAAGGTTTAATAAGAGCTTTCAAGAGGAAAAGAAAACTCTATTAAGTACTTGTCAATTGTCAAATGCACTCCAATTGAAGAAATGCTAAAATATGAAAAAGCATCCATCTTAGAATGAATAAAAAACAGCTAAGGAGATTCAATTTCATAGCAACTCAGCTTTTAGTATTTGCCATAGAAGGATGACCATGGTGACTCCCCCCCCCATGGGACCAAAGGCCAGGTCATAAAACTTGGGATCAAGACACAGAAAAGGGGAGAGGTGTGTTTTTCCATCCCCTAGGCAAGGTGGCATCATGGGAGGCCATGGCCTTTGATTACTATGCCTTCAGATCTCAGCTCTGCCATTCACTACCTGAGTGACATGGGTCCTCAATTTCCTCATCAGTAAACCAGGGATTTCTCCATTCATGCAACAAATACGGATTATAAGCCCAAAATTTTCCAGTTCTAGACAGTAATGATGCCTAAGGGAACAAGACACAGAAGGTTCTTGTCCTCCTGGAACTTATATTCTAGCAGTAGGGACAGAGGGGAGGGGGGACACAGGCAAGTAGATAGACAAAATAAGCAAAATCATTTCAGATATCAAGAAGTGGGTTGAAGGGGTCGGCTGAGTGGCTCAGTTGGTTAAGAGCGTGAGCTCTGAGCAACAGGGTCGCCTATTCAATTCCCACATGGGCCACTGAGCTGTGCCTGAGCTGAGCTGCCAACAGGTGGCAGGATGGCTCAGCTGGTGAAAGCATGTGCTCCTAACAACAAGGCTGCCAGATTGACTTCCGCATGGGATGGTGGGCTACACCCACCCACAACTAAGACTGAACACAGCACCTTGAGCTGAGCAGCCACGAGCCGTCAAAGGGTGACCAGATGGTGACTGGACTTGGAGGTGAGCTAGCTGTGCCCTCCACAACTAAGATTGAAGGACAACAACTTGGCTGTTCCCCTTCCCTAATTCCCCAATAAAAATCTTAAAAAATAATTTTAAAAAAAGTACATTGAAGGAAATGAAACAGGGGCATGGGACAGCGCCTCAGGGAGGCAGCTTCTCTGAGGAGTCAGCACTTGAGCTCAGACCTCAAAAAGCTGGAAGAAAATCATTCCAGAGAAAGGAAACAGCCAGAACAAAATCCCCAATAGGACTTGCCTGTACTTGAGAAGCCACAGAAGGGTTTGTGTGACGACAGGAGAGCTAGCAGAGAGGAGGGGGATGGAAGACAAAATCAGTGATAGGGGGAGGGCCACCTCATGCAGCCCCTGTAGGCTATGGTGAGGAGTTTGGCTGTGTTCTAAATGCAATGGGAAGTCATTTTAAACTGAGGTGATGTGAATAAACTTCTGTTTTAAAAATTCACTCTGTGGTAATTCATGCAAGAGATGCTGAGGCAAGATACCTGTATCATGATGTTGTCTGGGGATTAGCTGAGAAAATATCAAGGCGCTGGCACAGTGCCTGGCCCCTCATGTGTGCTCCTAAATGACCACTATTAATTATAACATATATGCAACTCTGTGCACATGGACCTATTACCAGTTAATGCATTGCATTAAATGATCAGCTTCAGGGCCTGTCTCCCCCACAAGACTACGCTTCCTGATCGCAGATACTGTGCCATATCCATCGTCATATTCTGGGGGTCCATACCGGGCACCTGGTGTCATTAACATGCCAAGTGACAATGGGCAAGTCAGGTCACTTTTCTGAGTCAGGTCACTTCTCTGAGCTTCAGTCTCCGTAAAATAGGGTTGGGAATCATACCTGCTGGTGCCGTTGTTTTAAGGTAAAAATTAGGTACTCACAGGAGGCGTTCACTCCAAGTGCTATAAATGGCTACACGATTGTCAAGGTTTAGGAAGCAGCTTCTGTGTTGTTACTTCTCAACTATATCCATATATTAATATTTTAGTAGTTTTTTTTTTAAATGTGGGAAACCATGAGGAAAAAGAGAAAACTTTCATTGCTCTTTGTGAGAAGGTAAATTAATTCAAACTCCAGTTGGCTATATCTGGTCAAGCTGAAGCTTTTCTAGGTCTAAGAAAACTCCCCCATATGTGCACGAGGAGAAGGGTCCAGGAGGCCAAATGCAGCACGCTTGTGATAATAAAGAATTAGTGAGAAACAACCTTAATGTCCATCAGGAGGGGAACTAAGGAAGTGAAGTGCACAGATTCAAGCAACACTGAGGAAGTAAAACCAATGAAGATGTAAGGGATTTGAGGTGGGGGACAGAGGGATCAAGGATGATGCCCATGTTTTAAATTAGCTTAGCAGAACCACTCCCTGAGATAGGCAGCAGTAGAGGAGGGCCAGGTTTGGGGGTGATGGTCATGCCCTCTGCCCTGGAGGGACTTCTGACGCCTACACATGGATGTGTCATTTGGCCAGTTGGACAAATGGTCTGAGCTTAGAGGAAAAGCCTGGACTGGAGAGATAAATGGAGGAGGGAGGAAGAGGATCATCTGCAAACAGGTAGTGAATGTAGGTGAAATTGCCAAGGGAGAGAGCTTGGAGTAAAAGAATAGCACTAGTCTTGAAGTCTAGGACTGGTCCTGAAGGTACCACAGCTATATGTTTTTAACAGCTTTATCGAGATGTAATTGACACACAATAAACTGCACGAAGTGTACACCTTGATAAGGTTTGACATATATACACCCATGGATCCACTGTTACTATCAAGGTAATGAACATATCCATCACCTCCACAGGTACCCAGTATTCCCTTGTAACCCCTCCAACATGCCTTGTTCCAGGCAACCCCTGATCTGCTTTCTGTCACTATAGATTGTTTTATTTTCTAGAATTGTATATAAATGGAATCATAGAGAATGCAGGCTTTTGGGGTCTGGCTTCTTTTATTCAGCCTAATTATTTTGAGTTTTTTCCATGTTGTTGCATGTATCAAGAGTTTGTTCCTTTTTATTGCTGAATGGAATCATTGTTGATACACCCACCAATGGATGGACATTCAATTTGTTTCCACTTTGGGGTTACTACAAATAAAGCACCTGTTAATATTTGTGTACAAGTATTTGTGTGGACATATGCTTTAAGTTCTCTCGTAAATACCTAGGAGTGGAATGGCTGGATCATATGGTAGGTATATGTTTAACCTTTTAGAGGAACTGTCAAATTGTTCCCCAAAGGGGGAAGACCATTTCACATCCCCACCAGCAATGTACAAGAGTTCCTGTTGCTTTTAATGCTGCCAATACTTGGTATGGTCAGTCTTTTCATCATAGCCATTTAATTTTAGCCATTCTAATAGGTGTACGGTGCTACTTCAATGTGATTTTGATTTGCATTTCCTTAGTGACTAATGATGACACTAAAACTTTCAGCAAGTGGAAGAAGACTAAACCTATACAGGAGACTGAAAGAAGTGCACAGGGATGCAGGAGGAACACCAGACAAATGTGGCATCACAGAAGTCTACAGGAGAAATGATTCAAAAAGAATTGGTGAAGAGGGAGATCTAAGATGGCGGAGTAGACAAACACTGTGCCTGCTTCCTTCCATGAACAAATTAAAATTACAACTAAATTATAGAATAATCAACCTGGAGAACCATCTGAAGCCTGGCTGAACAGAAGTTTTATACCTAAGGATATAAAAAAGAAGCCACATTGAGACTGGTGGGAGGAGCTGAGATGCGGAACTGACTAACCACAAACCTCCGTGTGGCGAGAACTGGGAGGGATATCTCAGCCACAGAGTTTCCTCTCAGAGGAGTGAGTGACCCCAGTCCCACACTGGCCTCCCCAGCCCAAAGTGCTTGTGCCAGGAAGGGGATACCCCACAACATCTGGCTGTGAAAAACAGTGAGGTTTCCGACAACCCGGGGGAATGGAAGGCTGCAGGAAACACAGGTGTCCTCTTAAAGGGCCCACACGCAGGCTCACTCACTTGCAGGTACTCACCTTGGACTCCAACAGAGGGACGGTGATTCAGGAGGCATTGGAGACATACAGTGCGCAGACTGAGGTGTGTGACTTCAAGGGGAGGATTGGAGGACGGTCAATGTTTTCCCTGTGTGAGGTCTTCCTCTTTTGCAGTTGGCAGGCTGGTGCCATCTTTCCTGTTTTGAGTCCTCCCCCTACATTTACGGGCAAATCTGAATCTGATTGGTCTGGTGAGTTCCACTGCTCCACCCTGCTGACTCAGCTAGACTGCCACACTCTCTCCTCCCCCAGCATTGAAGGCACTTTCTCCAAGAGAAGCCAGCCCTCCTCACATTGCACTCTTTCCAGTAAAACTATCTGAGTCTGACAGACCCCACACAGGTGGCAACTAGCCTCCGTGTGCTCTGAGACTTTTGCTGAGTTGCTCCAGGCTCAGAACTGGCACCAAACCAGAGTTGACATTAACCTGGTGACCACAACTCTTCCCACTCTAGTGACTCCCTGAGACCCTGCCTCATTCAATTTGTATACCACATGAGGCTTTATCAGTGGCTGAACCTTAAGAGAGCTGGCAGGTGGCAGCAGGCCTCGGGATGTGCTGGCATTTTGCAGAGCTACCCCAGGCCCAGTAGGGTGGCAGACATCCTCAATTTGCAGTGTGGCCTCTCCCACACACCTCAGGGATTAGCACAGGCAGTAAACAACTGTGGATCACTTTGTAGCTCTTACCTGGTAGTCCCTGGGTGGTCACAGGCAGTGGGTGACCTGGGCTGGCACCAGAGCCCCTCAAGAGGCTCCAGGGGCTGGCCAAATGGCTCGNGTTTTGAGCACAGACTAGCTTTAGCGAGGACTAGAAAATGCCTGTAGGTCATGCAAAGTCTGGGCAGAGGCAGTGGGGGAAAAGGAAAAAGAACTACTAGGAATTAGAATGAAGAAGTAGACAAGCAGCGGAAGAATGTTAAATAAAGGCTCTAATTTAAGGGATGAAGGGGGGTTAGTTCAGAATCAAACAGACCAGGAGTCTTTAGCTCCAATTCCAAGAGTTGCAGCTGGATGGTCTTGGACAGTTTCTTTCCTGGTCTGAGCCTCTGTTTTCTCATTTGTTTTAAAAAAAAGTGTGGTGGGGAGGTGGGTAATAATTTCCAGCAAACAGGCTTATGTCAGTTCCATTCAACGACTGTAATCTAGCCAGTGTTAGCCCTAGAGTAATCGACAGTTCCAGACTGTGTGACATCAGGGGGTTCCCAGGATGTGGGACTTTCATTTTTAAAACTTTCATGTAAATACTTTCATTATTAAAGCAGTCTTGGGCAAACCAGGATAAGGTGGTTGCCCTAGTTTGCACATAATAAATACTAAAACAAGTAATGCTATTGAACTATAAGATCTATTCCTACACATGTGAACTGACAAACTGGGTTCTAATTGTTGACATTTTTGCATGAAGGTGAAAGAAATTATCTCTGATTCTTCCTTTAGACCTCACTTCTACCAGATTTTACAGAAGAGTAGAATTAGACTTTTAAAAAAAACAAAATAAAACAAAAACCAGAAAAGACATCTATCCTCACTCTGAAACGAACACAGAGAAGTGACTGCTCTCCCTTGTTCTCTTCAAAACATGTCCCACCTGACAGAGTCTCATTCTTTTCAGCAGGTCCAGGTGACAGGCTTTCTGATCTCTGGTCAACAGATTCTCACTGCCAAGTTAATCTGCCCTGTCTTCCTTCACCCTCAAAGTACCTTCATGTGAGATGATAATTGTTAGGAAAAGCTGGGTCTTAACCTAAAAAGAAATGAATCTCAAGGGGGATGAGATTAGCCAGTATTTACATCACCATGCAAGAAATAATAAAGCTAAAAATATATTTCACCTAAAAAAAGAAACAATGAGGGAGCAAACCCAGCAAATCTTGCAGCAAGTAGAAGAAGGCACATTGGTACCACATGCTAAGGAGGCGGTTTTCCATTCTGGGGAAAGGTTAACTAATCAGGCACAAACCCAAACTCCAACCTCCTGTAATACTGGTTGGTGCCCACACAAGTGAGATAGAAGGGCAACCCAATAAGAGGTTTGGCCCCCAAACATCAGAAAATGTTACAACTCAGAACAGCTGCCTCCCCCACCTTGACAGAGGTTTCAGGACACCAAGAAATAAATGCACAAGCCAAAGGGTTCTCACAGCCCCTCATTTCCAGGATGCAGAAAGCTAAGCACACCTGGGCGATGCAATACCTGCCTGCTTCTGACCCTCTGGCTGAAGCAGCTCTGAGCCCTGGCTGGCCCCGTTCTGCAGCTATCCTGGGCAGCTGCACCTTGCAGGTGGTCTGCGCACACCTGGAAGATGCTGGCTCCATTCTCAAAAGCTGTTCTGAGCCCTGTTAGCAGCCTGGCCACCCAGCCATCACTCTGACCTCACCTGATCACAGAAAGCAGTCAGCACAACTTCTAAACAGGAAGCTTTGAATAAAAGATGTTGCCAGTGTGGTACTGTTTCCCCCCTCTGCCTCTTGAGAAAGGTGCAGCCCTATTGTCACATCCTGCCTGGCACCCTTTCTTCCCAATATAAAGGACAAAGCTTGGGACTGCCATGGGTATCAGGCCCAGAGGAGAATTTATCCATAAGAGAANAAAAATAGTATTTACCGGCTCTTTTTATGATTATAAAGAGATTGCTATTACTAGTTGTATTCCCCACATAAATACACACATTTATGCTTTCTTTAAAAAAATTAGGATCACGTTATACATATTTTATATCCCATTTCATTCACTGAATATTATTATATCATACAGGAATTTCCTAAGACAAATACAAAAAATATTCTTCAAAAGTGTGATTGCTAATAGCGGCTAGTATTCTGTATATAATGAATCCTCTACATTGTAATTTAAGTGCTTTTCTAATTTTGTTTACAAGTGTAAGTAATTCTGTGATGAACATCCTAATATATTTAATATTTGTACACATCTCTGGTTATATTCTTAAAATAACTTTCTGGAGATTAAATACACAAACTAATATACGGTAAAGGTTTTTGATACGTATTGCCCAATCATCCTCCCAAAAGTTTGTAACAGCAGTATATACATTTTCAAACACTTTTTAACTTTTTATCTTTGGAAAAGGAAAACACTTGGCAGGCTTAATTTGTAAGTTAGATACTCAATTTTAAGCCCCAGGGCAATGTTGCCAAGACACAAATCAGCAGCAAATATTAAGAGAATAAGTCACCAATGTCCTCTTTCTAGCCAACTTTAATGGACTTTTCT
Organism: Hipposideros armiger; assembly: GCF_001890085.2. Classification (NCBI taxonomy): domain Eukaryota; kingdom Metazoa; phylum Chordata; class Mammalia; order Chiroptera; family Hipposideridae; genus Hipposideros; species Hipposideros armiger. The sequence goes on along the minus strand of NW_017731459.1, from coordinate 1,176,137 downwards.
CAGTTCTCCACCACCTTTCACTCTCAGGAGGGTCTGATTCTGTTGGGCCTCCCATCTTCCTGAAATTTGCCCCTCGGCCTTTGTGACATTGTACTGTCCGCATCCCCTTCCTGCCTGTGGCTGCCCTGTCCTGTGCTGACCCCTCCTTCCTTCTCTCATCCTCCACTTCTTGGCCTCCCTCAAGAATCTGCCCTTGGCTGCGCTTGCTGGCATCACCAAGGAGCTCATTATCTCGCCCGCTTCGGCTGCCATCTCTGAGTTGAGGAGTCTCAAAACCACACGCTCAGCCCAAGGCGTCACCTCCTTGCCAACCAGACAACTCTGTGTGTCCATCCTGATACCTCTACAAAGTCAGTGTGTTCAAATTTTAACTCACCCCATCCCCATCTCCCAAAAGAGCTTTCCAACACCCTAATTTAGTTGGTGCTACCACCAACATTGTGGTTCCCCTAAGACTCATTTAGACTATTTGCTTTTCTTCTCTCATCCAGTTCACCAATGCCTCCATTAAAATGTCTATGGTTGCTCATTGTTCTCCTGTCCCACTGTCACCACATTACCACACCTACCACGCTGGCCACAATGAATCCAAATTTCTCTGCCCAGCCTTCCTAGTTGTGGGGAATCCATGCTCAGCCTACTCAACCAACTACACTTCCTTCTGAGGTTAGTCTCCTCAATGTCTCCACTGCCCAACCTCCATGCATATTCTAGTCGCTTCATCTTAGCTTCCCTGATGCCTCTGCTGATGGAAAACTATCTCTCCCATTTCCCTACCACCCTACAACCTTCTCATCTTACATGGGATGCATAAACAGGTTTCTCCTGGAGTGCCTCAGTGGCTGAACAGTCCATCACATATTTGGAGCCATATACAATAATAATAATGATTTCCTTTTCATATACTTTACAGAGTGTGTCACTAAAGCAGTTCGTTGGCTCCTCATACAATATAGAAATAGGTTATAAATATTATTCATAGGGTTTGAAATGGGGCCCCCACCCCCCACCTTTGGAGGAATGTTTAAGCCAGTTACCATAAGAACTGCTTCAATTCTCTCCCATTAAAGGTAGCATTGGGTCAGCGCCACAAAGGGCTGGCTTTAGGGAGTTCCCCACCCAATTCTCCACCATCTTTCATCTTACTGTCCTGCCAACACACACACACACACACACACACACACACACACACACACACACNTGGGCCAGTGAAGTGACGTCCTCCACAACTAGACTGAAGAACAAAAGGACAGCAACTTGTCTGTTCCCCTTCCTTGATTCCCCAACACTGTTCCCTCCCCCAACTCCCCAATAAAATATTTTTTTTAAAAAAAAGAGGCTCCAGAGCCAATATACTTGGAGGTTAGTTTCAGAGCATCTCCCAATTAACCCCACAGGTGGCACGCTCAAAGGGTGGTCTTAACATGCTCCAGAGCCCTCTGGGGCAAATACCACTCAGTGGGGTAAGCCTACCTCATAGCAGCCTGTCAGCTATGGATGTGGCCAAACCCCACAGCCAATCAGCCTGAGGGTCAATCCTTCCCACAGACATGCCAATAGCAACCAAGGCTCAACTATAACAGGAGAATACACACAACCCACACAAGGGACACTCCTGGAGCACCCAGTGAAGGTGACCAGGGAGACTGTGCCACTGGGCCTCACATGACACCTACTACATAAGGCCACCTGGCTAAGACTGGGGAACATAGCAGATCTACTTAATACATAGAAACAAACAGAGAGGCAGCCAAAATGAGAAAACAAAGAAATACATCCCAAATGAAAGAACAGGAGAAAACTCCAGAAAAAGAACTAAACAAAATGAAAGCAAGCAATCTACTAGAGACAGAGTGCAAAATACTGGTTATAAGGATGTTCAAGGAGCTTAGTGAGAACTTCAACAAAGAGATAGCAAGCATAAAACAAAAGAAAGACATAGAAACCATAAAAAAGAACCAGTCAGAAGTGAAGAATACAATAATGGAAATAAAGAAGGCACTAGAAGGAATCACCAGCAGACTAGATGAAGCAGAGGATTGAATCAGCAATTTAGAAGACAAGGTAGCAGAAAACATGCACTCAGAACAGAAAAAAGAATCCAAAAAAGTGAGGATAGTTTAACAGACCTCTGGGACATCAAGTGTAACAACATTTGCATAATAGGGGTACCAGGAGAAGAGAGAAAGCAAGAGATTGAGAACCTATTTGAAGAAATAATGGCTGAAAACTTTCCTAACCTGGTGAAGGAAATAGACATAAAAGTCCAAGAAGTGCAGAGAGTCCCAAACAAGATGAACCCAAATAAGCCCACAACAAGACACATTATAATTAGAATGGCAAACGTTAAAGACAAAGAGAGAATCCTAAAAGCAGCAAAAGGAAGGCAACTAGTAACTTATAAGGGAGCTCCCATAAGATTGTCAGCTGATTCCTCAACAGAAACTTTGCAGGCCAGAAGGGATTGGCACAAAATATTCAACGTGATGCAAAGCAAAGACCTACAACCAAAGATAACCAAATGATAGCTTCTACCTAGCAAAGCTATCGTTTAGAATCAAAGGACAAATAAAGAGCTTCCCAGACAAGAGAAAGAAAGCTAAAGGACTTCATCATCACCAAACCAGTATTACAAGGAATGTTAGAGGGACTTCTTTAAGATGAAAAAAAGATCAAAATTGTGAATAATAAAATGTCAATAGCTACATATCTATCAAAAATTACTTTCAATGTAAATGTTCCACTCGAAAGACACAGAATGGCTGATTGGATGCGAAAACAAGACCCTTACACAGGCTGCCTATAAAAGACTCATTTGAGATTGAAAGACACACACAGGCAGAAAGTAAAGGGATGGAAATAGATATTTCATGAAAATGGAAATGAAAAAAAGCTGGAGTGGCAATATTTATATGAGACAAAATAGACTTTAAAACAAAATAGCTATAAGAACAGACAAAGAAGGACCCAATAATCTCACTTCAGGGTATTAATCCAAAGAAACCCAAAATGCTACTTTGAGAGGACGTGTGCATCCAGATGTTCATTGCAGGGTTCTTGCCATCTGTGGAGGTATGGATGGACCTAGAGGGAATTGTGCTGAGTGTCAGACAGAGGAAGACAGATGCAATGAGATTTCACTATATGTGGAATCTAAAGAACAAAATAAACAAACAAAACAGAAACAAACTCATAGAGAACATTTTGATGGTTGCCAGATGGGAGGGGACTTGGGGATGAGTGAAAAAGGGGAAGGGATTAAGAAGTACAAATTGACTGTTACACAGTAATCATGGGGATATAGGGTATAGAATAAGAAATATAGTCAATATTATTGTAATAACTATGTATGGTGCAGATGGGTACTATTGATAGATTTTTGGGGCAATAGATGGGGAGGGGTTGTATGCGAGGGCAGGGTGTAAAAAATGAACAGAGTAAGAAGTACAAACTGATCGTTACAAAACAATCATGGGGATGTAAAGCATAGGGAATATAGTCAATAATATGGTTATTATGTATAATGCTAGGTGGGTACTAGACTAGTCAGGGGGCTCACTTCTTAAATTATACAAATGTCTAACCACTATACTGTGCACGTGAACTTAATATAAAATAATACTGAGTGTTATCTATAATTAAAAATTTTAAAAGGGGAAGAGGTTCAAATCTCCAGGTATAAACCAAATAAATCATGGGGATGTAATGTACAGCATGGGAAACATAGTCAATAATATTGTGATAGTATGGTACAGTGTCAGATCGTTGCTGGACTTACAGTGATCACTTCTTTATATAAATGTTAAATAACTATGGTGTATGCCTGAAACTAAAATAATGTTGTATGTTAGCTATATTTTAATAAACATCTAAAAAAATAAACTGAGAAAAAAAATAAAGGAGAGTAGTCGATAGAATCAAATGACGCTAACATGAAGATGAAAATTCCCTTTTGGACTTAGGGCTTTGGTGACTTTATCAAAAGAAGTTCCAGTAGCAGTTGGTTCCAGCTTCCAGCCTCTTTCCACATTTTCAGAATGAGCACCATTGCACTGCCTGCTGGGCAGCACCCTCTCCTCGGGTATCTGGGTCGCAGCTCCAGGCCTCTCCTCTGAGCCCCTGAGGTTAGAGCTCCAGCTGGTACCACTTTGCAGCAGCTCCAAGTTGGAGGGGGAGGGGGTATCACAAGCTCTGTTCCCTGGAAAGCCAACTCTGAGGTCGGGCTTAGCAAGCAGAAGGTTTATTAGGGAGTAACCTCAGGATCATCTGGAAGGGAAGAGGAAGAAGCAGGATTGGGAGAGGGAGAAGTCAGGCTGTGATGCGGACTCAACCCAGGGCTCAGCCAACCCCCACGAGGCGCTCTGGAGCTGGGATGGCCCATCCGCGTTGTCTCCATTGGTCACACCCTACATGGACCAGTCATTGGATATGGCCTGCCCCATACCCAATGCCCCGTAGGAGGGGGGTCGTGATCCTGGGTGAGACAACTCTTCCCAGCTAAGGGCACTTCCACAGATGGTGACAGCGTATGGCTGTCAGCCAGCAGCACCTGGGCAGCTGTTCCCTTCAGTCTTGAAGCAGGCTCTGGATGGCACACTGAGTGTCCACTCCAAGGGGCTTCTCCTCCACACTTCTGGACTCTAATCACCCCCACCTCTTCCCTTGGGCCCCCATGGAGCATAGGAAGCCACCTCCTGCAGTTACTACCTCTAAATTATTTCAGAGCTGCCTTCTCCAACACTGGTTCAAGCCATTCCTTTTACTAAACTCTCCAGTGTTACTCATGTCTTGCTGACTCGTGCACCCCTTCACCCAGAGGACGCCACACTGGGAGGAAAGGGAGGGGAGGGGTGAGAATCCCACACTGTGTGGCTGATTCTGTTATTGATCAGGTCACACAGAACCAGAAAGGTGAACATGGGAAAAAGGGGGATTAGGTTTTGCTTTCAGCTCACACATACTCCCAGAGCCATCCGAAAGGACCAATATTTCAACAGAAATCTGGAATGCAGTAACCAGCGAACATGTATGTCATGACCTCCGTGTGTCTGCCCCGCAGGAGGGGACATGCATGGCCGCTCTAAGCTCCTTCAAGCCTGCGTGTAATCAATCCACTTACTGCACTTCTGACATATGAACGCACTAAATGGCTCCCCCATGATCTGGAAATGTTGGCGTAGTCGTAGCCTGAGTGCCCCACTTCATGTAGAAGTGACTCAGGTTCAGGGATCATTGGCTGAAAAGCAGTAGAAATGGGTATGGAAGGGGCAAGAATGAATCAATGAGTTCTTCTGTCCATTTTGCAGACTGCACCAAATCTGATTTTCAGTGAGACTAAAAGGCTAGAGGCCATTTTCATCCTAAATAAACAGATATTGCCCGTTAATCAAGTGTCTACCACAACATTCCTATGTAGTCATACTGGCTTCAGGAGGCAGGTCTGCACTACAATTCCCCTGCTTTCACCACCAGCATTAAGAAGTCATCAGAGGGCCGGCCGAGTGGCGTGATGGTTAAGAACTGGCTTGGGACGCCAGTGGGACCTGGTTTGGATCCCACATATGAGGGCCAGTGACACTGCCCTCTACAGCTAAGATGCTGAACAACAGTTCAACCTGGAGCTGGGCTGCCATGAGTCGCCAGCGACAGCGTGGGCTGCAGCCCCTGCTGCAGTGGGTTGCCATGGGCTACCGTGTGTAGACAGCGGCCAGCGTGAGCAGCCAGCAGCCGCAGTGAGCGGCCGTCCAGAAGCCGGTGACTGATCTGCCTCGCCCGGAAAGAGCGCAATGATGGTGCCAACTTGGGCCAGTGAAGCAACATCCTCCACAACTAGACTAAAAAACAAAATGACAGCAACTTGTCTATTCCCCTTCCCCCAATTCCCCAATAAAAATCTTTAAAAAAAAAAGAAGTCATCAGAATACGACCCACTTCAGTCATTCAGAGTATATTTTATTAACACAGAAAGACTATGATTCACCTTACTAATCTCACAAGGGGGGCTGAGACCCTAATAAGTACCACTCATGTAGTATACCATGAACTTGATGACAAAGGGGAAGCAAAACACATCATTATTACCAAAAATCCCTCATGGATAACAAGGCTTCCCCCCTCCAAGTGTATTAAAGACTTCAAATATACAAATCTAAAAATATGTTACAACACTGAATGCTAAGACTGCAGTTGATTTTTTTTTTTAAATATGCTTTAAAATATACTGAGCATCTCTCCTTCCCCTGAGTCTCCAATGTCGCGAAGAAGCCCCTTTCCTTGCTTCTCTCAGAGGCTTCTATCCTTTTCTCCTTCCTTGAGCAGCACCCGGGGCTGGACAGGTGCCCGAGGCGGTGACTATGATGCCTGCTCTGCAGACCGCTTGTGCTGGCTCCGGGAGTGCCCCTCGCTGCTGGGGGACACCTCTTTTTGCAGGTTCACGGTGCTGGTCTTTCCAGCAGTTTCAATCCAGGGGTGCTGAAGGACCTGGTGGGCCGTGTAGCGTTGTTTGGGGTCTACCACCAGCAACCGGCTGACCAGATCTTTGGCAGCTGTTGAAGTGAGAGAAAGAAAGAAAACGAGATGAAGGCGGGTAGTTCTGGATTTTCCTTCCCCGTACATGACATAGGAACACAAACATCCATGTTAGCACCATGCACTATATCAGGGCAGTGCCGGCCAGCAGAATTTTCTGTGATGATGGAAACCTTCCATTCTCTGTGCTCCCCACCTGGGGCTACTGAGCATTTGAAATGTGGTTAGTGCAAAGGAAGAACTGCATTTTTATTGTATTTACTTTTCATTAGTTTACACTTAAATTTAAATAGCCACATGCAGCAAGGGGCTACCCTGTTGGACAGAGCATCTCTAGAGGCTGTTTATTCATTTCTCTAGAGTCAGAGGACCAGGCCCACCACTAACACCCCTGGCGCCCAGTGCAAGAGAACAAATGGAGGCCACAGACCATATGTCTGCCTATTTTAAATCTGTAAATCAAACCATCAAGTTGCTAAATAAAATAGGTTCCATCTTCCTTCCTAAGTTGATAAATATGCCTTCATATTGACAACACTGAAAAACATGCATAAAGAAACCTAAGTAGTAAATAGTGTTAAGTTCAAAATTAATTTTATTTTCTGCCCAAGACCATGACTGATTCTAGAAAGATGTGTGACAACAAGGGGGCCAGGTGGCAGGCAGGGAGGAGAAAAGATTTCTCCATGGCTGGCTGGCTCTCCCGGGCTGGCTCTCTGAGCCTTCTCTTCCAATCACTCAAGAAAACACAGGGGAAAAAAACAAAAAGAACACCCACTTCTCTTGACCTTTATTGGGGGCTGCCTCTTTCTCCAGATAAGCTGCTCACCCCCAGTCACCCCTCCCCTACACCAATGTCAGCCACACCATCAGCACCGAAACTACAGAATTTCTCACACAAATTCTGCCCACAAAGTGCCCCAGAGCCCACTCCCACCAGCATCACTCCTTCAAGGTCCTCAAAGGACTCAGGAGTAGAAGGCCAGGTTTAAACTGGGAATTCTCAGACTCACATGTGGACAATTGGACACCCCACCCCAAACAGCATCTCCTCGGCTGCCCTATGGCACTGTTGGGAGAGGCTGGGAAAAGAGGCCTCGCCAATCTTGGAAGTAGGCCTGGGCCATTTGGAAAAGGAATTCTAGGGTCCTGATTAAGTGGCCTAGAAGGGGAGGCCTGGGCTCTGGGAGGAACAACCCCTTGGTCCATCACTCTGGGGAGGGGTGTCACCACAGCAGGGTCCTCTAAGGCCTGGGCCCAGGGCAGGGGCCACCCATGCCCAACTCTAAGGACTGCTGCATAGAACTTTCTAGAATTATTTTCAGTCCTTGAATCCCCAAACTGCCACTGCCTTGATCAACTCAAGACCCTCACTCTACCTGCAACAAGCCCCCCTCTCTCTACCTTATTTAAGGGGAAAAAAATGAAGCTTTTCCCTTCCATCATCCCCCAACACCAAGTGAGGAGACAGAGGCTAGGGGTGAGGGTAGTTCAATAACTAATCTTAGATGACACATTTAAGGGAAATTGGAGTTGTGGGGGTTGGGGGGGGAGTAATCATTCCTATTCTACTTTTTAAGCTAAAGACTCAAATACTCAAAACCCCCAATTATCTAGCTCTCAGTTTTATATGGACAGAGGGTAGTGCAGACAAGTCAGTAGGAACAAGGTGATAGATTCCATGTGAAAAGGCCAAAAAGGAGGAAGACCATATATACTTCTACTCCGCTAAAAATAACACACCTTCGCCCCTTACCTTCCAGAGCCCCCAGGCTCCAGTCTGCCCCACAGGACCCCTGGTAATTCATGAGTAAACTGGTAGTTAGACTTTTTCATTAACTCTCAAAACCAAGTCATGTTTCCGAAGTGCCACATAAATCTACATGAAGCTAGCAGAAAATAAAGGCTGAATCATGGTAGACAACAGCCCACGTCGGTGCCAGGTGCTGTGTACCTCATCACACATCTGACCTAACACCTGCTTTGACGTCAGAACCTGGGAGGGGCTCCGGCTAAACATCCCCTCCTTTCCTGCTTGGGGGAGCCCCACATCTCACCGTCAGAGATATTGTCCCAGTACGGGGCCAGGAACTCGAAGTGGCCCAGCTGAATGATGTTAAAGAGCTCCTCCTGGTCCCTCTCCGGGCTCCGGAATGGGGGGAAGCCACACAGCAGAATATAGAGGATCACCCCCGCAGCCCACATGTCCACCTCCAGCCCGTAACCTGTGCAACAGGGGCAGAGACACAAGCAAAACTGAGACCAGGTGGGATCAAAGGCGATGAGAACAAGAGTGGAAAATCGTGGCCCTCGGTGACAGAGGACCTCAGCTCTCGGTAAGCAAGCGCCAACGACATGGCTGCCAGCTCCGACAAACACGGGGTCCACACCCGTGTCGCTCAACGTGTGGTCCTCAGACT
>NW_017731459.1:1119857-1155954 GCF_001890085.2 Hipposideros armiger | reverse complement strand
CCATCACCCCCTTTTCCAGCCACACTTAAATACCCTGCTTTGAGTCCACGTGGTCTATACTATTTACATAAGCACCCAGATAATATCTGGATGGTCTCAAAGCTTCAAGGGGAATCTTTATTTTCCTGAACAATTCGCCTCCATGCTCTCTTTCGATCATAATTTAAATGTGATCATGCAGTTATCATCTCTGAACAGAAGATGGCAGCAGAGTATAGACCAAAGAGCAAGAGGCGCCCCTAAGAAACAATTGTTTGACGTGGGTAAGACTTATTTATCTTTCTCCCAGCTTGACCCATCATCGTTCCTCTAGCCTGTTCCTGCATGATTCCATGTTCAACTGGCTATGAGGACTGAACTGATGTTAGAAACCAATTCACATTGAAATGCCGATGCCTAAAATCAATTTACATTTCAACAGTAAAAGATACAAAAGAATGACCCAAAAAATCAGTGGGGACAAAGTCTTCCCTGGGACCTGTCATATGACAGGCCTGTGACACGTCTTTGGTGCCTATACATCATGCCAGATTTTTCTACTTAACCTCTCATATCCCTTCAACAAATATTAATTAGATGCCTACCATGGGAAAGGCACTATTCTACTAGGTACTGTGAATAGTGAACGAAACAGAGAAACTCCTTGCTTTTATGAAGCCTTCTATTAATAAGTAATATTCCAATGAGTATGTTATGTCAGGCAGTGATAAATATTATTTAAAAAGTAAAAGTGGGATAAAAGCTGTGTTGTCTATTACAGTATCCACTAATCACATGTGGCTATTTATTTTTAAATAAAATGGAAAGTTCAGTTTCTCAGAGAGCCAAGGTACCTTTCAAGTGCTCGCGTAGCTCGTGGCTCCTGTATTGAGCAGTGCAGATATAGGACATCACCATCATCACAGGATGTCCTATTGGACAGGGTTGGGATAGACAGTGGCGGGGGAGGGGGGTGGTTAAACAGGGTAGCTAAGGAAGAACTCACTGAGAAAGTAACATTTGAAAATAATCAGGGATGAGCCATATTAAAATCTGAGGGGCAAGCTTTTCAGGAGGAGGAAATAGCAAGTGCAAAGGTCCAGGGGCATGCTTGGCCTGATGTAGGAAGAGTAAGTAGGGGCGGGGGTGGAGTGCGTGAGTGGCTAGAGGGGAGCATTGAGAGGAAGACAGGCCACACCATGCAGACCTTCTAGGCCATGGAAATGAACTTGGCCTTTATTCTGAGTGTAATGGGAAGCCAGTGACAGCTGTGAACCAAGCAGTTACAGGTTCTGATTTACATTTGGAGAAGACCATTCAGGCTTCTGTGAAGAACATGGCTTTAGAGGACGAGGAAGGACCCATGAGGAGGTGAATGCCACAGTCTCAGCAAGAGGTGATGGTGTCTTGGTCTTGGGCAGCGCAGTGGAGGTGGGCAGTGTCATCCTAAGGGTAAAGATGACACTAGAGAATGGACTGAATGTGAGAATGAAGAAAGGGAGGGCTCAAGGGTGACACTGAGGTTCCTGAGCCCCGCAGCTGGGTCAGTGGTGGCCCCATCTTCCTGATGGACAAGGGTAGTTTCATGCAGTATGGGGATGGGAGCCTGGCTGGAGTCCAGGATACAACGGAATGTGGAAAACTGCAAAAGGTGCATATAGACACCTTTTTCAAGGTGTGTGCATATGTGCAAGGGATCACAGAAGTGGGGTAGTGGGTGAAGGGTGTATGTGGAAAAAACAAGGGCTTGTTTTTATGTTAAGTTGGGAGACATTACAGTATGTTCATGTGATGATGGAGCCATTCTTGGGTTAAGTTGCAGGTTCAGGTGAAACCAATTGTCCGCATCTTGGGTTTGAGATGCTCACCACATCACACAAGGAGGTGGTGATGTGAAGTGGGCTGCCAAATAGGAGCCTACTGGATGTAACCAAGAAACAGCGACAGTTCAACATCCATTCCTTCGTCGGCTGGGCGGGCCACATCTTAACCAGACACTGGGTTAAAAAGACACTGCATCCTAGTGACTACAACACAGGCTCTGAACTCAGACATGCTCAGCTGGCAGACCTCCGGCAACTCCTCAGTGTAGTGTAAACTCCATTTCCCCGTGTGTACATGAAAATAACGAGGCCTTCCCCATAGGGCTGATGTGAGAATTCTAGGAGAATGTAAAGCATATAGATTGGTGATCATCGTGTCAAAATTACATGACAACAAAGTTAATGGGTGCTCTAATGAGGCGTGGGCTCTAATGCGGTGGGAGCACAGGGGACACCATCAGTGTTACAATGCAACGAAGTATAGGCAGTGCTTCTCCACCGGGGACAATCCTCCACCAACAGCACCACCCGGGGATATCTGACCATGTCTGCCGATATTTGGGGTTATCACAATTGGGAGTTGCTACAGCACTTAGTGGGTAGAAGCCAGGATAGTGCTAAGCATCCTATAGCGCACCAGATGGCCCCACAGCAAAGACTCATCCAGCCCAAATGCCCATGGTGAGAATCCTAGTGCAGGACAGTAGAAATAAGGACACGATCATCAGGTTCAGACTACAATAGTTACCTGCTGGTAAAAGATAATGGACGTACCTAGAAAGATACTTCCAAACAAATAGTTGGCCCTAAAGAGTGATTGCCATGTTTTTCTCCTTCTTTGTATGGAAACACAAAGAGTAGCTCCGCCCCACTAGCTCTTCAGTCTCCCTGATCATGGAACCCACACAGCTCCCCCACTCTCAAAGGACCAAAGCCCACACGCAGCGCTGAACTTTCTCAGGAAATATATCACCTAACCCAAAGTCAAGTAACTGAATTGTTGACATGTATTTTACAAAAGGATTCAGAACTGGTTTGAAATTACCTGGATTTTTGTTGTATCTCTGCTTACACCTAATGAGTCATTTAGCCTCAAATTTGACTCTTTTCTGAGCCTACTTCATCACCTACAAACTGAGGGAGTGGTCTCTAGACTTTCCACACAGATCTAATTTTCTGTATGCTACAATCTACCAGGATTTGAAACAATGCAGCATCAAACAGGGATAGTAAAAAATAAAATAAAATAAATCAAGACCGGCCACTGGGTGCCAATGTAGAGCATGGGTGCACCCTGAATTCAAATCCCACTTCTTCTTACCTGCTGTGTGACTCTGAGCAAGTTACTCAACCTCCCTGTGCCTTGGTTTCCTCCCCTGTAGAGTGGGATAAGCATACCTATTGTCCAGGATGCACACAGCAGGCAGCACAAGTAAAGGAGCGGTGGTGGGCTTCAGCAAGCGCAATGCCCTACTGTCATGAGTACAACAATTCAGTCCCTTTAAATTACTTAAGTAAAAATAAATGAATTTTTTAGTCTCTTTGACTCTGTCTTCCAGCACCTTGAGTCACTGACATTTGTTAAAACAAACCTTTTACCAAAGGTAATATAAGAAACATTCCCAGGGCCGGCCGAGTGGCTCAGTTGGTTAAGAGCTCGCTCAAGAGTTTGAGCTCTGAGCAACAGCGGTTCGAGTCCAGCCCGAGCTGAGCAGCTGCTAAGCTGCCAATAGGTAGCAGGATGGCTCAGCTAAAAAAAAAAAAAAAAAAATTCCCATTCTATAGTCACACCTAAGTACCTAAGAGCTAAACCGCTTTCACCTGCCCCCCTGACCACTGATGTGGGTAAGACTTGATTTGCATGTAACAGACAAACTGACAGATAAAATTTGAGCTTGGAAAAGATAAACTAGGGGAGGAGAGTGGCTGGAACCTCAAGGTCATTCTTGGCACAGCCCGTTGAATAAGCTTCCCTGCTACGTACAAGATCCTGTGAGGTCTGACAGTGTTGTTATCAGGGAGGGGGCTCACCTTGTCCCCACCCCAGTCCCCATCCCCCAGCCACTGGGAAGCCAAGCTCCAAGGGCATGGTTATCACAGAGGCGGCCACAGTTGGACAAAGGGGGCCAGACGAAGGTCAGGACAGGAGGGCTGGGCGGGCGGAGGGTCCTGCCAACCAGAATAACAGGTTCACTTCTCCCGGCCAGGGCAGGGCAAACAGCACGAGAGGAAGGGAAAGCATTTGAGAGACGCCTTGTCCCATAGGATGAGAAGGCCCAACAGGTCTTTCTATGAAGTTGGGGGACCCCTACAGATCCAACAGAATCGCCCATGAGGTTTGCAGTGACTTTGGAAACAAAAGCTGGCAAGTACGTCTTATCCACAGTTTCCTGAGAGCTGTCATCTCCCAGGTTTATGCTCTACCAGCAGTCCCCCAAAACTCCTGAAAGAGGACTCCAAGCATCCCTGTGACCTCACAATGAAGATGGGGAGAGAGCTGAGGGAGGAGGTGGCAGGCTACCCTAGAAATGGCCCAATGCCTGAGCAGAAGTCCCGCTGGGCCCTGAGCCAGCCCCACACTAAGGCTGAGGGGACCCAGACAGGGCCCCATGTGAGGAAAGTCCATCTCCCTCATACTCCAGGAGGCCCATTGTCTTCAGTGGAATAGCTGGCAGGCAGTTTCTACTTCTATTCCCTGTCATTACCTAAGCGGGGAGGTACCCAAAGGCCTGGCCCCTGGGCAGGGTCCCCAAGAGCAAACAGAACTGAACACCTCCAAAGTGTCCTATCCTAGGAAAACGTGTCTTTTGAAAGTTTCCTGTGCTCCACCCACTGTACCTGGTTGAGGGGCCAAGGTGAGCCGAAAATATAGGCCAAAGCTTGGGAAAAGGCATTAGCCAAAGAACCTCACTAACGACAGGGCCACCTGAAACTTAAACAAGCAAACATACAAAGCACCTGACTGGACGGCACACAGAGATACACAGGCCACCAGGTCCCAACCATCACGCCCAGACGGCCCTCAGCCATCATCTCCCCATCCATCTACCAGCCCTCCGAGACACAGAAGTCTGCGTGGCCTCAGACGCACGTAGTGTTTGTACCCGTATGGCAGTCACCGCGGTGCCTTCCCATGGCTTCCTTCCTTGCCAACAGAAGCCAGGTTCTCCCCAGCCTTTGGGCAACATGCATCAGAAAAGGCAGGCCCAGCCCAGTTGGCAGCCGTGACTGCGCTAAGTCAACCACCACGGCCATTCCTCTTTTCCAGGGGAGGCCACGTGGCCCACTCTGGCCAATGAGATAGAACAGGAGGTGTGCTGAGGAGCTTCTGAGCAAGATTTTCCTTCAATTCAAAAAGCGAGACCATCACCAAGAGTCGACAGCTGCTTTTCCCTGCCGTTTATGTGAGTGTGGCAATGTGATGCTCGAGGTATGAGAGACATTTTGGAGCCAGGAGGGAAATTGCAAAAACTGCCCTGACATGTTTGACCTGCTTTATTAACCATCCCTGGAATTGCCTGTCTCCAGAGATAACGAGATGTCTTATTGTTTGAGCCCTTGCTCCTCAAAGTGTGCTCTGCAGACCATCGGCCTCACCTGGGAGCTTATGAGCAAAGCAGCATCTCAGGCCCCTCCGCAGACCTACAGAATCAGTATCTGCATTTTATCAAGATCCCAGGTGATTCCTGTGCACGGGAAAGTTTTGAGAGGTGCTGACTTATACCACCGTTAGTCAGGGAGTCCTACCTGGAAGGTAGCTCAGCTGTAACAAACAAGGAGAGCCCACAGGGGTGTTCTCCCCTCTCCTCATCCTCTCCTCAGCCCTCACAATTCATCCTGCTCCCTTGGATGCAGACACAGACAGTATCTTTATGGACATACATCCTTACCTTATGGTCCTGCTTCCAACTCCCTCCTGGGAAAGATCACAAGCCTACACTGAACATCAAGGCCATAATTATATGGCCATACAAATAATGTGTCAAAATTCCCAAGGTCAAGGTCCTACTCAGTAAAGCCAAAGTTATTTCAAACAGAATTATTATTCTTGTGGTCACCATTAAATACTCATGGGCCTTCAGTGGTACCCTGAGATCTAAGAGAGTCAAAACATCAGCGGGGGTTCCTCGAGGGGAAACTGACCATCTTAAGCAGGCACTGTGGGCCAGATGTGTGGGGGTAGAGTTCCCCTTAGAGCCTTAGACAAACAATCCTTTAGCCTGATTCTATATATTCTATTCATCTGACTGAAAGAAATTTTAAGGGTTTTGTCTAAATATGGAAAAGCAGAGTATCCTTGCCCAAAATGGTACATTAGAAATTAAAGGATGGAGAGGGATTAATATTATATCCACGTCCATGTAGAATGCCAGTTCTACTGAGTCCTCTGTCAGTAGGCTCAGTCAGAACTTTGTAACCAACTTGACAAGGCTGAATGCATGAGAGAGGGAAAGGATTAAGGAGCAATGCTGAGTATTCCTCTCTCTATATTTCTATCTCTATCTCTCCTCTGTCTCTGTCTCTATCTCTAACTCTATCTCTATTTCAGTCTCTCCTTCCTTCCTTTCTTCTTTCAAGTCTTCTTCTCCTTGCCCTTACATAACCCCTAACATATAGGATGTCTGGAAGAAGTTAGGACAGAGCCAGGGGATTTCATGTTATTGTAGACCTTAAGACCTTGGAAACTTGAAAAGATTCACTGAGTTGCTTCCTCAGATTAAGGACATTCTGAAAATAAAGAGGTTTAAGAAATTTAATCTTAGACCCTCAAATGGCTCACAAGAAATCACTCTATTAGATAGGTGACAACACACATGAATACAGTTATTAAGAGGACAATAGGAAACTGTTGTTATTTAGTAAATGATCCGAACTTCAGGACTCCTTGGGGAAATCAAGTCACAATTTTAGAAAATATTCCACAAGGTGGATAACTATGAATCATGCTTTAAAATCTTTGTTGTTGATAATTCACTGCAAACAATAAATTATCAGACATACACCCTTTTAGGTGACTATTTCAAAAGGAACTGACAGAAGAAAGCAATCCTTAGTTATCAAGATGACCCAGAATCTAGAATTTTGAAGACTTTAGAAAATTTACCATAACTTCTGTCTATGTGGACAATACGTGGGTTCACTGACTTTTTGGATAGTTTCTATTTTCCTGGAAACTGCTAAAATGGATACTGAGAGCCATTCTCACTGATATAAACCTACAATCATAACTGTGATGTTTCCTGACAGAATTCACCCTGAGATTCTCGCGATGAGTTCTATCCCTTATAAACCTGTCTTCTCGCTGACTTTTTCAATATTAGCCAATGGTCCGAAGACCTGTATCACTGTACTGTTCCTTAGAGATTTCACGTTATTGCTGAAATCCACGTTTCCTCATTTTATTAAGTATATCTTAATAAGATATGCTTTAGAGTTGCTACCAATCTTTTCATTAATGAAATTGGTGTACAAATGCACTCATGAACAGTTGGACCATTAATGAGAGGACATGGACACCTCCATCTTAGAAGCTAAGGGAAAAGAAGATTGAAATTGGAGCTGGTAGAACAAAAGCCATGCTGATCAGAGATAACTATTGCAGACCCACTGACTAACAGAGCAATAATCATTGAGTCCCTCTTGTATATCAAAGTAGAAGTGGAAAAAGAACTTAGGGGATTAAAATGAACAAGATGCTTGAACAAGTTTATTTTAGAGAAAGAATGGGCAAGGAGTATGTTTGGCCATTTTTTATCTTCTAGATTTTCCGTGCCTCCCTTGGGATGGGACATCAGGCACTGCCCTGTTCTCATCACATTCAGCAGTTAAAAATCTAGAAGAGTCTGTTCCTCCTTAGAACCAATAAAAGGCCAGAAAGAGGGCACAACCTTTGTCCCTGACCAAGCTGTGACTTGTCCCCACCACCATTTCTCCTGGGTGCCAAGGGTCTCTGCTCCAAGCACTCCTGGGCTACAGTGCTTGCCCACACACCTCATTCCTTTCAGCCCAGTTTCCAGAGCAGCAACATGTCCTTTCTCTTCCCTTCCTCTGGGACAGATTTTCTCAGATGACCTTGCTCCTGTCTGACACCTGTTCAGTTTCTCCCTGCCCCCCCACTCAGCTCTCTGGGCTGTGTGTAATATCTTGGCCGTTGGTCATAACAGCCTGTCCACTTCCCATCTGGCCTGTCCACTTCCCATCCTGTGTGGGCTAGTCTAATCATCATCACCTCTCCCGCTCCTGTTTCCTTCCTTCCCTTCTCCCAGGGCCCAGTCAATACCACACAGCACATCCAACCCCCGCCAAGGGAGCACACACTGGCAGAAGAAGCAATTAACACCGATATTTCTGCAAGCTGGACATTCTCATAATTAAAACTCCTTTTGCAAGATCTCAGGAGTCTAGATAAGCCGAAGGGAAGAGGAAAACTAGCTAGCATCTTATCAGGAAATGTGATCTATAGAAACAGATACATTCAGTAACATAGGCCTAAGATTTTAGGCTAGCGCCCAATTATCAGCTACCAGTATTTCTATTGATTAAAACAATATAATAAGCTTGCTATATCATTAAAAGCTCTTAGCATATTCAGAAAGTCTCTAAAAGCAGCAACAATTACATCAGCCATGTAATCAAAAGTTAGTTCTAACCTAATCGCTTCCCTGTGCTTAGCAAAGACAGGTCTGAATATACACAGCAGCCATTCATTCAAGGAAGAAATAGTTACTTGGATCATACAAAGTTCAACACAAGTGCAGGACACTAAATTAGAGAACATTAATTGAGGGGACAGTAGTCACCATGGTGATATTTACTAATACTAAACCTTAGAAGACCTACCAAGTTTTCAACATCATTATCATATCAGTAAGTTTAGCGACAACACCTTTCTAAACCCAGATAAGGATCCCATTATCAAGTCCAACAGAATCCAGAGCTGTCTAAAAAAAACAAAAAGCGCTGACATTAGCATTTAGACTTTTAATATAACAATCTGTTGAGCTTTACTCACCCAGAAAAAGGACAATTGGTTTATCAATGGAACAGTCCTGTTCATTTTGATAAACACAAGCTGACAAAATTACCCACAGGGGAGAAAAGATATGAACCCATTCCACAAAAGATGGCTGAAATATGTAGCTTTTCACAGTTTCTGAAGGAGCCACACCACCACCAAAACAGTTTTTTATTTTAAAAAAAAAGTGGGCTTTCTTCAAATTCAGAAAAAAGGGTCTAAATATCAGTTACATTTAACACCAATAAACAACTCATTGTATTTAGCCTGAAAAAGTATAGCTACTCTGAAGTTTTACCTCTCAGAACATACACACACACACACACACACACACACACACACACACACACCCCATGCAAACACACTTCACTTCCCTTAAGGGCACTAAAAACACATATTTACTGATATTTAAAGCTATGAAGAGTTGCCAAATGATTTCTCTAAGGCAGTTAGCATGTCCAAACTAAATGTACACCTTGCAATTTTCTACTTCCAGAAGCGAACTTCATACAATCTAAACCGGTGCTGACTTTCTCCATTTTAAATATTGCTGACAAGTAAGTCCCTTAACACAAATGAGAATCTCTATTGCCCAAGAGGTGGCCGGCTCGACAGATTGGTTCCTTGTTGAGAAAATGCAAGCTCAGATGACTGTCCCCAAAAGAAAACGATTCTCTAGGGTAAACAATCTCCTTCTACATCCTGGAGAATCTGTATAACTGCGATAATGCATTAGGAGGCACACGCCCAAAATGTTCAGCTCATGAGACCAGCTCAGGCGGCTAGTCAGAGCCTCTCCTGCTGGGACAATTCAGGAAAAACATCAGAGGGTCATTAGAGAACACCGCTCCATTGCCATTGCAAAGTGGCCATCACAAACAGGGTACTGCACATCACACAAGGAGATTACTTATGTGCAGACCCAGAGGACAGAAACAAAAAATGAGCAAAAAAAGGATGAGGACACTCAGCTAATGCAAAAATGAAATTTTCCAAAGGGCGAGTTATTTGATGGTAATTCAGACCACTTCGGCCACAAGTCCAAGTTCTGCAATTCTACGACTTTGGGCAGAAAACAAGGTTGCTTGCCTTGGTGGTCAACACAGACCTCATTTCACAAGATAATTAGCCTGACTCACTCGGTGTTTCATTCTCCTTGTGGGAGCAGTTTACAGACAGATGAATGCACTGGGATGATGTTTCTAGGCTGGGTATACAGCCATGGAAATTAAAGGAAAGACGCTAAATCCATGCCCCGCCTCCCCCCAAAAAATTGTGTCTCATGGAGCTGACTCTATCCACTATTGCTTTACATGCAGCAATCTGGCTTTGGGTGCTTACTCCAGATACCCACTTCATATCAGCGCCGCTCTAATGTAATAACAATGACGGTAGATGCCACCGATGGGATGCTTACTACTTCCCAGGCAGCATGCTCTGTCTGTGTTCATTTACTCACCCAACTAATATTTAACGACTACCCACCATGTGACAGAACTGTTTCAGGGTACAATCTGAATACAACAGTTTCCGTTGTCACACAACTTTCTTTCCAGTCAGAGGAGAAAGAAAACAGAAGACTAAACATAGAATTATGAGCTGGTAATCAGGGCTACGAAGAAGAAAGTGGGCTAAAGGTGCCAGGGGGTGACAGTGTCAGACCCCCAGGAACACACCTGTAGCTCAGGACCACCTTGGGTTTACTGACTCATTGCAACACCATCAGGATTCAGGCATCTAATCGAAGAGGGTGTTCACTGGACTTACTGTTAAGATTTAGGCTGTTAGGTGATTTGGGGGAGGATTCCAAAAGGCAGGATTTTGCTCTGAATTAAACACTGTCAGGAAGAGAAGGTAATTCCATGACTGGGCAGCCTAGCCGTTCTTCCCCAGAAGGTAGGAGAGATGAAGTGAGGCAGCCAATCAGAGCAGCCAGAAGGGAGATATGTGGCCGTATGTGTGGTTTGGACAAGCCTATTCTTATCTGCATTTGGACATGATTATAAAGGGGTCTTGCTTTTATCTCGATTCATCATGGTCACGGAGTGGCCTTCTCTGATGTTGGTGCTCTGGGAAATTGTTTCTGTTCAACAGGAGGACATTACAGCTGAGCTGTGTGCGTCAGGCCAGCTCCCAGCTGTCAGGGCCTGCTTTCCTCTTTCTTACGCTCCATCCTCACTCAACCTTCCAAGATAGGTACTATTACTATTTCTCTTTTAAAAACGAGAAAACTGAGGCCCAGAGGGGTGAAGGGCTTCTCCTAGAGCAAGCAACTACGAAAGCCAGAATTCAGTCAGGTTATCTGACTCCAGAGCCAGCCTCTTATCCATGGCACACTCAGGTCCCTACAGTGTGGAGCCTTTTGAATTCTCATGGCAAGAAGTTATCTTCAAAAGGGTCAGGGCTGGTTTCAGAGGGAGGGGGGACACCAATCCTGCAGGGGAAGCTGCTATCAGAAGACACCCCAATACCTAGGCCAGAGTTTGTGCAAATGCCCAACAAATAAGTCCACCTGGTCATTGTCAAGGCAAAAGTATTCTTCTCCCAGGGATGAGGAAACATATGTCATTTCATTTAAATTGGAAGGTTTCTTTTTCAATAATTTCATCAAAACCAATTTATATATATATATATATATATATATATATAAAATTATCTCAGCAACTTAAGAACGATAACCGAAGTTTTAAATGCTAGAACAAGTATGTTAAAACTGCATAAAGGTGGGCCAGCCGAGTGGCCTGTTGGTTAGGAGTTGGCTTCGACACCAGCTCAGAACAGCAGGGCCCGGGTTCGGACCCCACATGCGGGCCAGTGACGTGGCACCCTCTACAGCTAAGATGGTGAACAACAGCTCAACCTGGAGCTGGGCTGCAGTGAGTCGCCGGCCATGGCGTAGGCTGCAGTGGGGCTGGCCGGCAGCGGGTGTGCGCTTTCGTGAGTCACCATGAGCAGCCGTCCAATGGCCGGCGAGCGACTGACTCACCTGGGTCGGGAAGAGTGCAATGATAATACCAACATGGGCCAGTGAAGCGACGTCCTCCACAGCTAGACTGAAGAACAAAAGGACAGCAACTTGTCTGTTCCCTCCCCCAATTCCCCGATAAAATCTTTAAAAAAAAAAACTGCATAAAGGTAACGTTCTAGCATGTAAGGGCAATAGAGTATGAGGCAATGAATACTTCCAGTATCCCATATTTTATAAACACCCTCTCCCATAGCAGCCAAGCCAGGGCTTACCAGTAGGTTCTCTGGCTTCAGATCCCGGTGGACAATGCTCTTGTCGTGCATGTGGACAAGTGCCTTACACAAGTCCATGAACATGAGGGCAGCGACATGTTCTGGGAACTTCACACTTTCTATGATGGCATCAAAAAGGTCCCCGCCCTGCACGTACTCCATGATCAGGTAGATTTCCATTTCTGTCTCATACACTTCATGCAATTTGACTATGTTGGGATGTGAGAGGCTCTGGATAATGAAGATCTCACTGTCAACCATGTCCTCCTTCCCCTTGAGTTTGGACTTGTCAATGATCTTCATGGCGTAGGCCTGCTTGGTCTCTCGGTGCTGGCACTCCTTCACGATGGCGAAGTTCCCATCCCCAATGACCCGGCCGGTCTCATAGTGCTTCTCCACGTTGGCCGAGATGATGCCTGCCGGCCGCCGCTTCCGGCCACCAGGCCTCTCTGGTTTGCTTTCTTCCGGCCTCGTCTTGGGCTCCTTTTCTACCCTTGTGGGTTGGTCATCTCTGGGAAGTATCTTTCCCCCTCCTGACGCACATGGCTTTTTCTCCTTCTCTGCCTCCTGCTCTTCCCCTCGGGTCCTGGGGAGCTTCTCGGAGTGGGCCTGGTGCTCCCTGAGGAACCAGCCGCCATGCTTGTTCCTGGTGTCTTTCTTCCCATCCCTCAGCCCCTCCTCTCTGACAGGCTGAGCTTCCATGAGATCCTTCTTAGTCTTGGCTGCTCCTTGCAGATTACCTTCCTGACCTCCAGGGTCTCTGTTCTCTTTCTTGTCCGTGTTCTTGCCAGGTCTCCTCAGCTCCTGAGTGGGGTTCCTGGGGCTGCTCCTGTCGCCCTCCCGCCCTTCCTCCCCACCCTGAGGGTTGGCCTCGGGGGACCTCCTGCAGCTCCTGGTCCTCACCAGCTTGTCCACGTCATGCCGTTGGCGCTTGCCCATGTCCAGCTCGCTGGTCCCCAGGGACAGCCTCTCCCTCTGCAGGCTCTGCTGCAGCTCTCTCTCCCTCTTGCACTTCTCGCACCTGATAATTTCACCTGAGGTCTTCTCGATCTCTACCCCCAGGTGCTTCTCTCCACTCGCAGGCCTCTCTAAAGTGGCTTCCCTGGGGGGCTTGTTAGCCGGTTCAGGTTCCCATCTCCCCCTCTCCCACTTCTTCTGGGCCCTTGCCCTGTCCTCCAGCACCGGCTCCACGGGGATCTTCCCCTGGTGTCTGATGGCTGCCTTGGACTCCACAGCCTCACTGCAGCTCTTGGCGGTCTCGGTCTCCCCACCAAGGTGACCCCCTTTCAGAGGCTTGCTATAAAGCCTGCTTCTCAGCCTTGGAGAAAGGACCCAGCTGTGCTGGGTCAATGTCAGGGCCCGGGTTTTATTGGGGTACAGTTCTTCTATGGCCACCTGAATGTTCTTCAACGTCAATGGTTCTTTGCCCATGGCTATGAACGCGTCCCCTTCCCTGAAGAAGTCAGAGACACTCCTTATTTCCCTGCCCTTGAGGTTAAACAGTTTCCTCACACGATCATTTTTCCACCTTGGAAAGCCCAAGGCCTCTGAGACATCCGCCAAGAGCTGTTCGAAGGTCTGCACCGACCGCCTATTAAGGAGCAGGGTGATCTTCCGCAGCGGGTGCCCGCCCGGCTTCACCACCGTCACCACCCTGGGCTTCAGCGGGCTGTTCTCAGCATGGGCGGAGTGAAGGCCATTCTGCGGGCTGAACACAGGTACCACGGAGGTGGGTGGCTTCTCCAGATTCCCTCGGCCAGCAGGCAGCCATGTGCCCTGCAGCTTCCGCTCTGTGATTCTCGAGCTTAAATATTTTAGAGAATGGTCACATAGGCCTCGATGTCCTGTGGGAGGAAAATGACAACACAGTATTAGTCAAGATGGGTTCAAAGAGCCCTTTGACCTCCACCAAAACTTTACTAAAGATTACTGATTCTATTACAGTGTATAAGGGTGATCTTTGAGGATCTGCTTGAAATAATAGAGATGTGACACTTTAGTCTAATCCCCAGTCCCCTCTGTGAGAGACGAGGCGTGTAGAGCAGAGTCAGCACTGGGTCGGAGGTAGCTCTTCTTCTAGTCCTCCCGGGGACCTCCAGGTTGGGCCATGCCCGGGGAGCCCATTCTGGGCAAGGCCTGACTCAAAGAACTCAACTCCTGCTACCCTAAAGAGAGCTGACCTTCAAGGGTCTACGACTGAGATAAAAGGTCCAAGGTTTGCTACCCAGGAAGTACCGACAGGACGTCAGGACATTCTGAAACATTAAAGAACCCATGTGTTACCCACCACAGGTTTTTTCAGCTTGACTTGCAGCTCACTCAAGGTGAGGCAATATGTGAAGATCACAGAGTTTGAGACAGATCTGGACTTGACTCCTGGCATGGCCACTGATGATTTGTGTGAACTTGGGCAAATTACACACATTTCAGTTTTTTTCATCTGTGAAGTAGGAAGGCTAACACCTTCCTCCGAGGGTTTTTGTGAAGAGTAAATAAGAAAATGATTAAAATTCACTGAAAGGAGTGTTTTACACACAGTCAGGGCATAGTAATTGCCAGTTACTAATAATGTCCTCATGATCTTACTATCTCTTTATATGATCATTTCATTCTGGTAGTAATGTAATCTGTTGATAAGGTAGAATTCTGCACACAGCTTCACGTGGCTTCACCAGAACTCATGGGCCAACATGACATGGTGGGTATTTCTCAAAACTCCGATTGAGATTCTTCTGCACTAGGGGTTATTAAAAACTGAAGTTGAAGATTTCAGTCTAGGTATAGAAACATTCTTCTCCAAAAGGTTTTTCTTCTCGTTATTAAAAAAGATGAAAGAAACCGAGGTCATATGAATGCTTAGAACTTCAATAATAAAAATGTGTTCATTCTCATTGTATTTCCAGATAAACTGAATACATGAGTAAAACAAGACTGTATTTCCTGGTCAACTGTACCCAGCCAGAATAAAGTAATTGAGGCAAAAGTAGTTCAATTTCAATTTCTGTCCAGGTTGGGAAAGGAAATAGGAAAATGAAAGAATGTGTAGCTCAGTTAAACCATGAGGGTGGGCTGCGAGTTATTAAAGTTATCCCACAGGATCCACATGTCATATCCTACATGTAGGAATCTGCCATTTATGCTTCCTTTAAAAAGAAATTAAGGGCGGCTGGGTGGCTCAGTTGGTTAGAGCGCATGCTCTGAATAAGAAGGTTGCCGGTTCGATTCCCACATGGACCAGTGAGCTGCACCCCCTGCAACTAGACCGAAAATGGTGACTGGACTTGGAACTGAGCTGTGCCCTCCACAACTAAATTGAAACAGCGACTTGACTTGGAGCTGCTGGGTCCTGGAAAAACACACTGTTCCCCAATACAATTTTTTTAAAAAGAAGTTAAAACTGATTTTTTAGTGCATTTCAATTGTGGCAGAAACTCCAGCTGTGCCGTGATGGGCAAGCTGGCCCAGCAAATTTACACAGAATGGCTTTTTTGTTGTTTTTTAATGATAACATACAATCTGTTCTGAGATGATTTCCATCTAGACACAGGTGTCAGAGTAGATAACAAGTGGTGGCTGGTACTGATCTTCCCACATGCCGTAAATTAATGAGCTTAAAAATCACATTTATGGTGAAACTATTTATGGACATCTGTTATTTCTTTTCTTCTCATAATCTCTCTAACCTGCCTCCATTTTTGTCTGAGAGAGTTGAGAGAAAGAGAGATCCACAGCAGTAATGCCAGTTAGTGTTTCCTCACTGGAAAAATTGAGGAAGGGTACCAAGGAAGGTGACCTTCAAATGCATGTGCACAAAAGAACCAGTGTTCTCATTTGTTCTCCTCATGGTGCTTCTCACATGGTAGGATCCTCAGTACACACTTGTTTGGCTAAATAAATAGAAATGAATTCTTATTCCAGGGAAAGGACTGGGGAGAGGTTGTCAGAAGAGAACCAGGAGGACAAGGGAGCAATCGGTGAATACCTTAGGGATGCAGGAGAATTTAGTATGGAAGGGGGTTTGGGAGGGCCCCAGAGAAAGGTCCAATATGGGATACGAGGGAGGCAAAGAAGAATACTCATGGAACAGGACAGACTCGATGGGGGTTCACATGTTGGGTGGTAACCTAGGATGACAGAGAAGCAAATCATGATGGGGCCAGTGGCCTCAAGGTCCCAAAGAGTGAAAACATGGAGTTTGGGTGTGATGACGGATAACTTGGCCCTGTGGTACCCAGAGCTGGGGCCGAAAGGGGCATGCTCTCTAGGATAGCTGTGCTCAGCCACTTTCAGTAGCCCCAACCTCAGAAGCAGTCCTCATTCCTACTGGGGTTAGGGAAGCAATCTGGGAACACCCCATCCCTGAACCCAGACACAAAGGATGTGAAGACAGAGCAGGTCGGCCTCAGCTGCACCACCCTCTGGCATGCTCAGTGCACTGCCCAGGCATTCACGAACTCATTGAAAACCTCTGCCATACTGGGGCCAGAGTGAGGACTCAGTCCCCCACCTCCCCAACATAACTGGGTTCTGTCTGCTTCAAGCTACTAAGGAGCACTGGGAAAACAACCTCAAGATGCAAATATTTTTATCCTCTCTTCCACAAGCCCACCTCCCTCCTTTAAAATTCTTAGTCCAGAGCAGTTTTCATCTTTCAAGGTAAGAGAATAATAAAATGAGGAGATTCTGAATGCCTCTTCCTTGGTCAGGGAGAGAGAACATTAGTGAGAGAAAGAACATACTATGTCCCTTGGACTCTGGGCTCAGTCTCCAGAACAGTCTCCTCTCCCAAGCACAACAGCACTCAGGACTTGCAGGCTGATTGTCGGCAGCATTATCCCAGCACCTACCCCCTTAAACCCAACCAGAAAGCCAAAGGTCAGCCTGTGTCTACCCATCTCCAACCAAAACGTACAACATCAGCTAAATGGAATCATATGAAATTGCCAGTAGTTCTACCCATTTTGACCTACAAAGAAAAAGGAAATTTCATATGGTTCAACCTACTATGAACTAGGATAATAACCCCTACTCTGTCCTTACATCAACAATCAATAGTTAATGAGGGTATAGGTAATAAAAATTAAACATCCCTATTCCTAGTCCTCGGTCACCAAGCCAGCAGCTTCCCAGGAAGTGACATAGAGTAAAGATGCTTTCATGGCAGCTTGTCTTTCTATTACCTTCCTAAGCAACACAAACTGGTCTCAGTTTAACAATACTGCTGCTTTTGCCTCATACATCACAAATATAAATGTTTGTAAGGTTTCTCCCCAGGGCCAATCTAACCCCACGCGTATAACAGAACAAGCACTGCTTTCGCAGAGCCCCTCCTCTGCTCAAGAACCTACAGTGGCTCCTTATTACCATCCTGGAAGGTCAAACCCAAACTCCTCAGCTCAATATGTAAGGCCCTCCACAATCCAGCAGCCCCCACCCATCCCATCCCATCCCCACTCCACCCTCACTCCTCCAACCCGTCCAAGCCTCACCATCTTGTAAGACCTATGACTCACATCCACCACCAAACCTCCTCTGACCTCACAAGTTCATAGCCATAGCTCCCTCCTCTGAAGGCCTATTCGTGTCATTAAACCAACATTTAGCATGAATGCTTGAAACCCAATGCCCGCACTTTGCTGCAGAACACCTGCTCTCCCCTTCTGCGCATCTCAGCTCATTGTTCCTTCATCTTTATAGGTGTAAGGATTCTCCCTCTCAACTAAACTTAAACTGTCCAAAAGCAGAGACCATGGATTACCCAAATTCCCCTACTCGATAGGAAAGGCAGTTCGGGGAATATAACTAATAATGTGGTAAATACTTTTGTAGGGTGTCAGATGGTCACATGTCTTGCTAGGGAGACCACTTCATGGATGGGGTAGAGGCTTGATCACTGCACTGTACACACCTGAAGCTGATGTTGTACAATATTATATGTCAACTATAAGTGAATATATATATATATATATATATAGTCACGGGATGGGGAGTATAGTGTGGGAGTGGAGTCAAGGGAATTGTAATAGATACGTATGATATCAGGGGTGGGGAGTGAGAAGGCGGATTGGGGGAGAGGGGTTGTCACTTTGAGGGGTTAAAAGTATAACTATTGCACTGTGTTGTACAGCTGACACCAATTTTTTAAAAAAATGTTTATTTCACAATAAAAATAAATAAATAAACAAATTCCCCTACTCCACCCTATTACACACAGAAGGCACTGGTGATTTGGGAAACCAGTTCCCAGCCCTAACATCAAACACCTATGTCAAGTCTCAGTCTTCCAGCCCTCCTCGTAAATAATTGAGTGTAACTACTTGCAGCACTGGTAGATATTACACGACAGAGCTCCTCCACAGATTAAGTAAGTGAGGTGAAAGAAAACATGATCACAGATGTCCACTGACAACCAGGAAATTTGCCAAAGCGGCATTTATAAAGAGCAACTGATACAGGTAAGGGAGAGCAGGACATTTCTTCCGGATGCGAAAGCTTCATTTTAGAGATGTGCAGAGAACACTAAACACAGGATCACATGACCTCATTGAAATCCTGGTTCTACCAGGCTCTTATGAGCCATCTGACCTTGGGAATGTAATAGAACCTCTCCGAGCCTCAGTTTCCACATCCGCCAAACCTGATATCTCACTCATGCTAAGGGTGCCCAGCACACTGCTTAGCATAGAGACGGCACTCAAACTGTTTGTTTTTCTCCCCTCTCCAAAAGAAAACAGATCTTGGAAACTTAGATTTTTCCCCCAATCCATGTACATCTCAAGGGCAAAGAGAATACGATGCTAACTGTGACTCTGCAGAGTGAATGTGTCATTCATATAGCAATTGAAATAGAAAACTAGTAGGGATGGGATAGTAACAGAAACACTCCAGCGAGTCTCAGCATCTAGCTCGTCTGGGGAGATAAACTTCCTGCTAACTGGTCCAAGGATCCTCTGACTGGTGTGAGCTAAGAAACGCAGTAACTGCACAGGCATTTTGCTATTATTACCTCTAACAGGTTCAGCTCCCAATCTGCTGCCACAGTTCAGATGAATTAACATCCCTGGTCCCACAATGGTCAGCCCTACACCTTAGTATATTGAAAGGGCCACCAAAATGACTAGAAGTCACATTAGCCCAGTGTCCTTTCTAATCATTTATTATGACTTTGTTTGGGCTACTAACCGTCAAGTTTAAGATTAAGAAAAATAAATAAATAAAATAAAAAATATACTGCTAAAATTAATCTTTTAGTTGTCTTTTTTAATCAAAACAAAGACTGTACCTTTTCCTAAAGTGGCTAAACCAGCGTTACCACTTCAGATATAATGAGCTCTAGAGGGCAGGGTTTCTCAAACATTAATGTGCAAACACACACACACACACACACACACACACACACACACACACACACACACGGCAGGGGGAGGGGGGGGCCAAGTTAAAGTGCAGTTCCTCATTCAGTCAGTCTAGGTCTGGGGTGGGACCTGAGATTCCACGCCTCTAACAAGGCCCCAGCTGAGGCAGATGCTGCTGGCCCACAGAGCACACTTTGAGAAGCAAAGATCTAGGTAGAAGCTCCGGGGCATCCTTCTGGGAGTGCTGGTCAACTATCACTAATTTCAAAGTGGCCCAGACACTGACTCCTTAAAGAAGTATTATAATAACAAACAGTACGTTTATTTTCATAATGTGAATAAGTGATGTGTGTGATATGAATCGAAACATGACATCACCAGTGTAGTAAAACAGGAAGTCCAGTCATGATTTCCTTGCCGAAGGGTTTTCTTTTAAGTTCAGCACACAGAACACTGGAGTATGGCAGCATGACCCAGCTACATCCAAACAAGGATCCAGGGTCAGCTTTAGCCCAGTGAGGAGTTGATTTCTCTGTCGCCTCTTTGCACCAGTTGCCAAACGGGCAGGCAAGGGGGTGGTTGAAGGGGGAAGAAGGGGGTGTTTTGTGCACAGGCACCGGAGGACACCCGGGAGGAGACAAGCACAGGAGGCAACGATGAAAGAGGAGAGGGCATGGCATCTACAGCCTGATCTCCCAACCCGTGGAGCACAGGGTTAGGGACCGATGTCAATGGAGCGCGTTTCAAAAGCCTAGGGGAGGCGCTGGGACCCAGGTGACCAGATACAACAGAGTAAGCAGCACAGGCCCAGGGCCCCAAGGGAAGCGGGCAGTGTGGGGCCCTGGGGACACACTGACAGCCAGGGAACAGCAAAGAGGAGGGGGGGAGGTGAGGAGTGACATAACAACTGAAGGGAAGACGGGCCACGGTGCACCTGAGCACAGGTGACATCCCACCTTGAGGACGCTGGACGCTGGCTCAGGGCCTGTGTGAGCAGGTGGGGCCGCTGGGACTCCAAGCTGCACGTTAATATTAACACGGCCTCGTTTGCTCCCAGGGCTGGTCAGGCCTTGGACATTCCAGGGACCACACAATAACGATCTCTCTCTTCCTCCAGATGAACTCCTTCTCCCGACTGCCGATGATTTCGTCACAGGAAGGCTTTATGCTTGCTCCTCTTTCACCCTTGGCATTGTATGCCCCTGTTCCGGAGGCTCTCCGCTGCCACCCTGTCCATCATGTTGTCCTTTGTGACATCTGATGCTGCTCCCTGGGGCCAGCTTATCTTTCTGTCTCACCCCTGGGTTTCATGTTTCCTCCTAACACTTCCAATTCACCCGCGATTTCATCCCTGGGGGAGTCACCACTCACTCAGTAAAATTCCAAGAGGGCACAGCTCCCAGGCCGGCTGTTGTTTCCTATGACCTGGATTTTGCAACCTGTCTGTTGCAGCTGTGAGTTTCACAACAACCTTGACTTGGGCTGAATTTTGCTTTCCCCAGTTCTGTTCAGGTTGGTTTGTTGGGTGTGTTCATTTAGAAGGGGAGCACTCAAGTACACCCCCCTGGGACCAGTCTGCAGCTGACTCGATGTCTGCAAGCCCTCACCGTGTTTTCCTTTCTGTCTGGTTATCACATCCCAAGGGCCTCCACCAGCCCGCTAGTGCCCATGGACCTGTCACAACAACAAACACTGGGCTAGCTAGAGCCCCCCACATCCCACCCATCCCTAGAGGGGAGGCTGCAGAAATCATTCTAAAAGCAAACTCCTCCGTCTTCTTTTTTCCAGAAAGACTGAGCACATCTATCTCATTGCTCCATCTTTGTGCTTTGCTTTGAGTGGATCTTAGATTGATGTAAAGACCCTTGGAATATCTGAACCATCCATCAGTGCCTGGCCCTGAGGCCTCTCACCCCTCATTTATCAGAGGCTTATCCGAGGGGCAGGCAAATACCTCCACCACCTATTACTGTACCGGACAGGGGAGGCAAAGAGCTTGCAGACTCTTTAGGAAGTGGTTTTTAAACAATTTTGACTTCTCAATAAGACGAACTTAATATATAACATATAATTAAATAGCAAGCAAGAAATGTCAGAGGGAATGTGTCCAAAAAATATATAGCTTTCATTCCTATTCAGGAGAGATGACACATTTGAAAAATAATGAGGCTGTTTATATAAAAAAATAATAAGGGAACACTATGACTAATTTTATGCCAATGAATAAAACAACTTAAATGAAATGGACAGATTCCATGAAAGATACATATTACCGAAGTTCACTCAAGAAAAAATAAATAAATAGCTCCACTGTGTTATTTATCTGAGGTTCAGGTACACCGGGCAGAGGAAGAACTTTCCATAAATATTCAAGGCATGGTTATTTACATGATTGATTGGATTTACTGGTAAAAATTGCTTATGTTGCAATATGCATCCTTCGTAAACAAAAGTAATACCCCCAATCCAATCTAAGGAGGATGCAAAGGAGAATTTCAAGGGGGATTCGTAGGTTGGACACAAAGGCTATGTGAGTGAAAAATCTTTGCATGTTAGAACTGAAAGGGCCAGTAGCCCACCGCCCTCAATTTTCAGATAACAATTGTAGACCAGAGAAGGTAAGCAACTAGCCCAAGACCACACAGCTAGTTAGTAAGAATTGACACCCTCCTTCCACAGATCCTGAATCTTTTTGAACAATGGCTCAGACAGGTTTAGGGGTATCATTTGAATCATGGAATAAAGCAACGCTCACGGGATCGTCCAGAGGAAACAGAGCAGGGCTCAGACTCATCAACGGACATCGATACACAAGCAAAGCAGACTCGGTTTAGCTCTGCCCTAATTGTTAAGCCAACCAGCATCCCAATTGGGCAAAATAAAGTCACACAGTGTTCCCACAGCTGGTAATAAACAAGTAAGCTTGTCCCTGATATCTCCATACACAGGATGATCTAAAAAACAACTTCCCAAAGTGTTTTAAGATCTCAAACCAGGAAGACTGATATTGGGGTAAAGCAGATTAAGGTGCAAACTTGTCTTCCTTTAGGGAATTCAGACTAGATTGGGTTTTCCTCTAACTAAAGAGTAGGAAAGTCATGGTATCAAGACCCTGACTGCAAAAGGCATCCCAAAAGCTCTAGCAGTGGCCCCAATACCCACCCTGAGTGCCAGAGCCGTGAGGGTCCTCACCTACATGTTGCAGAGTGCCCGGTGGTCCTTACTGGCACAGGGGCCTGTGCAGTCACCACCAGCCTGACCTCCCAGGATGGCTGTAGAGACTGTAACAAGATGACAGGCATAAGGTCGCCTGCATATGCTAAGCACTCAGTACATTGTTATTAAGTCAGACTGACAACAGTGGCACCAAGGCGAGCTGGCTCCTCTGCTGAGAAGCCGACCTCCGTGGGCAGAACCTTACCCGGTTCCCTCCAACAGCCCAACGGCTGCATCTAAGCCTTTTGAGAGCATCATATAAATGTTTTAACAAAGACTGCTGGCTTCAGAGCCTTGGTAGGATAAACCCTGGCAGCTCCTGGCTTCTCTCGGAGTTGTGGCGAAGCTTCTTCAGAATTCCTTGCAATGCTGTTTCTTGGCATTTGCCAAACATACCTAATGTGCAGGGATGGAATCTACTAAATGGGCCTTGCTTGGCCAGATTCCAAATACCCAGACCTGATGCCAGGCATGTGTGGCACGCTGGCAATAAACAGGTGTTGCATGACAAGCCCAGTACATCCATAGTAGTATTCATGAAAACAGCCTATCAGTTGAGTTCATAAGCATTGGAATGTGCTAGGAGATCAAAGCAACCATGTACTCAGGATTTTTCATCTGTTTCTGCCCCAAATCTATCTAAAGTCTTCAGTCATGAACACTGTACAGGGCCAGCCAGCAGTCAGGGATGCTGGAGATGCCCACCCTATACCCTTACCAGGAGGGGGCCCCCACCCTCTTATGAATGTTGGCTGTTAAAGGGCCACCATTGCTCAAGGATTACCCTCTGCTGAGGAGCCATTCCAGCCAGGAGCTTACACACCCAATTCGCCTTCAAAGGGCAGCCCAGAATCAGTGACTGGCTGATGGAGACAGGGGAGGGTAGAAAAGACCAGCCCTTAACCCACGGTGGGACGAGCTCTGTGGTGCAATGCGCGCACCGGTGGGCTCAGGGCTAAGGCCCGTCTCCGGCTGAGACCACACCCTGCTCAGCTTGTGCCCCGCCCCTCTTCTCCGGACAAGGACAAAACTACATGCACAAAAATCCTACCCTCAGGTTCTGCTTCTAGGGAACCTAGACCCACACCACTGCCCAAAACTCTGGAAGGCCTTTAATTTTAAAGTAAGAATGAGCACTGTTTTGTGGCATTTTTTTCAAATTCTTAAGTAGAACACATTCCTTCTCTCATGTTCCATTAAAAACAAAAAGCAATTAATTACCCAAAATTACCTGGAGTATCTGCAAACTATTTCTCTTACACACATCCTCCCTCCTTTGTTCAGGTCTGTGATCACTCTAACATCAGGCCTTCAATGGCCTCCCCCAAAGATTCTCATCCCCCTCACTCTCCAACCTTGCTTCTTTCTTCATAGCACTTAACACTAATGGTGTCACAATGTTTACTTGATGCTTTAATCTCTGTCTCCCAACCCTCTAGCTCTGCACTGTCTAATTCAACATCCACTAGCTCTATGTGGCTATTTTCTATTTCAATGTAAGTGAATTGAAATGACTGCGCCTACCACTGTGGCATATAGTAGACACTCAATAAATGTATGTGAGTGAATGAAAGAATAGTATGGGGTGATCATCAGTGATTCCCCAATATCTAGTTGTGCCACTCTTACTTACACTAAGCACTAATATTCTCAAGGGCAGAAAAATAACTGTAAGAACGTTTCAGAAAAAAGTTCTTTTAAAAGCTATGAAACAATATGATTATTACTGGTTAAATTTTTAGCGGATGGTAGTTAATTGTAGGATAAAAAAGCACAATGCCAGCCTCCAGAAAAAGACAGCCAGCTAGCCAGAAATTACTGAGAATTTTTGACACTTTTTCAAGGCAGCATGAAAAATACAGAACTTTTCCTGCTGGTTTTTTTTTTCCCCCTGAGATAGACAGAGATTTAAAACCCCACTCCCTCCACCCAGTAGAATAAAAACCCATCATGTATGGGTTTGCTTTTTTTCCTTTGTTAACATCCACACTTTATTTAAAAGCCCACACGCTGTATTTATGGCCATGTGAACATGCTGGGGGCAAGATAAAGAGATATCAGTCTGTTTCCTAACACACCCCTCTCCACTTCAACACTAACACTCCTTTCCTTTCTAAGAAAACAGTTTAACAAACACACTGACTTTGTACTTGTGATACAGAAAGTGCAGCTAAACCTCAAGAAACCAGGCAGCCACTGCTGTCTTTGCTTTGTAATGCAGACAAAGCAACTGGAAAAGAGCAAATAATGCACAAATGTTCCTGAGAACAGGGGAACCACAGGGTGGTCTCCACTGGTGCTCAGATTTTATTTATTTATTTATTTAGTCTCTATTCCTCCTTAAAGTGATTGTGGGCTCCTGTTTTCCTTGTCCGCTACAGGACATATTTGGAAAAGACCATCATCTTCAAAACCAGTAAAACATCTTCAGTTATGCTGTTCTTATAGAAAAGGATCAACTCTTTTGAATTCTAAATTAATATTAACAGCATTAAAGAGAAAGCACTAAGCTCAGGGAAAGGAACAATTAACATAGTTAAAATGTCTGTACTACCCAAAGCAATCAATAGATTCAATGCAATCCCTATCAAAATACCAATGGCATTTTTCACTGAACTAGAACAAATCATCTTAAAATTTTTATGGAACCACAAAAGACCCCGACTAGCCACAGCAATCGTGAGGAAGAAGAACAAAGTTGGAAGTATCACACTACCTGATATCAAACTATACTACAAGGCCATAGTAATCAAAACAGCATGGTACTGGCATAAAAACAGACACATAGATCAATGGAACAGAATAGAGAGCCCAGAAATAAACCCACACATATATGATCATTTAATCTAAGACAAAAAAGCAAGAATGTACAATGGGGTAAAGACACTCTATGCAATAAATGGTGTTGGAAAAACTGGACAGATACATGTAAATAAATGAAACTGGACCACCTTCTTACACCATACACAAGAATAAACTCAAAATGGATTAAAGACTTAAATGTAAGACCCAAAACCAGAAAACTCCCAGAAGAAACCATAGACAGTAAACTCTCTGACATTTTTCTTGGTAATATTTTTTTCTGATCTATCTCCTTAGTCAAGAGAAACAAAAGAAAAAATAAATAAATGGGACTACATCAAACTAAAAAGTTTTTCACAGCAAAGGAAACCACCAACAAAACAAAAAGACAGCCTACTGAATGGGAGAAGATATTTGTCAGTGATACATCTGGTAAGGGGTTAATATCCAAAATTTGTAAAGAACCCATACAACTCAGGGGGTGGGGATGAGGGAGAAGGGGAAGGGATTAGACTGCATAAATACGTAACTAAAATATTGCCACAGGGACATGAAAGACAGTTTGAGGAATATAATTAATAATTTTGTAAATATTTTGTAGGGTGTCAGGTGGTCACGTCTTGCTAGGGAGACCGCATCACAGATGGGGTAGAGGCTTGATCACTGCACTGTACACCTGAAGCTGATGTTGTATTATATTGTATGTCAACTATAAGTGAATATATATAGAGTCATGCGATGTGGAGTATAGTGTAGGAGTGGAGTCAAGGGAATTATAATAGATATGTATGATATTGGGGGGAAGTGGGGCGGTGGATTGGGGAGGGGGGTTGTCACTTCAAGGGGTAAAAAGTATAACTATTGCACTGTGTTTTACAGCTGAAACTAATTCTAAAAAATGTGTATTTCATAATAAAAAATAATTAAAAGAAAAAAAAAAGAAAAAAAAATTTTTAAACCACCATGTTTTGTACCTGAAACATCTGCAATTTTTATTTGTCAATTATACCCGAATAAAGCTGGGAAAAGAAATTTTAAAAAAAAGAACTCATACAACTCAACACCAAAAAAGCAAACAATTCTATTAAAAAATTCACAGAGGACCTGAATAGACATTTCTCCAAAAAAGACATACAGATGGCCAGCAGACATATGAAAAGATGTTCAATGTCACTAATCAGAGAAACGCAAATAAAAACCACAATGAGATACCGCCTCACTCCTGTCAGAATGACCGTCATCAATAAATCAACAAACAACAAGTGTTGGCAAGGATATGGAGAAAAGGGATCCCTTATGCACTCTTGGTGGGATTGCAGATTGGTGCAGCCACTATGGAAAACAGTATGGAGGTTCCTCAAAAAATAAAAATTGAACTACCTGTGACCCAGCAATTCCACTTCTGGGTATTTACCTGAAGAAATCTAAACCCCTAATTTGAAAAGACATATGCGCCCCCTATGTTCGTTATAGTACTATTTATAATAGACAAGATATGGAAGCAATGCAAGTCCCCACCATTAGACAACTGGGTAAAAAAAGAGGTGGTACATATATACAGTGGAGTATTACTCAACCACAAACAAAAATGAAATCTTACCATTTGCGACAATATGGATGGACCTAGAGGGTATTACGCTAAGTGAAATAAGTCAGACTGAGAAAGACAAATACCATATGATCTCCCTTATATGTGGAATCTAAAGAACAACAACAACAAAAACTGAACAAACAAAACAGAAACAGACTCATGGATACAGAGAACAAACCGATGGTCGCCAGAGAGAAGGGGGAATTGAGGAGCTGGGTGGAAAAGGTGAAGGGATTCAGAAACACAAATTGGTAGTTACAAAATAGTTACGGGGATGTAAAGTACAACATAGAGAACATAGTCAATAATGTTGCAACAGCTATATATAGTGTCAGCTGGGTACTAAAATAATTTGGGGGGATCACTGCATAAATTATATAAGTGTCTAACCACTATGCTGTATACCTGAAACTAATATAAAATAATATTGAATGTCAACTGTAACTGGAAAAAAAAATAAAAGAATGAGAAAAAAAAAGAGAGAAAGTACTAAAAG
Source organism: Hipposideros armiger (assembly GCF_001890085.2). Taxonomy (NCBI): domain Eukaryota; kingdom Metazoa; phylum Chordata; class Mammalia; order Chiroptera; family Hipposideridae; genus Hipposideros; species Hipposideros armiger. Next base: position 1,128,437 of record NW_017731459.1, on the reverse strand, counting down.
GTTCTAATAGCCAGCGTTTATTACGGTAGCCGCTGAACTTCTTGGCAGTTACCATTTGAGACAACCACCTGGCGGACACACAGCATCGGCACTGTCCCTTTGGGGTACCAGTACATAGGTCAGCACCTCTCACATCTCCATCCTGTATGATACATAAGAACTCTCGGGATCTTTTACCTATGATCTCCTTTAATGCTTCTAATTTCCAAATTCATTCTCTCCTCAGTGGTTTGATGAATATTAATGCACAATTTATTTGTGTTTGTCTATGGTTTTTATTCATCTGGAATTGGTTGTGGGGTATACCTGTAAAATAAGAATCCAGATTCCTTTTATTTTCAAATTATTAACCAATGGTTCCAATAGTGAATAAAAATTATTCTTACCTTTCTGATTAGTTTGTCATGGTCTTTCATTATACATTACATTCTCAGGTGAAGTAGTATCTATTTGGGGGCTACAGTTTTCTTTTTCCTTAAATCCAGCTATTCTTGTGTAATTACCAAAATATTGTACTTCTGGCTGTGTAATATGTTTTACTGTCTTCATTACTCATTACTCATTTCCCTCCTGTCTTCCGTCAAAAAATTGTATTAGTGCTTAATTTGCATCAAACGTACAAATTACGATGGGAAAGAGTTGATATGTTTAACTTATTAGGATTTCACATTCTGGAACGGACAGTCATTGGAATGGATCTTCTACTTCCTCTCATTTTTGTAGCTTTCCTCATGTTGATCATGCACATCTCTTGCTAAAGTCATTCTTAGGCACACACTATATGTTGACATTATATATGTTATTATTTTGAAATGGGATTTTCCAAGTGGTTATTGCTGTTATATAGAACAACTTCATATATACATATATATATATATATATATATATATATATAATTTTAAAAGTTTTTAAATGTTTGGCCTTATACCCATTCATTTTCTAATTATATTTTGAAATAAAAACATACAAGGCTATTTCATGAGGTTCCATGTACTGTAATTGCCTTTCCAGGTGACTCAGAATAAATGAATAGATACATTCTAGAATTGAACGCAGGGACGGAGGGAATAAATGATAGAGAGAAAAGGCATACAAAGGAGTTGGGCATGCTATAGGAATCATAGGATCCCACCCCATCACCCACGTGCAGAGGTACAGATGCCATGACAACAAACAGCTTGGGTTCATTGTGTGTTTTCTCTTTGAAACATAATCTCTCATGGATTTGAAACTTGTGTGTAAGTGTCTCTGACCGATCCTAGACATCATTAGCCCCAACATCATAGTCTTCCTTTGGACGGCAGACACTTGTTAGTAAGAAAATGTTCATATTTGTGTCTAGATAATAAAAGATAATGTCAGGACGCCAGCTCTTCAGTGCTGCTAAAGACAGACCCAGCAGGTCAGGCTGGTTAATAAAAAAAATAAAAGAGGTTCAAGTACTAGGTGACCTGCTCCTCCAACCAGCCCTGAGGCTCAAAGATGCTTCCTGAAGGATGCCTTGGACAAGCTCAAGGGTGTGGAAATGGCTGTTAGAGACAATGCTCTGCTAGTCTGGGGGATTCCAAGATGAAAAGGCACGGTGTTTGTCCTCAAGTAGTATGCAATCTCTGGGGGTGACAGGTAAGCACTCGCTTATAAGCCATTTATCACAAATTCCAAAGAGAGGCAGCAGGGGGAGGTCCTCGGAGGCTCTGCCACGAAGGTGATGCCTGTACTGAGGCCAAGAGACAAGTAGAAGTTTGTCAGGAGCGAGAACAAGTGGAGTCAAAGCCACTTTTGGCAGCTTGCTCATGTTTCCATCAGTGGGTGCCTTAGGTTAATAATTCATACAAACAGGAAATGCCAAGTTGCATATTAAATTATTTAATGCTGAAAACTTTAATTAACATAAGATTTCACTCCAGCAACAACAAGGATTTGTTTTCCGTTAGTGGCATTTTTGTTTGTCTGTGTGCGTGTCCTCATGTTCTTTGCCTCCCCAAAGTGCAGTTTCCACATTCTTTGTTAGGCAGTCGCCTAGAGATCATTTAACTGGCACCAAGTCTGCTGTCTCTCCTCAGAGAATTCTGAGCATCTGCGTCCAAAAACACAGAGTGGAGCGTTGATTGCTAGTGCTCTATAAAGCTGAAGCAGATAGCTAATCTCACATCATATGGTCTCACAGCTTCTATCTCAGAACTATCCACAATTTTCTCAATTTTTTTTTCCACTTTCTTCAAACACGTAGAAGACCCAAAAACGTGTGTGCTTAATTAGGCAAAATGTTGCCAGAACACTCTCCAATGGGTCAGAAGAGGCAGGCCCAACAGGAAGGCTAACGAGGCCACTCGTATCATCCAAATGAACACTAATGAAATGCATTAGATGCAGTAGTTCCTCAGAAATCGGTTCAGGAAGGCTCGAGTCACTTAGAAAAGATGGGATGATGAATATGGCTGGCTGAACACAGCTTTGGCCTTGAGCTCTTCTGTTCTTTCCGTGGACGTGTGTGGTCCTTACTCTGGTCAGCGGCACCATCAACTGCCCCGTGACTAAGAGTCATCTCTGACTCCGCTTCCCTTCCCTCACCTCCCACATCCAGTCAATCTCCAAGTCCTGTGGATTCCACCTGCAGAACGCATCTCAACTCTGGCACCTTCTCTCCATTCCCTTAACTGTTTACCGCCTTAGCGGCCACCCTCATCACACCTGGCCTGAACGGGATGTCTCTGGCCTTCCTCCCTACATCTCACCTACCCACATATGTGGATAAAGCGATGTCTCTAAACCATAAAGCTGGTCATCTTTCCCCCTTCACAAAACACTCCAGTGGTCTTCCACCTGTTTCTCAGATTCTGGGGGAGCCTCAGACATATTCTAGGGGGCTCAGACGTTCTCTAACATTATTTTCTGTTTATTAATACCTTTGTGCTTTCATTTTCATGATCACCTTTTTTAAGAATATCATTAGAAAATCAATAGAGGGCCGGCCAAGTGGCTCGTTGGTTAAGAGTTGGCTTGGGACGCCAGCTCTGAGCAGCAGGGCTGCCAGTTCGGATCCCACATTAGGGCCAGTGACACTGCCCTCTACAGCTAAGATGGTGAACAACAGCTCGACCTGGAGCTGGGCTGCCATGAGTGGCCGGCGATGGCGTAGGCTGCAGTGGGCTGCTGTGAGCTACTGTGCGTGGCCAGCAGCCAGCATGAGTGGCCAGCAGCCACCGTGAGCTGCTGTGAGTGGCCATCCAATGGCCGGTGACCGATCTGCCTCAGCCGGGAAGAGCACAATGATCATAATACCAACATAGGCCAGTTAAGTGACATCCTCCACAACTAGACTGAAGAACAAAAGGACAGCAACTTGTCTGTTCCGCTTCCAATTCCAACGCTGTTCCCTCCCCAAATTCCCCAATAAAATCTTTTAAAAAAGAAAATAAATAGAAACATATTCCAGATATCTGAATGACCAAGTGCTACCACACCATTTCACCATATGTATTCTTTCAGTGATGATGTAATTGGCAACAAGCAATATTATTTTAACTGTCACAGGCTAATGAGAAAATAACAAATCAAACTTTAATATAGAAAGAGGAAACCGATGAGAGACTGGAGCCATCACACAACTCATGCGACATGTCAATGAGCATACCAAATTCATAAGAACCTGAACAACTGTTCTTATACAGACTCAGAAACAGTGATTTAGTTTTAGCAAAAAAACTTCATCACATTAAATTCATGAAGTTAATCTGAATTTTCTTGATTTGTAGCTGTGTTGATATTTTACCTCTACATTTGTTTTGGTTTTATGGTCATATGAGAGCTCTAAACAGGAGTTTAAACCTATTGAATGCTACTACATAGCTGAACTGCATTATAATAAAAATAATTTAAGCCACCAGTAGGAATCTACAAGATGTTTTTTTTCCCTTTAATGGAATTCACATATTACTCCCATTTGAGACACTCTGGCCTTCCAAGTGAGGCTTAAGGTTCATACTAAGGCATCTGTGGAAGAGACCGTGATGTCACTGAGCTTTCCATCCACACCCTCCTCATTTCCCAGGCCCCTCACAGTGAGTTCTGGCCCATGGACTGTGGGTATCAGCAACAATCCATCAGTTCCAGACTGGAGCATGGAACAGCCTGAGAGCAACTCTCCCACCATCTCTTCCTGCGCGGGGGACTACATAGAGCACATTCGTCAAATGGTCTGTCTGCAAGATGGGGAGAGCTGTGTCAACTCGGCCCTCCACTGACCTGTGAGGGACACAGTGTGAGTGAGAAGTAACCTTTGGTGGTTTAGCTCCTAGGATGATGAAGTTGATTTGTTACTGCAACCGAGCTTAGACTATCCTGACATCCATCCTCGGGAACGAAGCTCTGCCTTCCTGACCAAGCCCTTCCCAGAATACTCCATGCTCCAAACAACTCTTTGTTCAAGGACCTGAACACACCGAGCTGTTTCATGACACCCTAATGTTGCACGTGCTATTTACCCTTAATCCTAGCATTCTACTCCCCATATTCTTCTGCCTTCCTCCCTCACCCCACCACTGTGATTCATCCTTCAAATACCAATTCAGGTTTAATTACCATCAGGAAGTTTTCATCCTTTTTCAACTCTTTTACTCCCATCACCATTACCCATGAACTCTACAGAATGCTTATCTCACCACATAATAATCACACGTTTACACGGACCATCCCACTCCACCCTTGACTGCCCTATGGTAGGTTCAGTGGCTTATTCATCTCTACACCCCCAAGGCTAGCATGCAGGAGAAACAACTTTGGCCTTTTGGCCAGGAAGAGCTTCCTCTAGGGAGCTGTTGCTAAGGCACCCGAAAGAAGTTGTGTTAGATTTATAACCCCCTGTAGGAAACACCTTACTCAATAGCAAGTCCCAGCTGTCTCTGCCCCAGCCTGACCTTGTGTCACCTCCCCAAACACAATGTTCTTCAGGCCCCAAAAAGGCCTCAGACTTTACCTGGGAGGCGTGGCCTAGGGCCTCGTATCCAAAGTATGGTCCTCAAACAAGCAACACCTACAGAATGCAGGAGCAAGTGAGATAAGCAGCATCTCAGGCTCCGTTCCAGACCTCCTGAATCAGAATCTGCATTTTAGTAAGATCCCCAGATAATTCTTGTGCCTAAAATTTGAGAAGCACTAACCCAAGGCACCCAAACAGAATCTCTTCAGCCTAAAGGGCAACTTGAATCCCAATGCTTTCCATTTGTAATAATATCTGCTAATTTAGCGTTGTACATCACTAAATCCTCAGAACGATTTGATCGTGACCATTTTACCAACAAGGAAACAGAGGCTCAAAGTGGGCGGATACCTTCACCAGGATCACGCAGCTCTGAAGTGTCAGGGCCAGGTTTGAAGGCAGTTCTGATGGACTCAAGAGCTCCAACCCCCATAACCACACAGTACACGGCACCCTGACATTTGCAAAGCTCAGTGAATGCTTAACCTCCGAGACCAGCCCAAGCAGCTCCGCAGGCCTCCCTGTCCCTTCATACAGCCCCTGAACTGGTGTTTCTCTCTAGTCCACTTACTCCTTATACCTCGATACCTCCACATACACCAAGAGACTACCAGTTCTCCCTGGGGAAGGGTTTTATGGGCTTGCTCAATAATTATTTGATGAGTCAGTGAAAATAGCTCCCCTTTGATCATCAAACAACCCTCTAAGGTCACTGGACAATTATTATTAAGCAAAGAAAGGTGAAGACACTGAGGTTCCCAGAGAAGTTCAATCACTTGCCCCAGATCACCAGGGAGCCTCAGGCCTCTGGGGATGGAACTCAACTCCCCGACTCCCAGTACAGACATCTTCCTCCCCACTCTCTCTCTCTCGTTGTATTTCCCTCTTCTGACCTACATTACCTGGCAGTTAACAAGAGCATCCTTTTCAAAGAACTCCCCCACATATGCATCTTCAAAAGGGGCTCTGCTTTACCACCAGATGAGCCAAATTTAGACATTCACAGGAGGTCACCAAAGGAAAAGGTCCAAAAACTCTGATACCAGATACAGGGGGCCCCTGGATGCAAGGAAAGGAAACCTCATCAGGCAAGAGCCTCTGACTGCAGCAGCCCGTGAGCCCACGTCAAGGCAGAGGGCCCCTGGAAGGCCAGGCGGGTGGAGACCTGCCCACCCTCTCTTACCAGGTACCAGCACCCCCTGCGGTCTGTGGTATTGTGGTTCCACTGGCCAAGACAGCCTTTCCCTTCCCTTTATTGGTTTTAGAAAGAAGCTAAGACATTTAAGCAGCTCAACATTGCACCAAAGAAAATCAAACACATCTGCCTGAAAGAGTCAAATATTTAGGAACACATGGGAGGGAAATTTCTTTGAACTGGACAAAAGAGGGATGAGAGAAGCCAAGAAAGGAGATCTTGGGACAACTAAGCAACCCTTCATTTTGTTTTGCTTTCCTGAACACCACACCCAAGCACCATGTCACCCCCTCTGTTGGGCACAGGACCACCTAATGCCAGATGAGGGGGCTAATGGGAGCTGAACCCCTGCTTGCTAACCCTCTGCCTAGGCACAAGGCTCTATCCGCCCAGAAGGAGGCACCTTGTGCGTATGCATACAAAGGCACTTCACAGACTAGCACAGGCTGCCACTACTGATGATGTAGTCTTACTTGGATCCCATGGGAGGAAAAAAACATGTTGAGAATGAGCGGGTCCATGTTTTTTATTTGATTCTCTAGAATCAGGTCCTGGGATAAGAATCCTAATGGAAGTGTTTTATTAGGATGTATTACTAGGAAAAACTGGTCAGGGAGTGAAGAAGTGAGACAAGAGAAGCAAGCCCAAAAAACAACCCAGGGAAGTCAACTGACACAATTCTACAATAGGCCTCTGGAGACAAAGCATGTCACACCTTGGAGTGTCTCAATCAAGAGTAAGGGAGCTTGCCTATTTATGCTTCCGCACCTCTCAGTCATTGGTTAGGGGCTGCCCCCAGGGAAGAGGTCAATTCCCAGGCACTCCTTGCTGTCAGTTCCTACAGACCAAGTGGACTCCAGCAGCCCAAGGTCATCCTCCAACGCAGAGGAGGGGCTGGCAGTTGGGAGTGAAAGCCCCCAAGTGCACAAAGATGGCAAAGAGCTCTGAGGGGATACAGCATAGCACCAAAGCACCCATGACAGTGCAACATTTCTGTCTCCAAGTTTTGCCCAAAGCCAGCCATGATAACATTACGACTCCATCTCTGTTATTCTGAGGCCTCATGGGGTTCTCACTAAGGACTCTTTCCCTTCTAGCACTTCATTTTGCTCACCATCAAAGGCCTTGGCTCAAAGACCTTTCAAACCTAAATGGAGTGAGTTACAGAGCATCTTTCAGAAACAGTTTCCTGCCTCTGTTCTTTCTCCAGTGAAGCATTTTATGGCACCACCCAAAGCAATCCAAATATTAAACTGAAATGATTTTCTGAAGTTGGGCGGCCAGGTAACCCTAACATCCCTTTCCTTTTTTACTTCCTCAAGCCCCTGTTTCTTGCTACCTTGCCCCTGAAAAATAAACACAATGCTTGGTTACTGCTCTAGATGCCCCATTGATTATGATTGTGATTGTAAGCTCAACACTAACCCAACAGATCACCTCTGCAAGCAGTCACCCGGACCAACTTCACAGCTCCTAACACGGTCATCAAAACACAGGACCACCTAATGCCAAATGCCTCATGAAAGACAATGAATGACAAAGGCAGGACCCAGCTTCAACCATCACCCTGGACAATAACTACATCAAGGAAAGGGAAGGAAATGGAGTTAACAAGGAGGGGGTGAGGTGGAGGGATGACTAAATTGGGGATGAATAACAACTGAGTTCCCTCCACAACTTCTCCTCACCCCCCACTCCCAGCAGGCGGATCCTCTGAAAAGGTGTCCCCAGACGCCTCTGCCTGGCACTGGTGCGGTCTGTCCTCCCCCAACCTCACAACACCGCCCCCAGAGCCAGACGTGGAAAGCGGTGTAAATGCTCTCCTATATTTGAAATTAATTAATGGGGTATTTCACAAACTCATTATTTTCTGTTAATTCTCAAATGCAATGCCTCTTGTCTTTTTCCTGATGGTCTTTAGCGTTCCCGTGTTTCTTTACCTCGTTCTGCGGAGTTTCCTTTCGTTTAGCTGGATCGGAGCGCTCTGGAGATCTGAGTTTAAACCCCAGACCCACCGCTATCAAGCCCTGTGGCCTTGGGCAAGTCAAGAGTTCTGGGCATTTTCGTTTTCTTAGCTGAGAAATGGGGGCTAATTCCACCTTCCTCACAGGTTGGTAAAGAGGATGAAATGAGGTCAACTCGAGGTAAGGCACCTGGAAGGTGGAGATGCTCAGTGAATGTCGGCTCCCGACCGGGTGCCTTCCCTCTTCTGCAGCCCCGCTGCACCTCGAAAGATGCCCACGCGTTTCCCAGGAATGCCCGCTGGTTGGCGAGGGAGAGGAAACCAGCTCCGGACAGCGTTATCCCCCAGCAAGCGAGTTTCAGCTGGTGTAGACGCGCGCGCACACAAATACACACACACACCCCGCGCTCCGGACACCCCCGCGGGGCTGGCACTGTTCCCCTA
>NW_017731459.1:1117654-1119522 GCF_001890085.2 Hipposideros armiger | reverse complement strand
GCTGCCCGCCCCGCACCGCGCCGCGCCGGCGACAACCACCAGGAACGTCTCCGGGGGCGCCGGGCTTAGCAACCGCGCGCCCGCCACTGCCTTCCTCCGCGCTGGCCCTGCTGGGCGTGCCGCACGCCTGGGGCCCCGGAGGCCAGGCGGGGCCCGGCTTTGAACCTGTGCGCACACCCACTACTTCGCCAGTGAGCGCCCGGAGGTGGCCCCTAGGGACCCTCAGCAGCCCCGCCTCTCCCCGCCTCGCCGGGTCCAGCCTTTCTGCACTCCTTCCTTGTTAAGTGCACCGTGGAGCCAGGCGGGGTCGGGTTTTGAACGTGAACCTCGCCCACGTTCTCTGTAGATGGCAGACCAAAGACGTCCCCAGCACCCCCAGCAATCCTCGCCCTCCCTGGCAGAGTCCAGACTTCCCACAGCACTCCCTTCCTATTACCCCATTCCCGCTACTCTCCCACACTGACTCTAGGTCCCGCAGCCGCCCTTCATCCTTGTTGCCCCCCCCCCCCCAGATTTTAAGACCAGCTCACACTCTGGTTCACACCCGCGGCCTCAAAGACAGGTTGCAAAACATCCCTCTACCCTCAAGTCTTCCTGATACCAGTTAAAGGCTGCTCAATTCCCTTTGTACTGTTATACTCCTATACCCCTTCCCAGTACCACATGTCTAATCCTCATATTCGCAGATCCCCCAGGTCTGCAGTCACAGTCCGGGTGGGGATGGGGGGAGGCGGGGACGACACTTATCCTCAACTGGCTCCCAGGCCCTTCCTGCTAGAAATGATGAATGCACGGGAAAAACATACCCAGTTCTCTGAACATGGCCACTGACATGTTTATACCAGTGGCCTTGATTTTGCCTCAATCCATCAAGTCCCAGAATGGCCTTGTCCGATGTTGGTGTTCTGTAAAATTGTTCATATTGAACAGAACACCAAGACTGAGCTGATAGTACTAGGTCAGCTCACAGACATCAGGATCTTTCTCTTTCTCACACATAACAAAAGCCTAAGAGAAGGCTGCTCAGTGTCGCTTCAGCCTCTCAGAGATGACCCCAGGACCCAGTCTCTTTCCAGATGTCCATGTATCCATTTTCAACATATTGCCTTTCTCCCGAGGCTTTGTTACCTCAGAATCACAAAATGACTGCAACAGCCTCATGAAACTACTGTGTGAAAAGGAACTTCTGCCTCTAGCTGGTTCTAGACAACCCTAAGTGATCACCTAGGACCATTTTCAGCAATCCAGCACACCAACAGCGAACAAAGTGACAAATGACCTGCTTCCAAGTCGCTCACCTTCTAGTGGGGGGAGACAGATAATGAAATAATCAAGTATAGTGGAAAATGAAGCAAGGAAAATGAAATGGGGAGGGTTGCCACTGAGCAAAAACCTGAAGAAAGCGATCCAGTAGTCCCCCTTATCCGTAGTTTCACTTTCCATGGTTTCCGTTACCCACGGTCAACCACAGTCCAAAAATACAAAATGGAAAAATTCCAGAAATAAACAGTTCTGAGTAGCATGATGAAATCTCACACCATCCCTCCCTCTCCGTCCTGCCTGGGACGTGAGTCATCCTTTTGTCCAGTGTCATCTCTCTCAAAATCCTGCTCAGTTGCCTACTCCCCACAGACATCTCCTAGGCACCTCTTACAACATATCCGAAACAAAACGCAACATGTTTCCCCAAAAATCTGTCCTACCTACTGGATTCTTAGTCTTAGTTTATTCAGTTGCCCAAGCCATAACCCAGAAATTAATGTCACCTCCACACCCAGTCACCAAGTCCTCTGTTCTCCCTCTTCCTCCTCCCCTGCGCCTGCCATTGTCTTGCTCACACTCTCATTACATCCCATCTTTTTTTTTTT
>NW_017731459.1:1109594-1114319 GCF_001890085.2 Hipposideros armiger | reverse complement strand
AAAAAAAATGAAGAGAAATTGACACTAAGGGAAGATACATTTCAAATAAGATTGATGTGACCCTCCACCCCAGAATTCCCTCAATCCATAATCTAATTTTAAAAAATTAAAAGTAACCATATCCTTATGAAATACAGTTTCATGGTTTTATTTTTCTAAAAGATGCAGTGTTGACTAATTAGTCTAATATTGAAGTACATGCATGATGTATAGATTATTGATATAATGTTAGAGAAGTTGCCTGGCTCATGAAATTTGAAGCAATTCAGTTTTCTTTTTATCTAGATTAGCTTTGAATTTCTATTAACCACCATACCAGACATAATTCTGACGTCCTGTTGGCATGGAACCCACCAGGCTGTGATGAGTGAGATACAGTCACTAGGCTGTACTCTCTAACTTGGGTGTCATCGTTTTTCAGTATGATCCTAGGAAATTTTTTTTGTCTAATGTTTAAAAAATTGGACACAACAGAAAAGAGAAATCTGTATTCTGTGTGTGTGTGTGCATGATAGAAGTTACTTCAGCTTAGATTTGGACAATGCGCTGCAAAATATAACCCAACTCTTTTTTTACTGAAGTACAGTTGACATACAATATTATATTAGTTTCAGGTGTACCACATAGTGATTCAACATTTATATACTTCACGATGTGATCACCGCACTAAGTCTAGTAACCATCTGTCACTGTACAAAGTTATTACCGTATTATTGAGTCTATTCCCAGTGCTGCACATTAGATCCCTGTGGTTTACTTAGTTTATAACTGGAAGTGTGTCTAATTCAACACTTGACACCTGCAGGCACATATATGAGGGAGAAATGTTCAATGATTTTCATGCTTCAGGAGAAGAGATTGTTTTGACAGCTTGTAGCCTGGAAAACAAGCATTGAGATCAGGGTTGATAGAGCAGCAGTCACCTCTGAAGCAAAAACTATTTCTATATTGTCAATGGTCTGTTTCCACAGGCCAACCCATATACAACCCATGTACATACACAGACAACAGTCAGTGGCCCATAGCAGTCCCTCCAGCCCTGGCACCATGCAAAGGAGCCAGTGACAATCACAGAAGTAGTTAAATCACAGTGACTTAGTGTCGGCCTCGTCAGCATGTTGCAAGAAGAAACGGCCTACAAGAACAACTCTCTTGCCCCGCACTCAAAAACGATTACAGTCAAGAAGAACTGTGCTTATATTAAATTATGGAGATGAGTATGAGATTGTAAAAATGGTATTTTTAATGTCACTGACAACATAAAAAAGACCCATTCTATGCTTCTAAGTGACCAGTGGCAGTGACATATTCCATATCTTAAAGAAGCTGAGATTATAACCTCAAAGCTAATATATCACAATTATAAATACTATTGAAGCTAAGATACTAGAATTTCATAAGGAGGTTGGGCTGCGATACAGGTGACCACCACTGGGTAGGATTTTTTCCCCCAGCACTTTCTTTTTTCTTCTTTTCTTTTCTTTCCTTTTCTTTTTTTTTAAAGATATTATTGGGGGTTGGGGGAGGGGAACAGACAAGTTGCTGTCCTTTTGTTCTTCAGTCTAGTTGTGGAGGATGTCGNTAGCTGTGGAGGGCAGTGTCACTGGCCCTCATATGTGGGATCCGAACCGGGGCCCTCTGGCGTCCCAAGCCAGCTCTTAACCAACGCGCCACTCGATGGGCCCATTACATCCCATCTTGACCGTCCCAAGCACCTCCTCTCCTACAAGGCTACATCCTGTCCGTTCTTACTCCCAGATCACCAGCCTTACTGGAAACGAGGAAATCTTTCTCAATATTGCTCTCTATAATTACACAATTTCTCCACTGCAAATCTGCCTGTGGCTGTATGTCCCCTGAGAGTTAAAATCTAAATCCCGGGGTTTGGGAGCTGTGGGCTTGGGTGCAGACATGGCCAAGTCCAAGAACCACACCACGCACAACCAGTCCCGAAAATGGCACAGAAACAGCATCAAGAAACCCCGATCACAAAGATACGAATCTCTTAAGGGGGTGGACCCCAAGTTCCTGCGGAACACGTGCTTTGCCAAGAAGCACAACAAGAAGGGGCTGAAGAAGAGGCAAGCCAGCAATGCCAAGGCCGTGAGTGCGCGGGCTGAGGCCATCAAGGCCCTCGTAAAGCCCAAGGAAGTCAAGCCCAAGATCCCAAAGGGCGGCAGCCGCAAGCTCAGTCGACTTGCCTACATCGCCCACCCCAAGCTTGGGAAACGTGCCCGCGCCCGCATTGCCAAGGGTCTCAGGCTCTGCCGGCCAAAGGCCAAGGCTCAAACCAAGGCCCCAGCCACACCTGCAGCTGCAGCTCTGCCTCCAGCTCAGGCTCCGGCTCCCAAAGGTACCCAGGCTCCCACGAAGGCTCCAGAGTCGAGGCCTCTGTCTGCCAATGTGAGGATGGAAGGACTGGTGTGACCCTTGGGCTGCTGTCTGCATTGGGGCTGGTGTCCTCCTGAGCTATTTGTGCAAATAAAGCTGAGGCAGGATCTGTAAAAAAAAAAAAAAAAAATCTAAATCCCTTAAAATGATCCTCCAGGCCCTTTGACCTCTGTTTTTGTCTGTCCGCCAGCCCTCATCTTCTGCCTTCTGTCCTCCTGTGGAGACTCAGGGCTTCAGCTAGGGCATATTCCCTACTGCCTCTTTCCATACATGACTCCATCTGCCTCGCGCAGCCCTGACTCAAGCATCACCTCCACACAGTCGGTAACTGCCACACCACGATGAAAGCCCTAAGTATTCTGCCCTCCTTGCCAGCAGAACAATAGGAAAGGCAGGTGTTTGAAGTGACTGCCTCGTGGCCATTCTGAGCGCTCCCCAGTGCTGATGATTGGCCCAGTCCCTGGCATATTCCATGCCACCAGTGATTCTTATCTACCCTGAAGTCAGCCCAAACAACTCAGTCTGGTGCGAAAGGCTCATTCCAGTTTATCTGAGTCCACACTAGAGAAAGGCTTCAAAAAGCAAGAAGTCAAAACTATTGCCTCAGAGAAAATACAGGGTTTCCTGTGGCTGCCTTTGATGCATGTAATCTATCTTCTCACTTTAGTTCAGATAACTGTGTCAGCTAACTGTGTAGACATGAAGTAAGGAATATATCGAAATATGTTGCCGCTTTTCCTGGACACAAGTTTTTGCTTTTACACGAATCCATTTATTTCCAATTCCTGCTAAAATTGCCATCTGGGCCCTCCTGATGCCCAAGAATATGGCACTCAGTGCTGTAAAAGCAAGATGCAAATAATTGTTTTTCTAGTACAGCAATAAAAACAAACTCATATGCAAAACTACTAATCCACTTTCCAAGTCCTTACAGTATAGTTGTGGATACAGGGCAAAATTTCAAGTATCACAGGATATTATGTTACTTTTAAAACTTAATCAGAATTTCCCCAAATACTATAATTAGATAGCATAGCTAGAACACGGAACTGGGCCCCAGTTAGCAAAAGCTAAACTATAGTACTTACTATATAGTACTTACTGAACTATTAACTTACCAAACTTTCCTTCCAAAAAAAAAGAGAAGTGTGGTCTAGTTCTAAGATTCCAGAATAAGACGTGCAGGCACACAAAGTTAAAAACTTACAGATGCACGTACATCTTTTGCAAAACGTATATGTACGGTTCATGCCATGTACGGGGCACACTGAAACTGAGAATGCTATAAAGAAATTCCTAAACTAGGGGCTCAAATTCTCTTACATAAAATTTAAAATGAATTTATCAAGGATTCAGTTGGCCTTAGAGAAATTATTTTTGTTCATCTAATGTTAAATAAAGGATAGGAGTCACCTTGGATATGGATGCTGACCACAAAGTTATACAGAGAGAAAGTGGGCTGTTTCTAATATTTAGCTGAAGGTTGCTGCTCTAAGGTAGGGGTTTGCAAACTATATGGACCTCACAAGCAAATCTGGCCCACTGCCAGCGCGTGTAAGTAAAGTTTTATTAGAATATAGTCACACCTATCGTTTACAGATTGTCTATGCTACTTTTGAATACTTATGACAAAGACTACATAGTCAACAAAGCCAAAAATATTTATTACCTGGGGCGGCCGATTAGCTCAGTTGGTTAGAGCACAGTGCTCAGAACGCCAAGGTTGCTGGTTCGATCCTCACATGGGCCACTGAGTTGCGTCCTCCGCAACGAAAAACATAGAAAAAATGTCATGACTTTTCCAACAACCCAATAGATTGAAACAACTACTTGACTTGGAGCTGATGGGTCCTGGAAAAACAATATATATATATATATGTGTGTGTGTGTGTGTGTGTGTGTGTGTGTGTTTAAATATATATACATATATATATATGCTTACATATTTATTTATTTATTTATTTATTTATTTATTTATTTATTTATTACCTGGTCCTTTACAGAAAATGTTTGCAGACCCCTGCTATAGTGTCAGCACATTTCTGTGTTCTGTCTTTGGATGAAATGGAGAAGAGCAAGCCACCAAAATCTACTTATTTATACATTTAATAAGGATGAGATCTTTTCTGGAAAAAAATTAAAGTTCCTCATTCTCAGGTTCAAGACAGTCTTTCTGTTTTAATGTAACCCTTTCAGTGTCTGACTCACTCAGTAGATTTACGTCCCTCTATGAACAGACTCAAAATCTCTACCAAGTAGAGAAGTTCAATAGGAGAGGCAAGGCGAACATTTCAGAACTATCTTTCAGGAGCATCACAAAATGTCACCTCTTTT
>NW_017731459.1:1065540-1104302 GCF_001890085.2 Hipposideros armiger | reverse complement strand
CTCATTTCATCCTCAAGAACCAGCATGTGAAGCAGAATGTTACCAACCATCATTTTACATGTTAGGGAAAAAAAATCAGACACTCCAAGAGCTTAAGTGACTTACCCAAGATTATTCAGCTAAATCCGTTATGGGCCTGGAAGTTGATGCTGAGGCCTTTTGATGGCAAAAACTGTGTTTCTTCCCCTACATCAGTGATTCTCAAACCTTTAAGAACGTAGATTTTGATTGATCGGGTCTGGTGTGAGGCCTGAGATTCTGCATTTCTAGCTCCTAGGTGATGCCCAGGCTGCTGGTCTGTGGACCTCACATTTAAAGGCCCTTCCATTACCCCACCTCCCTTATCCCAAGTCAGGGAGTGGAAGCAGCTCATGAGCTGTGACTTAAGAGGCCCTGTTCTGGCCCAAACAGATAGCATCAGTACTTCTTATCGCTGTCAGAAGATGAGAAGCTTGGGGAGGTCAGCAAGGAAGGAATGGGACAGGAGCCTCTTTACATATAGAAGCGATTTCCAAATGAGTTATGTATTTTGTTTTTTTTTTAGCAGAACATTTTTTTGAACTGAAATCTTACATAAAACCTTGATGTATAAGACTAATAACAGCAGGATTTTCTTGGTGGATATATTTTATATATTCACATTTATAACTTATTCATGTTAAACAAGGAACACAGTGACACTGTGCTGATAATATTTTAAAATGAGATCTTATGGAAGATAAAGCAGTATGTAAGTCCCAGTATACAGAAGGCAAAGTAACCCAGAAGTCTTATCGAGTATTAAAAAGATATAGGAAAATATTCAACTGCAGTTGCTATCAAAGCAATATAACGCAGTGAGAATAAAACAATGTAACAGCAGACAAAACCATTTTGCTCAATGCTGGCAAGCATGTGGTAGGATGGACACTCACAAACATTGCTTTTATCATGGTACAATTTTTGAAAAGTAATTAGCTTCGAGGTTCTATAAAAAAAATTGTATTCTTTTTTCTCAATAATTTCCTAAGATTCTATCCTAGGGAAAGAATCTTAGCTACAAAAAGGTAAAAGAAACTAATATTTTCCAAGTGCCTACACTGTTAGACATTATCCTAGAGGCTTCAAACCTTGAAAAACTATGAGTTAGATATGAAATAGATACTATTCACCCCATTTTACCCAATGTCCGAGTAACTTATTTAATATCACACATGTAGACATTCCAGTCCAGCTTTACCTAACTCTGAAGGCCATACTGTCTTTTGAAATTTCTTGA
Source organism: Hipposideros armiger (assembly GCF_001890085.2). Classification (NCBI taxonomy): domain Eukaryota; kingdom Metazoa; phylum Chordata; class Mammalia; order Chiroptera; family Hipposideridae; genus Hipposideros; species Hipposideros armiger. The sequence continues at coordinate 1,103,044 of NW_017731459.1, read as the reverse complement.
TTATCAAGAACTTGTACTCGGAAGGGCCATCATTCCCCATACTTGTCAATATCCCATCTTCTTCTTCCTTCCCTCTTACCTAGCATCACAATGGCTATGAGAAGCTGAGTGGGAATTTGAGGCTTCAAGAGACACAACTTCAGCCCTCAGCTGGCAGACGCTGATTAGGTTAAAAACAAAGGTCATCAGATGGAAATTGGCTCTCTTTACATATGGGAAATTGTTAGAAGAAACCATCTGGATCAGACAGGAAATTCTGAGAGAAACCCAAAAGTGCAAGGGTGAGAGTTCATTGTGGTATTCCCAATTCTCAATGAAAAAGTCCATTTTCAAGGCTGTTAGAGACAGATGTCATTGTGTCATGGGAATTGCCCATAGGAAATCAGCTCCGTGGGAAAAAATGTGTTCTGAGACATTAAAATGATGTTGCTCTGTTAACAGACACCACGGACTCCTGTGAGACCTAAACTATGGAACACTCAACATGACTCAGGAACATTTCAGGGCTCCCAAGTTTCCTTCTTTCTGCTCAGCCTACATGAGCCTGATGAGGCCCATTCCACCGCAGTGCCCTGGGTAGTCAGGTCAGGGGAAGAAGGCACTCCCCCAGGAAAGGAACTCCAGGAAAGAATTCACAGATGGAGCTGCCAAGCCTCCATTCCAACACAGACTCTGTGGACAGGGCACTGCAAGTGATGGTTGACATCTGCCATAGGGGTCCTGGAATGAAGGTTCAAGGTCACTTGGGTGCATACTTCCTTGTTGAAAGCCAGGGATAGGGTTCATTGCCCTAGATAAAATCAGGCTTTATGCCTTAAAAGGAAACGGTAATTTTTGGCTTACCTAAAAGAATAAAAATGATGAAAGCAATGGCCACTCATGGCCATAGCCTGTTTGGGCTTTTGCCAGGAGTCGGGTTGCAGGCCCCTCCTCCTCCTCCCTAGGTCTCCACACGTCCCCTCACTACTCCTCGGGCCACATGAAGCCCTCTCAGCCCTGCCAGCTTTGGGGATTTCTCAGCGTGGGTGCACTGAAGATCCTGGCGGTCCTTTGGATTCTCATAGGATTTGAACCCTTCTCAAAACCTGAATGAAGATAAGGGTCAGAAGAGCAGGTCATCAAACAGCCCCTGAAGCACTTGACCTCACCAGGCAGACCAGCAGTCTCTAGTATATAAAGGTCTCTGCGCTTCTGAGAACTCTCTCCCCGCCAATGTAATATTTACTTAGGTCCTTGCATTGTTTCATTTCTGAGTCATCTGAAAATTAAAAATTTAGAAACCCTAGAGAATAAGAAAGAAAAGTCAAATAAAAAATGAATAATGAAAACGTAGTAGTATTCAATGACCTTATGTGATTGAATTGTGTTTCTTTTTAAAACACACAATTGCAAGGTGTGTTTTCTTTTTCCAATTAAAATGTTGTTCCTCCATCTTTGGAAAGTAACAAAAACAAAATCTTAAAGAAAATATATGTAATGATAGTGACCTAAATACAGAACAGAAAGAGATGGTGGGTTCACCAGAAATTTTCAAGCCGTAAGTTTTATGCCTCCCCCCCCCTCAGTCCCTTTACCTACTTCATCACCATGTTCTGTCCATTTTACCTGCAAAGTGGCCCTCAAATCCATCTACATCTCAGCTATATGCACCCTAGTCCAAGCTATCCTCACCTCCTATCTAGACCACTGCCATAATCTCCTCACTCTTATTCCTGCTTCTAATCTTGCCCTCCACCCACCTGTTCTACACCAGAAGCTCGAGAGGATTTCTTAGAATGCAAATGTGATTGTGTCAGCCTCCTGCAGAAAAGTCTCCAATGGCCCATAAACATTTGAAGATGTTCCCCTGTTTACTCATTTGGAAAATGCAAATTAAAAACACAGTGAGATATCACTACAAAACAACTAGAATAACTAAAAAAAATTTTAAAAGATGCAAAATACCAAATGTAGATGAGTATGTAGACACTGAAACTCTCATACCTTGACGATGAGAGTGTAAAATGATACCCCCACTTTGGAAAACAGTTTTATGGTATCTCCCAAAGCTGATCATCCATCCATCCTACGTCCCTACAATTATACCATTAACGTATATAGAGCCAACAGAAAGACATATTTATCTAGACATGCTCACAAATGTTCTGCACGGCACAATTCATAACAGCCCCAAATTAGAAACTTGCCAAATGCTCATCCACATTACGATGGATAAACCAGCTGTGATATATTCATGTAATGAGAATGAACAAGCTACAGGTACAAAAACAGATGGAGCTCATGGACATTGTTTTGAGGGAAAGAAGCCAGATACCAGAGTACATATCGTACAATTCCATTTATATAATGGACAAAAACAGGCAAAAAAATATTTGTTGTTGAAAGTCAAGATAGTGCTTACTCTTGGAAGGAGGGGAGGCAGACTGGAGGCAGGTGCAAACGGGAGTCGTTTGTGCTTCTCATATGTTCCGTTTTCTGATCTGGGTGCTGATTATATGGATATTCAGTTTGTGAAAACTTCAGCAAGCTGTGTATTTGTGTGTACTTTTCCATGTGTGTTTATAGCTAAATCTAAATGATTTCAATTACTCCACAACTTCCCGATGAGAGAAAATCCCAAATCCTTGACATTGGCTATAAGACCATACATAAGTCATCTAGCATCTGCCCACATCCCCGCCCTTCTTTTAGACCACTCATTTGCCTTGCTTACTAACTCCAGCCACACTGGCCTTGAATCAGTTTCTTGATTGTATTGCATTTCTTCCCACTTCCGTGGCTTTGCACCTGCTGTTCCCTTGGCCTCGAATAGTGGTTGGCAAACTATGGCCAGCCCAGAGGCTAATCCTGCCTGCCACTTGTTTCTGTAAATAAAGTTTTTAGTAGAATGCAGCCATTCATTTATATATTGCCTCTAGTTGTTTTGGTAGTACAACAGCAGAAGAGAGTGTCTGGCCCACAAAATTGAAAATATTTACTATCTGGCCCTTTATAGAGAAACTTTGCCAACTGCTGGCATAGAACCTTCTCACACACCTACCCTATGCCATCTATCTAACTCCTACTCACCTTCAGAATTTAGCAAAAACATGTCCTTTGTTCGTGGAAGCTTAGGTCCATATTTTGAAGATTTCTGGACCTATCTTGCATGGCTCTCCCCTGCTTCAGGCCCTCAGATGGCATTTCTTGCTCTTAGAGTACACTGCAAAGTTCCTCTCAGCCTACGGCCCCTGCATAGTTTGGCCCTGGTGCTCCGCCCTTGCTTTTTCTCCTACATGTGTTCTTTTTTCCTTTTTATTTTTTTAAAGGATTTTATTGGGGAACAGTATGTTTTTCCAGGACCCATCCGCTCCAAGTCAAATATAGCTGTCTTCAATCTAGTTGTGGAGGGCACATCTCAGTGGCCCATGTGGGGATTGAACTGGCAACCTTGGTGTTATGAGCACTGCGCTCTAACCACCTGAACCAACCGACCACCCCAGCATGTGCTCGTTTTGATGTGATCTGAACTTTGGCCTCATTCCCAGACTCAGTCACGTTCTTCTTCCCCTCAGGGTCTTTGCCCATGTTGTACCCTCCACCCTGACTGCTCTTTCCCAGCTCCTCAATCAAGCCAATATTGGCTCCTTCTTCATATGTCAGCACAGAGGTCACTCCGTAAAACAGGAGACTCCGTCGGTGGGTTTAGCACAACCAAATGCTGGAGGCTTCTCACTCAGAGTGGGTTTCTAAGGCCCCGTTCCCTTCCAACTTTGAGCCTCTTCTTGACCCTGCCCACACCCACCCTGAGCCTTACTTCCACTTTCCCTGCAGCAGAGGCTGACCGTGCCTCCGGCCCCATGGCCCCTCACACAGAGCGTGCCCCTGGCTCCTCAGAACGGGCCCTTCTTGGACACCTCTCCCACAATATCTTGCCCTCTGCTCTCTGTGCTATACCCCAGAACCGGTGACGCTTCTCACTAGGAAGGGGACAGTTACCTCAAGGAAGGGTTCTGGGTCTCCTTGATGCTTCAGACGTAGAGAAAGTCACCCAACATGTCCTCCTCCATTGAGAGGACATGCTGCCTCCACCGTCATTTCCTTCAGGGTCAGAGGCAGAAAGCCACCTCAACTGAGATCATGCCCTTTCTCGGGCAGCCTACATCAGTGACAGGCTGAGGTGGGGACATTGGGCCCAGACGTTTCAATCTACCTCGGGGCAGCTCTGATGGTTGATACTCACTCCAGAGCACCCCACCAGGAGGGCCAAGACCTTGTTGGGCCTGCCTTGCAGTTTAACTTCTCTCTGTGCCCAATCTTGGTTCCTCCCCCTTCCCTTCACAGGTTTTGATTCCTAATAAACACCTTGAAAACCACACTCTGTCTCAGCATCTGCTCCTAGGGAGTCCAACCTGCAACATTTATTTATACAGTACTATGGAATTAACACAGAACTGGGAGTCAGGCAGAGCTGGGCTTGAATCCTACTGCTGGTCCCCACCAGCTGGGTAGACTTGGAAAAGTATTTAACCTCCTGACCTCCTATCCTCAATGTCTTCGACAAATGGAGATGATAATACCTTCATTGCAAGTATGCTTTTAAGATTAATGGAAGTTATACTATATGACAGAATGCTAAAATGGAAGTTGGGAATGAGATTCCCAAGGTTGTAAATATCAGATGTCAAATTGAATTGAAGGACAGAGTGCCCTGTGGGATTTTCAAAGTAGATACCCCAAAAAAGATTGCACGACCCTTGGAATTCCTCACACATCTATAATTACAGAGTACTCATGTGTCTCAAAAGAGGGTGGTTTTAGGTGGCTGGTTAGCTCAGTTGGTTAGAGTGCAGTGCTTACAACACCAAGGTTACCATTTCAATCCCACATGAGCTACTGAGATGTGCTCTCCACAACTAGACTGAAACAACTATTTCACTTGGAGCTGATGGATCCTGGAAAAACACACTGTTCCCCAATAAAATAAAAAAATTGTTTGAAAAAAAAGGGTGTTTTTGAGACTCACTCCTCATCCCTGGAGGTAAAGGTGGGTGGCACTTTTCACTTAGCTTTGAGAAAAGAAAGAGGGGCTTCAGAAAGCTGGCTACCCTACAATTAGGAACATACAGTAGGCTCTTATCTGATTCCCACGGGAGAAATCAAGAGAGCAAGAGATAGGTTGGATGAAGTGGATAAAGGAGAGGTTATACTGTAGTGGAATCATCCTTCATCCCCAAAGCTTGTCTGGGCAAAGACTTTGAGAGTATTTCTCATAGGCTGGATTTGGGGAATGCACTATGAAGTCAGTCCCTGCGTTGCCTTGGGCATCGTCCAGGAGTCCAATCTAGAAGGACGATTGGAATTTAGCATTGGAGAAGCTAAGGCTACCGCCTTGTTGTCTAACATTGTGCTAGGAGCTTGACCTACGTTACATGAAACCAAGAGTTAACATCTACAATAAAGAAGCCTTTACCTGATTGGAGAGAACTGCAGGCTCACCCAGGGATGGGGGCTTTATCCCAAAAGCACCTGAAAGCAAAGGAGTTAGTATCTTATGCCTGCCACATCCAGGGCTGCAAAGACATCTTACAATAGCCCCAGCACCTCTGTCCCCTTCTTCCCCCTCTAGAAGGATCAGAAACCAATGTTATCAGGCAGGGGAAGAAGTAGAAATATGAGGCCGGCACACCCATGAGTAGGGCTAAAATCATTTTTAAAACTGACACTATCAAATGCTGGTGAGGATGCAAAAGAACTAGAACTTTCATGCACTCCTGATGAGAGTGTAAAATGATACAGCCAGTCTATAAAAGAGTTTGGCAATTTCTTATGAGCGCACACATGCACTTTCCAGGTGACCCAGCCATCCCACCCTTTGGCACTTACCTAAGAGAAATGAAAACAAAACAACCTGTACTTGAATGTTTACAACAGTTTTATTCAGAATGGCCTCAAACTGGAAACACCCCAAATGTCCATCAACTGATGAATGAATAAGTTAACTATGGCACATCCATATAATGGAATACTAGTACAAAGGAATAAACACGTGACCACATGGGTGGTTCTCAAAGGCGTTCAGCTAAATGAAAGAAGTCACACAAAGACTACCAGTGTATGATTTCATTTCTATGACAATTCTGCAAAAGGCAAAACCCTATAGGAACGGAAATCCAATAGAGGAGGGAAGAAGTTGACTACAAAGGGAATCAGGAAACTTTTCAGGGTAATGGAAATATTTTATATCTTAACTGTGGTGGTAGTTACACAACTAAATACATTTGTCAAAACTCCTAGAACTGTACGACTGAAAAGGATGAATTTTGCCACACATACATTATATTGTACTTCAGTAGACCTAACTTTAAAAAGAGGAAGAAGGAAGAAATGTGAGGCAGGAGAAGAAAGGTTGTGTTTTCCTCCTGGAGAGCAGGTTTCTTGCAAGGATGATTTTGTTTATTATTATGGAACTGGTGACACTGAGCTTCAGACATTCTTTTACCCACAAGGGACCAATAAAGAGAAGAACAAACGCTGCTGCATAACTTTAAATTAGCAGTAGGAAGTAAAAAATATGTGCTATGTTTGTTTAGTATTTCAGACACCCTGGGATGTACCTTGTGTAGTGCCTCATACTGAGTTGGCATTTAAGAAATGCCAGTTCCTCCCCCACCCCGCCAGGAGCCTTTTTTAATCAGCAACATAGAAAACAGCAGCACGATGGCAATCAGAAACAAACAAAAAATTGAAAAATGGCAGAGAACTTGAAGGAAATCCAACATTCTGAGACTAAGGCAAGGATGTCTTTAGTGTGGCTTATTTCCTCACACAAACCTAAAGTATGATTTATTTAAAGCTAATTAAAAAACTGGTGGGCAACTCTAAAAAGTGAGGTAGTTCTTATCCAAATCATGTAATGAACACACCAAATTATATAGAAACACAAAAGTAAACTATAAACCAGGCAAAACTAATGTAGAAAGTTAGAAGTCAGGGTAGGAGCAGCTGTCATCACAGTGGTTGTGACCAGGAGGAGGTGTCGGGTGCTTCTAGGGTCTGGTCATGTTCTGATTCTTGACCTGAGGTCTGGTTACGTAGACAGGCTCAGTTTGTAGAAATTCACTGAGTTATCCTCTTAGGATATGTTCACTTCTTGGTATCATGTGTTTAAAATAGATAATCTCATTTCTTTACATAAGCAAAACTAATAATCTTGTAGGAAATAAAATATCACTGAAGGGGATCAGAATATGCCATCCTAAAATATGTCACTTTGGCATGAGGATTTTTTGGAGCTGAAGGCAATTGAGAGAGATCAGGCACAAAGGAAACTCTCTACCCTCCCCCACCTGCCTAAAGACAGGGTATAAATCTCCCTTTGTAGAGGTAACAGAAATTTCCATTTGTAAAGGCGTCTTCTTCTTCCTCACCAAGATGAATCTTAGATTCTTAATCACCAACTCTTATCAATAGAGAAGACTCAGACATAACTCTACATTACAAATCTTACTAAATAATCTTTATTTCCATTAGTTTTCCCCCATATATTTCCCATTCCACATTTACTACCCTTCAAAGAGAAGAGTTAAAAGAGAATAAAGAGCAAAAGCCACACCCCACCCCTACCCAGAGGACCCAGGGAGTCACCAGCTGAGGCGAAGGAGATGGCTCCTACACAGAACCAGGTCACAGTTTATAAATTAAACTCTAGGAAATGTATAGAAGAACCTGCCCGCAGGTTCCCTGCATCACATAGAGGGGTCCTTCTGGATCAGGCGGGGATTCTGCTTTCTCCTTGGGGGAACTCAGTACCATGCTGGCCAAGAGTCCTCTCCTCATCTATGGTTGCCTTCAGAGAGCTCAACAGGGGAAGGCAGACCCTGCGCAGTGAGGGGCACGGCAGACCTGTGTACCCTGGGGTCAAGAGGCTAATATGGAGCCTGGCAGTCCACAGGACCAGGAAATGATGAAATGGGGATGCACTTGTATTATTAAATGACAAATAACTATAGTAGATCGGGAGACTTCAGTCTGACAAGATGGCTCCTGGAAGGGGAAGAGATTGAGGCTGAGGAAACAGCAGGATGCTTTCTTGGTGTCTCTTCCTGATACGGTTTAATCATTTTATTTATCTGTATGTAGTCCTACATATCAGTCCCTGACCATATTAACTGTCCCCAACAGCATGGATACCACCTCTTCCTCACTGCCTGGGCTCTGCCCAGCAATGCTTGTTAACAAGGTGGGCTGGGGAGGCATGGGAGAGCCCCCAGGTTCAGTCAGGCAAGGCTCTGCCAATGGCGCGGTCCGTTTCTTCTTCTCTAATTCTGTCATCATCATTGTCATCACCATCATCATCATCCAGCACTTACTATGTACCAGGCATTATTTTAAGTACTTTATATGCATTAACTCACTTAATCTTAACAACAACCCTAGGAACTAGATACTAGTACCATCTCACCCCTTTTTTACCAACGAGGAACCAGAAACAGAGAGGCTAATTAACTTGCCTAAACTTACACAGCTAGTTAGTGGGTGAAGTCTGAATTTGAACTCAGGCAGCATGGCTTCGAAGTCCATACTCTTTGCAAACAGGTTCAATCTTATTTGAAACGTGGATTAATATGTAACGCCACTGAGCAGTATTCTGAAATCATGTCTGGACTCAGGAGGAAAAGTGCCATAATTGATTAGCAATGTCTGCAATAGTGCCATCTATACTGTCTTTTTTACCATTATATTATATAATGAAAAAGACCCTTTCCTTAGCCAAACTTTAGGCTCCTCTGAGCCCTCTTTTCAAACAGACCTTGACATTGAGCCTCATTCTGCCCCCACCTCCCCCGCCAGCCCAGTCTTAACAAGAATCCTGCAAAGTCAGTTTAGTAAGAATCCCTCCCACCTTGATATTGATGCAGGATTTTTTTGATGTGTGTGTGTGTGTGTGTGTGTGTGTGTGTGTGTACATATATGTACACACTGGGATTCGTGGTCTCATAGCACCAAAGAACCGGACCACAGAGGTAAAGTTTGCAGCAGGGGATAGTTTATTAGAGCAGACAATAACAGCTCTCAAAACGAGAGGGGGTCCCGACTGGGGAGCCCACCAGTTAGAGCAAAGGATTTGTTTTTATACCTTTCATATGTCTGGGAAGAGGGGCTGCCTGGTGCCTCTTGGCACTATCAGATTTACATTGTTGCTTAGCCTGGAGGAGGCATTTTCTCTAAACTGTCTAATTTCCTTAGAGCTTAATCAGCTTAATCAATCAATGTCTCTGCTCTGAGAGGAGTATGTTAGTGGAGACTGGCTTTGAAGAAAAGACACCTGACAGTCTTATGTTTGGAGATATGCATCTACCTGGGGACCCCTGACTTGGAAAAAGAGGCCTTCCTCCTCCCTGACCTGGGCTTGTCACTCTGGCAGGTCCTGTGACTTAAACCTATCTGTCAGCTAATAAAATTATTTCCCTGGCTCTGTTTTGGTTTCTACTCTGATTCCCTTTACTGTGGCAGTTTCCTGACTGCCTACAATTTTCCTATCTCAATATCTGACTACCTTGCTCTCTGATCAGGTCCCTTGTCACCTGCCTCTGATATAGAAGTTCTTGACCTACCTTCAGCATGACTCCTGTTAAGTCCGTTTAGCAAGAATCCCCCACCGTTTATGTCTCCTCTTAGTAATTTTCCATCCACTGACCCCTTCCTCTGTTCATTGGTCATAAATCCCCACTTTTCCTTGTTATATGCCGAGTTGAGCCTGAGCTCTCTCTCCTGTCACAGTACCCCTACACCAATAGTCTTGAATAAAGCCTTCCTCACCATTTTAACAAGCGCTGGAATAATTTTTTCTTAAACAATAATCTTTAGGGAAACATTTCAAACAGTGCAAGTGGTGAAGGCCTCTAAGACTAAAAGACCAGCACATACAGAGGACCTGGCGGGGAAGGGGGGGCGGGGGGAGGTCGGGTTTGTAACGATGGGAGGACTAGAGAGAAAGATGGGAGATGGCAAAGCAAAACCTGTTACCGGTATCTTGGTTTGTGCTGAGAATGCACAGAGGCCTGATAAATAGGCCCGATCTTATTTCAGAAAAATTCCCTGGTAGTCCTATCAAGGAGAGGTTGGACTAGAAAACATCAAGGTGGCAGGCAAGGTAAGTGCTGAGGGGCCAGGCCCAAGTGGTTGGGACTAGGAAAAGACACAATGAAGACACTTCGAAGGGAGACCCAAAAGGACTTGATGACAGACTATATATAGAATGCAAGTGTCAATGCCCGACTTTCCAGAAAACACCACCAGAATAACCTGATGAGCAAGCAAAACCACTGTAACTGAACTTACTGCAGTCAGGGAGACTGCCACCTTGATCTATTCTTAGCATTGTCTCAGCAGCAGATCAGGGATAGATATTTATGGGGTTTGGGTCTGGGATCAAGTGGTTTAAGACAGGTCTTCCGGATGGGGAACTAATTAGGACTGAGAAAAGTTTGTGACGTTAGCAAGGGCAAATACACATTTCTAAAAAGAGCCTAGGTTCTCCCTGCTAAAAATAAGGGAACAGACTTCTCCCCCCCCACCCCATTTCCTTTTCCTTCAGAATTTCTTTCTCTGTCCATTTCAAATGCATGGATATCTTTATAATGGCTAAATAAGCCTCTCTCCCGTCTCACAACTCAGGACTGTTTCCTCAAAAACCTGGGAGCCATCTTTTTTGAAATGCAAACAGCCAGGGAGGTAACACCCCTGCCTCCCAATTCCTGTGGGAAGATAAGAGCCTAGGTTTCCCAGGGCACCTTGCTCCAATTTGCAAAACAATCTCCTGTCCTAAAGATTTGAGAAGTTTGTTTCTCCTCCAAGAAAGCCAATACAAGGAGTCTCCCCAATTATCATGCTGGCTAGGACAACTATGTGTAACAAAAGGGGCTGCCTAGTCTCCTTACTTGAGTTATCATTTACCTTGAAAACATGTATTAATGGGTTGCATCTGCTTGACTCTAAAACGGGGAGAGATTTCTTTCTGTCTTTGCCGTCGCTCAGTGGATTGCCTGCTGGTTTCTTCAATCACATTCTGCTTATACAATAATGAAAATGTTGGGTGTTTGTTTTTTCTCTCTACTACCCTTGTGAAGAAGACTTCTGGGTCAGAAGAACATTCTGTTTTTAATCTATTTCCCCAACACATTATCGTTTAGGATTGGTGGTATAGCGGAGAAAAGAAAAAAGCCTGCTGCTCTACCCTCTACCCGTCCTAGGTTTCCCCCTGGGGCCTTGTACATTAGACTGACAAAAGACAAATTAACAAGAGAAACAGCAGATGTGTATTACCTGTGCAGCTCTCATACACCTGGGAGCACTCAGAGATTAGTAGCTCAAAGGGATGGTTAGAACTTGAGCTAATTTAGCATCTTAAAAGAAGAACGATAGATTTTTAGAGAAGTGGCAAAACACAGGAAAAGGACTCTGAGCTTCTGTGTGGGAAGGCAGATATAGAGAAAATAATGGTAGATAATGGCTAGTTAGCAATGTGTATGTGGATTCTGTGGACAGAAAAGGGGCCACATGTTAAACCTGACAAGCTCAGGAGACAAAATAACTGCAGAGGATGGGGTGAACATAAAAATTCCTAACTAAGGTGGGCCATGGCGGGAAGTCACATCCTTGGCCTGTAGCTTCCTTGACAAATGTCAATCTTTACCTTAAGCCTGTCTTTTTTGTATCTAAGATAACATACCCTTGCAATATCAGAGTAATCTTTTTTTCTGGACCCCCCAGGGGGCACAACCCACCACACTAGAGCAGGGAACTACAAAGTCCCTCATTGTTATCTTGTTCCCCAATATTATCTCTGTGTGCTGAAAATGCTATTAACTATGCTGTACCCACCAACGTAAAAGAAGTGTGTGTCTCCATTTGACTTTTTATCCAATCCAGAGATTCCCCCACTTTGCTTTCTCCCACCCCCTTAATCTACAACCAATGGATTTCATGTAACCTTCCTCCTTTGATTCTAATGTATAAAATAAATTGCAAAACGGCCATTTTCTGGAGCATTTTCTCAATCGTTGAGATTTTGCTTCCCAGCAACTGTCGTCAGCTTGGCTCAAATAAACTCATAAATTTTCTCTTAGGCTGGATATTTTTCATCAACAACTCCTTAGGTGTCCTCCCTTGGCTGATTTAGGTTTAAAATTGTCTCCATTCATTAGCTTTTGTCTTTTCTGGTGTCGACAAAAAACACCCAGCCTAAGAGAAAACTTATAAGAATTTATTTGAGCCAAACTGATTAGTTACAAATTTTTTTTATGCTCATGCTATCTTATGTGGTTATTTTCAGTCTCCTGAGTCTCCTGTCTGGTTAATATGTGGCCCCTTTTCCATCCACACTGGTAAGAGGGGAGGGGGATACCTTTACAAATTTATGTCCTGCTTTTAGGCAACTAGGAGGGCAGAGATCTTGTCTTGTATCTACTTCTGCTTAAATTCTCTTCAGCTCAAAATAATCCTTATGCCAAAGTGGCATACTTCGGGGTGGCACATTCTGCTACCCCTCAGGGGACACAGCATGACAAAAGTCTTAAAGTAAATCTTGATACCAAAGTAAGTGTTTGCCCCGTTTAACAATATATTGTCCCAGAAAGGGGCTATTTGCCCAGATGAGCAAAACAGAACAAAGTGGGTTAAAGGAATTCCCGGAAGCAAACATTTCCTGGTTCATAGCCTTAATTTCTGGGCAAGAATTTCCTGGAATGAACAGGAGGTCCCAGTCCTCAGTCTTGATAGCTAAGATGTGTGGATGCAGGTGGGCTCGGTTCTCACAAGGAATAAGCACAAATAAGACCTCAGCTTTCAGCCTGGGGGGGGGGGTTGGTGCTAGCAACCAAATGTGAGTCTGGAGGGCGGAAGGCCACATGGGGTTAGGAATTAGGCAGATGATGAGCTTCAGTTGGGAGGTGTTATCTGAAAGTGGCTGCACGCCACCCAGGTGGAGCCCAGTGGGCAGCAGATACTTATGGCTGAGAGCTGAGATGTTGCTTTGTGGGGTGGGCTGTGTGGTGATGGTGATTGCCGGCAAGCCCTGGGGATTACCTGAATGAAAAAAACATCAAAGACTACACTTCTATCTGCTGTTCTCAGCAGCTGTTTCAGCTGTGGGTCCACTAGATCCTACATGGAGCCAGCTTTCCAGGTAAACCCAAATTGAGGGACATTCTACAAAGTCCTGGCATATAATCTTCAGAAGTTTAAAGTTCATGAAGTCGAGTAAAGACCCAGGAGCTTTCCAGATTAACGGAGACTAAAAAGATATGATATTAAAAAGATATAATTAACTGAAAGGCATGATTCTAAACTGAATTCTTTGGGACATTCTTGTGACATTCGGTGATTTGAATGAGATCTGAGGATTAGATTGTAGTCATGTATCGATTTAGTTTTTCAGTTTTGATGGTTGTGTTGTGGTCATGTAGGAAAATATCCTCATTTGTGGCAAATACACACTAACGTATTTGGAAGATGATGATGATGAGACAGTATGTCAGCAACTTACTCTCGAATGACTCAGGAAAAGTTCTTTGCAGTTGCAACTTCTCTATAAGTTTAAGATTGTTCCAAATAAAAGGTGTTAAAAACAAAACCAGAGTGAGGAAGGCTAGGGGGAAAAAAATCTCAGCATGCTCATTTACAAACATCTCAGCATAAGGGGACCAAGTATAAATGGGAATTTTAGAAAAGTAAGCTCTGTGAGCAGCCAACACGGAGTGTCAACAGCCACAGTTGCGACCCTGTGCCTCGGGGTCATTGCACCCCGGCCAGTCCAGACTCCCTGCCTGACCTGGGATGCACACCCCAGTTCTACCTCGCTTTCCTCTTCCTTTATGGGGCCTCTCATTTTGAAGCCTTGGCCGCCTTTCCCCACACTTGGGAAAGCGGGGAGGGACATCTAGGCCAGCTCCAGGAGGCCAACCATCCCACCTCTGTACCTTCCAGAGCACAGGAGTGTTACTCTTGTATCACTTGTTCATTCATTCATTCATTCATTCATTCAAGAAATATCTATTGGGAGCTGGGGCGAGTGGCTCAGTTGGTTAAGAGAGCAAGCTCCAAGCAACAGGGTCGCTGGTTCTATTCCCACATGGGCCAGTGAGCTGCGCCTGGGCTGAGCTGCCGCTGAGCTGGTGAGAGCATGTGCTCTTAGCAGCAAAGTTGCCGGTTCGACTCCCTCATGGGATGGACTACGCCCGCCCCGCAACTAGATTGAAAGTGACGGCTGGACTTGGAGCTGAGCTTGCGCCCTCCACAACTAAGATTGAAGGACAACAACTTGACTTGGAGCTGATAGGTCCTGGAAAAACACAATGTTCCCCTTCCCCAATTCCCCAACACTGTTTCCCTCTCCAGTTCCCCAATAAAAATCTTAAAAAAAAAAAAAAAGAAAAAAGAAATATCTATTGGACAGGCACTACTCTAGGTGCTGAAGATGCAGAAGTGGATAAAACAGATAAAATTCCAACTCTCGAGGAATTTACATTCCAATGGGAGAAGACAAAGAAGAAAACAAATGAACAAGTTTACTTCTAATTGTGGTAAATCCCATAAGGTGAGTAAAGCAGAAAGCTGTGACAGAAAGTGACTAAGAATAGGAAAGGTGAGCCTCTCCTTGCTTCTGGCCTCATATGGTCCTGGCAACTGAAGACTGCAGTTCTCCTTCTCCAGGGGAAGAGAAGCACCTTGGGAGTGCGGGGGTGGAGTGGGGGTAGATCCCTCTGTCATCTCAGCAGATTGTTGTTATCTGAGCCCCGTTGCCAGGCAACCCAGCCATGCCACAGGCAAAACTGGCAGAGAGCTTGGAAACCAGGTGAGCAAAGCCAATTTCTGCTAAGCAAGAAAGCTCTCACCCAGAGCATCTTGGTGACTGGACAGTCTAGCCCAATAGGTCATTGAAGGAGAGAGAGGAAGAGAAGCACTTGTGAGGCGGCAGAGTCAGCGGTCCTAATTCTTGGCCCACGGAGGAAGACAAGACTGAAACATCTTTTCAGAAAGAACAATGTCAATAGCAACAATGCTTAGCACTAGACTAAGCAGATCTTGACCAGAAAGGCTGTTCCATGTCTCTCTTGTTTTCACCCTCCCTTTCAGCTACTTGGTCCTTTGTGTCTTGCCTGGGCTCCCTGGCCCCAATCACACATCTGGCGAGCTGACACTCAGTTGAAAAGCACCTAGCAACAGGAGCCCTTCCTGGATGCCATTAGGATGCTGGGGTGGGGTGGGGTGGGGTGGAGACCTGTATTGAGCAGGAGAGATGTCTTTCCTGCCCCCTCTTCAATTCTGACATCCCCCAACCACAAGCATCTTAGGTACATGTCTTCAGCCTCAGTGGAGTAATGCCCAAGTGTTAACTACTCAGACAATCTCTTCCTAACGACCATCAATCCATGGCTTCTGACAAGAAATCGGCTCTTAATCTTTTTTTTATTATTATTATTAGTTTTATGTGTACAGAACAATACAATAGTTATCCTTTTCACCCTTCACAAAGTAACAACTCCCCTACCTCCAACCACTGCCCTCTCATCCCTGATGTCATATTTATCTATTACAATTCCATTGACTCCATTCCCACACTCTACTCCATGTCCCGTGACTATATGTATATAAAGTTATAGTTGACATACAATATTATTCAACATCAGCTTCAGAAACCTTGTATATGATGAGTTCCTTCTCTTGCTGCTTTACAGGTTCTCTCTTTGGCTTTTGACAGTTTAATTATCATTTGTCTAGGCATGATTTTTCATTTTCACTTGTACTACTCAACTCCAAAATTTCTACTCATTTCTTTTATATAACTCCTATCCTTTTATCAATGTTGTCTATGTCATGAGATAGTGTTCTCCTGGTTTTCTTTAGTTCTCTGTCCCTGGGGCATTAGGGCAGGTGCCCCTGCGTGTGAAAGCCTGATATTGGGGATGAGGGTGTGTCAACTTAATTGGCTGCTCAAGAAGGAGAATTTACCAACCCCTAGCCAGGCCCTCAGCGCTAGATCAAGACAGTATTTTTAAAAACTATAGTGCACAAGGTTACAGTCTCTGTTCTTACGGACTTTATCCTACAGGATATACTGGGGGTGCCCCAAAAATGTATAACGTGGACACTTTGGTCAACGTTGCTCAAGCAGTAGTTTGCCATCATCAGAAGTGTCTGGGTGCTGATGGGAACCACGTTGAGCACCTCTTGTAATTGCAGAAGTCAAACGTGACTTGTATTCATCTTTTGTTTTCAGTATATATTGAGTATTACAATTTTAATAGTTTTTTCCTTTCTTAAAATGGGTCTACATTTTTTTGGCACCCTCTATATACTAAGCAGCAGCCAGAGGCAGGAGTCCTGGGGGGGCATTTGTTGAAAATACAGAGGGTGCCCAAAAACGTATACATTTTTTTGTATACCACCCAGAGAGGGTGACAGGCGGCAAGGGGCTTTCATGTCCTGCCCAGCAATGGTCTTTCTTCCGAGGCATCTGTGCTGGGTGCCCCTTAGGGCTGATGACACCGGGTGTGGTGGGAAGGTGAAAGGTTTAACTAGGGTTTGAGGAGTCAGTGGTACTTGATGCTGTATCAGGTCCCAGGTGGGTGCACTGGCTCAGGCCCCCTCTCAGAAGCTTGACAAAGCTGGCCTGGCTCCTTGGCACCCTAATGACTGGCAGGGCTTGGCCGGCAGGAGGGGCAACTTAGAGAGCTATCATGGCCATGTGGGGGCAGCACGTAACATCCCTCGTGATTGGACCGTGCTAGCGAAGCGTGGAGCAGGGAACTGAGAGCGGTGAGGGAAAGGCAGGGCTGGTGGCTTAACCTCTCTGCACTTCAGTCTCTACATCTGCAAAGGGGACACTGCCTGCTTTTCAAGGTTCCCAGGAAGCTTAAATACAATGAGAGCCGTGACAAGTGACAATTGGTGGCTGTTTCACACAGAGGCCATGATTGCTGTGCTTAACTAGCTCATGAACATTCTTAGAGGAAAAGGAGCCAAGTGCCAATTTTTTTGATCGGGAATAGATTGAGTCCCAGGTGTCAAAAACATCTTGTGATAGTAACTCCTGGGAGCATTGATGGGAAAAACAACCGAGTTTGATCTGCTTCTTGATTTGAGCCTGACAGATCTCAGAGCCTCCCACTGGCTGTCAGAGGACTGGGTATCCCAGAGAAACCCGCTCACTGTCACTGCAAGGGATGTGCCTCTGTTTGAAGCTGACGCTGACACACAGCCCCAGATTCAGGCTGGAAAAAGGCCAAGAGCCCCGCTGGTCCCTCTCTGCATGGGCCTCTCTGCATTTTCTCTAGCCTCCCTATGTCCCCTCTCAGAAGCCTGACTAAGGGTGGCCTGGCCCCTTGGCAAGCCTGCCTAATGACTGGCAGAGCAGAGCAAGGCAGCGCAGCAGGATAGGCATGAAGGAGGCCATGCTCAAACATTATGACAGCCTCAGATGCACCCCCTCAAGGGCACCCTCTTGGCCCTGATTCTGTGTTAAGCTGTAAGCCAAAAATGTGTCTCATCTATAGGGAAAATGTGTCTAGAATAACAATTGCCTGCACCTCTACACACACCCCACCAGCCCCCAAAAGTTTTGGGGCTGTAAATCAGGTCTGGCAAGCAGCAGGTGCTCAGCTCCAGGGCCTCCCCATCTTCTGCTCCTCAGGGGCAGCTGCCAGTTCACTTTGGGAGACTGCAAACCTAGTTCAAGGACGCAAACATTTTTTTTGAATGGTCCTCTAGTTCTCTTATTCTCTCCAAAACACACGTCTAAATGAATTCGACACACATTTACTGAGCCCCTGCTACGGGCCAAGCCCCATGCCTAATGCCAGGACCGGCAGGCAGGTAGGAGCTCTCGCTTCTAGCAGCACCATCCAACAGAGCTTTCTGTGGCAGTGGGAAGGCTCAATACCGGTGCTGCCCACTGCAGAACCACTGTGGCTAGTGTGACTGAGGAACTGAATTTTCACTCATATTTAATTTTAGCTTAATTTTAATTGAAATCACCACATGTGGCCAGTGACTGCTACATTGGACAGTGTAGGCTAGAAGGAGGCCGGCACATACGTACCCCAAAGCCCTATTCGCTCTTCTGCTCTGAAATGCTGCAAAGGAGGCATGGAAACCACATTCTGGGGAGCAGAGTATCAGCGCCCCCATCTCCCCATTTAAAAAAAAAGAGGTTAATTTCCATGTGAGGGTTAGGGAAGGCTTCCAGGAGGTGATGGTCTGGGAGAAGAGGAATAAAGGAGGGAAAGGATTTCAACAGGTGAATCTGGGTGGGAAAGGGGCTTCCAGGTAGAAACTAGTACTCGGCAGGGGTGAAGATGCTGGAAAGTGCACTATACAAGCGAGGGTCAGTCAGTAAAGAGGGTCACTTGGGGGCAAAAAAGGGCAAGTGGGATATGAGGCTGGACTAGTGGGCTGGTGAGGCCTTGATGGGCGGGCTGGGCACCTGGGGTGTCTGATGCCTCTGAGCAACAGAACGATCAAGTCAATGCGAGCTTTAAGAAGCAGCCAGCATGGCTAAGACAGCCCTGAGTGGTGGGTGCCGTGATCCAAACGAGAAGGAGTGAAGACCCGTGTCAGGATAGGAATAAGGGTTGAGGGAAAAGTAAGCCTGAGCTTGTCTTTCGATGCCCTTCCTAGCACCTCCTACTCTGTCATGCAACCCTAGAACACAGCTAAGTTTCAGTCAATTAAATGGGGTCAAAGCACATAGTAGGTGCCCAACAAATGTTTGCAGAAGGGTGGGTGACACTGAGTGATCGCTCAGGCTTGGTGACTGATTAGCAATTAGCCATGGAGATAAACCAGGGTTAGCGACCCATTCTCTCCGTCTCCCGCAGCTACTGGGTGTCCACTAAGGGCTGCACGCATAGGCATAGGGGACGCAGCAGTAACCAGTCCGAGGCCTGCCCTCAGGAGATCAGTCTTGGTGAGGAATGCAACCAGCTTCTTCGAGGCTTGTGACTGAGGGGAGGATGACCTTTCATGAAAATTGAGAAATCAGGACAAAAAGCGGGCCCAATGGGCAGAGCGTTTTGTTTGGGGCCCCCTGAGTTTAGTGTACCAGTGAGACATCAGGGTGGAAAATCCCAGCAGGATTTGGGAAGAGGTATTGGGGCAGGAAGACTTGACTATGAAGTCAAGAGCAGACCAGGGAAACTGAGGCCGTGGGAGTGATGGAGACGTCCAGGGGGTAGGATCAGAACTGACACAAGGGAGGCTGAAGACAGCCTTTATGCCCACTGCCCTGCCAGCCAGTTGTCGAAGCCTCACCGGCTCTTGAAACATTCCATTCAACCAGATGCCATAAATCCTTTGGTCCCCTTTGTTCAGCCAAAACATCACCATCACAGGCTCTACCCTCTGCCATTTGACAATTGGGGCTAACAAATTCAACCAAACTGATTCTTCCTCAAATGTTCCTCAGACAAGTGGACGCCTCTAGCCGGTGCTATTGGCAAAGTGCGTCCTCTAAAAATTCATAGGTTGACATCCCAACGCCCAGGACCTCCGATACCTCCCGTATTTGAAAGTAGGGCCTCTAAAGGGGCAATTAAGTTAAAACAAGGTTATTAGCGTGGGCCTTAATCCAATATGACTGGTGTCCTTATAAGAAAAGATTAGGACACAGACACGCACAGCCGGGAGACGATGTGAAGCCACAGGGGGAAGAGGGCCGTCTCCAGGCCGAGGAGAGAGGCCTTAGGAAAAACCAAATTGCCAACACCTTGATCTCAGACTTCTAGCTTTCAGAACTGTGAGAAGATACATTTCTGCTGTTTAAGCCTCGCAGGCTGTGGTACTTGGTTATGGCCGCCTGAGCGGACTCGTACACACCTGACAATCATTATGGGGCGACGGCTCTCGTCAAGGCCTCTCTTCTCTTCTCCTTACACCAAATAGGCAGCTCCCTCCGCACTGCGCAGAGCGTCCCCTGCCCTTACCCTGCACAGCCCACCCACACACACCTGCTCCCGTCAGTGCAGGATGAGAAAAACGATTGTAGACCCTTTTAGACTGCAGGCTTCCACTTCATTTTTTAAAACTATCTCTGTAACAAGGGTAGACAAAACAGTGTTTGTCCCCCAGCCAAGACTCCTCAGATATAGGTATTTGCGGATTGCAGTTCACTTGGAGTAAACTGCCATGGCTTAGTTCCACCTGGACACCCCTGGGCAGCCTGTGAGGTTTTTTTTCCTTTGAATTAAATGCAAAGAAGAAACAGAAGGGATGATAAATTCAGCCACTTGCACCTCTTCCTCCATGGCCATCCCTCTACACACATACACATACACACACACACACACACACACACACACACACACACATGGCCAGCCGTGTACTGCCTACTCAAAGGCCACATTCCCTTCCCCCAGCGCAGACAGCCTGACAGTTTCCTTCTCTTCTAAGGAAGGTTGCTGCTGCTTTCAAATTTTTATTTGAAAGTCCTTGATAGGAGAAAGATTTGAGTTCTTCTAGGAAAACACTTGAGTTAGAAACCCAGGCCTCCCTGAAAATGCTAACCCGACTTGGGTTCTTAAGAGCTGAGCTTTGATGAGTCAAGACGATTGATGATCAAGGTCAGCAAACCTACAGCTGGTTCTGAGGACTCAGATGTTTGGCATCAGACGCACAAACCCCAGGACAGCAGACTGCACTTCTGCCTTTTGTCCTGCTATTCTGACATCTCACAGTCCCAGTGGAAAAGACAAGAGGTTTCACCAGGTTCTGACCCAGAAGCTCAGAGTCAAGTTGAAAACGTCACCAACCTGGTCTGTTCTGTTTCCTCCCTTGTGAAATCAGGAACATTCCATGAGAGGGAGTCTTTCCCTTCCTTGGATGGGGCCCAGCCCTGCCTTGTCCCGGATGTCTCACTCCTGGGCTGACAAGACCAGCAATATGGTGGGTAGGAATGTTAAGTCCAGACAATTAATAAAGAGGCTGGATATTAAATTAGGGTTCCGAAGATTTTATTAAGCTGAGCTCAGCGACCGTCTCCCCCGCTAAAAGGAGAACGGCGGCCAGGCTCGGGGGTCTGGCTTTTTATAATGCAGGGCTATATGCAAAGTAAGTTACAGAAGTTAAAAAGAACGTATAGTTATTCCAGTTAAAACCGCATTCCGCTATCACAACAGTGCTGTTTTATGTTCAGATGTTTTAACAGTATATCGTAACTGGGTTGAGCTGACCACACAGCCTGTCCCCTAAACTTGAAAACACCTTTGAAGTATAAAGATAGGGGCCATGGGAGCCAACTGTCCTTTTGATATGTTAAAATAAAAGCGAGGGGAGAGTTAATTGCGGTGAGGCCTTTTGGTGTGTTAAGATAGGAGCAAGGAGCCAGTTTGCTGCTGTGAGGCCTTTTGGTATGTTAAAATAGAAGCAAGGGGAGGAAGGGGGAACTGAGGAATGTCTTTTCTTTAACCTTTTATTCCCCGGCAGAAGCAAAGCAGGTATACAGAAGCAAAAAGGAGCTGTTAGTTTTTTGTTTTTTTTTTTTAGAGTCTATGGGAGTAGCTGAAGTATAATTTTTAACGTGAGTCTGTCTGGCCTAGGGTCCGGGCCGAGATCCTTACAGGAACCCCTGACGCTGAGCCAACCATCGTAGCTCTCACCCAGGAAAAGGGACTTCATGCACGGCGGCAAAAACGGTGCTCCTGCCTCTTCCCCAGGCCAAATTAGCACCTGCAAGGTCAGCAGTCAAAACATCCAAAGGACTCCAGGAAATTGAAAACATGCTGACATCTGCTTGGGGGGAAAAAAAACTGAAGGGAGGAGGAATTTGATAAGAGAAAATGGAAAAAGTATTTCTGTTCTCAAGAAAACTTCCACCCTCTCTATACAATTCAAGCAGACTTCCTTGTGATCCCCGTGGGCCAGTGCCGGAAGGGGGAGTCCTGAGGGACAAGGCTGAATCAGAGCTCTCAGAGCCTTAGCTTCCCTTCAGATGATGGGTGTGATCACGACATCTCTCTTGTGGGGTTGCTGTGAGTCTTCTTTGGGGTGGTGCCTGTATGAGCCCATACTGAAGTACTCAATCACTAAATGACAGTGGTTACTATTATTGTTGCAATTGCATAGTCTCAAGCCCCATAGCTAGATGAGGGTGTCTTCATAACTTAGGGAAGAAGCCTGGGAAGGTAGCAAGAGGATATCATCACCTGTGAGACTCAAGGGCAAGAACGCTCTTGGGGAGAAAGATAAATCTACAGCCAAGATTACGAAGAGTAGGACATACAAGGATCAGGTGATAAAGCTCAAGGTGTAAATGATGGAAAACCTTGACAGCTGGGCTTTCCTCTTATTTACAGCTGGCTGCAGATACACGCCAGTTGGATGGGGGTCAGGTGGAGGAGAAACAGGAATGAACCAAAGCTGTGTGGGACCTCGGGCTGTCTAGAAGAGCATCTGTTCCTACAGGGTTATCGTCACCATGAAACACGCGACACTACCCCTTAATATCACTTTGTAAACTCCTGAGTGGGTGGAGCACATTCGCCTCTGACCACCTCACTGAGCAACAAATGTTGGCCCTCTTGTGCCTCTCCGTTTTGATTTCTAAAGTTATTTTTATGTGTGACCACTGATATACTCCAAACAACTTTTAAACTTCCAAGTCTTTCAGAGTACTTGTACACCACCACCACCAATTTGGAATTACATCTTAATTTATTTTTACAAAAAAAAAAAAAAAAGGATTGAACCATAGAGCCTCCTCTTTACCTTGAGTTTTCAGTGAGAAATTTTTCTTTGCCATATTTCCATGCCAGCACATTTAGATCGTTCTAACACCTGAACCATATTCATGGTATTCACTCATGCCCCTGCTGAATACTTCAGTTGTCTCCAATTTTTCATTCTCCCAGGCACTCCTGAAGTGGACATTTAATTGGGCATTTGTAGGGGTGTTTCTCTAATATAAATCCCTACAAGTAGGAATGCTGGTAATACACAGACAATGGAATATTAGTCAGCCTTAAAAAGGAGAGAGTCTGACACATGCTACAACATGGGTGAACCTTGAGAGCAACGTTCTAAGTGAAATAAGCCAGTTCTCAACAGGCAAATTCTGTATGATTCCACTTAGGAGGTACTTAGGGGAGCAAAACATCACCGAGACGAACTGTTCCCCATTTCGGTCACTTCTGTTTCTCCCAGTCTCCATCTCGCTCCCACGCCGGATCATGAGGACTCCCACTCCTGAGGGTGGCGCCATATTTAGGCATTCAGCGAGTGTCGGCCAGATCGGACTTACCCCGCGTGGTGGCCAGAGGCTGGGGGAAGAAAAATGGGAGTTACTATTTAATGGGTGTAGCATTTCAGCTTTGTAAGATAGAAAGTTCTGTAAGGTGGTTGCATAACAACATGAATGTACTTAACACTACTGAGCTGCATGTGCAAAAAAAGGTTAAGAGAGTAAACTGTATGTATGTGTATTTTACCACAATTAATAATAATAATAATAATAATAATGATAATAAATGGGGATATTAATATGGCGGGCCAGCCGCCACGAGTCGATCAGTACCCGAAGAGGGGAGTGGGAATGAATAAAGAGACACTCACACAAATGCTGATGCGGCCGGTCTTCACTGATGGTGAGGCACTGAGTTTATTTTTCCTCACCAGTATATGCAGTTTGAGTACGTGCAACACTTCAGGGACAACTACGCATTACCTCATACAGAAGCAGATCATTAACTATCTACTGGAGACTTAAAGATCAGGGGGGCTTTAGGGGACTAGCTTCCCAGGACATTTTCTTCCATTAACCCAGATAGCCATCTATCTATAGTGTCTCCTAAGGAACTGGCCATCCTCACCACATTCCTCAACAACTTGTAAGCACCCTCCAGGTGCAGGCAGAGACAATGCCTTAGGAGCAGAAACAGGTTAAGCATTAACTGAGCCAGTCTGTAAGGCTCTGAATTACCTGTAACCATGGCTCCCCACATATTAAGTCCAAAGGTGAGTCCATTTTTTTTAACTTGAATAGATATTGTGGAAGTACCCTCCAGGAAAGCTGTACTGGTTTTGTTCCCACTGCAGTGTGACAGTGCCCTTCTCCCATGGCCTCCCCAGCACAGGCATTGTCCATCTTTTCTCCATCATGATTTGGTAACGGCAAACGGGGACAGAAACAGCAGAAATCGACACTCAACTCGCAGTGTAACAAAAGGATGTTCTTCTGCTGGGCGCCTCCAAGACTCTGAAGAGTGGCCAGTCACTTCGGGTTGCAGGTCCAGATCTCTGAGGACACCGCCTCCAGAAACTCCGGAGTTATTCTCACTCTCTCTCGTGCCCCATCCCACTCCCTGACCTTAAAACAATGACTCCAAATATCACAGGCTGGCCTACATATTTCCCTGAAACAGCTGTCCTGCAGAATTGCTAAAACTTGGGTTAAAAATAGACTCCATCTCTAAAAGAAGGTTGGGTCCCTGGGAACAAAGCCCTTTCAGAAATGTCCCCACCTCCACAAAGGGCACACAAAGGCTGACCCAGCTTTGTCCCCTGGGCTCTGTCATTGCCTGTGACCTCCGCCTCCCTGCCCTGGAAACAGATCCCTGCCTGAAACAGTTTCACATTCTTCCTCCATCTACCCAGCGGAGGCAGGAGGAAGGAGGCTAATGATATTACAACCAAGCTACAAGCTTGTGTCATTTCCATTTCGGAAATCTCCAAATGGGCTCAGAGACTTTAAATAACGTGCCTGAATTCCCACAACCAGCATAAGAAGCCAAACTGCAATCTTTATAGCTCACTTCAAAGATACTGTGATGACGGTAGTGTAGTGCTTCCCCAGGGTAACCCATCCCACAGAAATGTGCTATTAAATATTCAGGTTGCATCACCACCAAGGCAGGTAAGAGGCTGTGTCTTGCACAAAGAACATAGAATTTTGAATAGGGTTAGAATTCTGCAGCACCAGGAGACAGGATTCTAAACAACCCACCTATAGAACACCTGGTACCTCGCTGACGGCTTCCCCGCCCCCTTAGTGAGTGGGGAGGCACATGTTCCCAGGCGGTGGGTGGGAGTAAGGATCAGCTGTCTACCGCTGTTGGCAGACCTGTTTCTCTGCTGTGGTAAGGAATGGGGGTCTCTCGGGTTAAACAGGGAGGCTTCCTGGGAACTCTTCACTCCTGTGCCTTTATGGGGGCTGTTGGGGGCGATGGGGAGATGGCTCCATGCTGCCCACCTGGTCTTGTGCTCTACAGCCAGAATCTCTGAAGCATATTTAGAGTGACAAGATCAGGCAAAGCCAGTCTCAGTTACTTAGGAAAGATATGTGTGGCAGAAGGGAGAGCAGCGACCAACTATATTGATTTACCTGTCCTCTGGGTCATAAACTTAAGGATGACCCCAGATCAGGCTGCTGGAGAAGGCCAGGGAGAAGTGTGTGTGTGTGTGTGTGTGTGTGTGTGTGTGTGAGAGAGAGAGAGAGATAGACAGAGAGAGAGAGAGAGAGAGGGAGGGAGAGAGAGTTAGACATTGAGAAAGTTAAGATGGTTATATGGTTATCATGGCTGGAGAATCTATGAATGCTGGATTTCTGTCCTGCAAGGATCCTGAAGGAGATAGATGCAGGGGGCTAAATGACAAGCAAAGGGGCACAATGTCGTGTTGTTAGCTAAATACTGCATCCCAAACCTGTGAAAAGTACATATCCATGGCCCCCTCCAAGTCACATTCCAGTACTCAGGAACGCCCCCACCTCCCCGCCCCTGCTCAAATACCCTGAACCTCTTCCCTGCTGGTGTGTAGGGTCCAAGGGGTGGTCAAAAGCAAGTGTTTGGGGATGGTGTGGGTGGGTGCAGATATGTAATGAGCTTGCATTTGTGGCTGGAATGTCCACACACAAGCTTTTCATGGTGCAGGATTTAGCAAAGGGTGGAAAAAGAAGGGATGGGGGAGAGACCTCTCGTTGTATTCCTACCCTAGGACCCACAAATGTTAGGGGGCAGACCTGTCCTTATGTGATAGCCGGCAGTGTTGGTTGCCAGTGTCCCAGGGGAACCAGAACCCAGGAGCTGAGTAGAGAACACTGCAACACTGGTCAGAGTAACTCCTCGCTGTAGGTTGCCCTGGCAACCAAATCTCAGCCGCTGGCAAAGCCTGCACAGCCAGCTAGATGTCAGGGCCCGGAGAGGAGGTGGCTGAGATGACAAAGCTTTGTTACAAGGGTGGGTTCTAGGCTCCTTCAGGATATTAGGGCACCAGGATCCCCGCCACGTCAGGGAAACAGGTGGCTGAAGCTGCTTCCTTCCGAGGGCAGACTGTGTAATAACATGGGCTTCCACAGGGAGCTCTGCTCACTGGCTTCAGGGAAACCCCTCCCTTTATATAACACAGATATAAGTTAGTGATTATCACTCTATAATTTGGAGCATTGTTGTAAGATTTATAGAGATCAGAGCTGCAACATGCCTAAGAGTACCTGACACATAGTAGGCCCTTGTTCCAGTTATCTACGGCTGTGCAACCAACCTCCTCAAAACTTAGTAGCTTAAAGCAAACATGCTTTACTCATTTTCATGATTCTTGGGATATGAGGCCCTGCAAGCCAGAGTACAAAACAGCATCCAGACCTCGGTTTTCTCACCAGCAATTTGGTGAGGTGCTGAGATGCCAGCACAGAGCTGGGGGATGCTGTTAGTTCCCACGTCAGTGTCCTTTCTTCCTTCCAAACCCCTGGCAACAGCCCACAGGGACACTCTGCATCAGGGCAGGAAGAAATCTCAGACAATTCAATTTCCCAAAAAGGGAAACTGAGGCCCAGCTGGGTGATGTAAATGCTGCTACCGCCTCTCGCATTCCCCATTTCAGTCACTTCTGTTTTCCCCAGTCTCCATCTCTCTCCCACGCCGGATCATGAGGACTCCCACTCCTGAGGGTGGCGCCTCAGGGAGTGTTGGCCAGATGGGACTTAACCCGGGTAACACGGCTCATTAGGAGCAGGATGGGAATTCGACTCCAGGTCTTCTGTCTCCCAGGGCGACGTTGTTGTTAGGAGGCGGTCCCAATAGACAACACTAGCAAAACTCCAGACAGTCCACCCCCCCCCCCCCCCCCGCACGCTCAGGAACATCGAGATGGGAGAGAATTTGCACAGGCAGGCCCTCAAGAGACGGTGACCAGCTGTGAGCCCTGGGCTGTGCTTTATTTCTCTGTCCCCGGAGGTCTTAATTTCAGAAGGCACAGCAAGGTTTTTGCCCTGGTCAACATCAACCAGCTGACCAGAAGGAACCAGCCGTGGGACGTACCCCTTTACTCTCTGAGTGGAGATTGGAAATAAACAAATGGACGGCAGCATGTAAGAGAAATGATTTAACTTTATAAAACTGTGATAATACAGCAAGATTTGAGTTTTTTTCCCTCTCCCCCCCCCACAAGTGAAGTTTATAAAAAACACCTGCAATAAAAATTAGAAACATAACCTAATAAAAATTAGAAACATAAACATTTCAAGGAAATAGAGTCATTTAGAAAGGCATGAAGAGAAAACAATGAGCAGCAAAAGCAGCAGCAACATGGGGAGAAAGTGGGTTCTGTTGTGATGACAGAGACAACGAAGGACCAAGGTGAGCCTGACGTTTCCCACCAGCTGAACCGAGGGGCTGGGGAAACGGTGAGCAGTAATCACAAGAGAGGCATGATGTCTTCCTGAATGGGTCCGAACTGATGGCTGCTGGCCAGAGGGGTAGGAAGAGAAAGCAAAGGCCTCCTGCAAAAAGACCCACACCCCACCCCTCCTCTTACAAGGCCTACCAGCCGCCTGGCAGTGATTCACAGCCATACTCCCCATGGATTGGCTACCTCTTCTGTCCACTTGTCCCTAACCTGCGTCTCTGCAGATCACTGTCCCACTGTGGTAAGCTCCGTTAGAGACAACTCATCAGAATGTCAACCTGAGCTAGGATGACAAACTTGCCTGGGAGAACCGAGACAACTAGACATACCAGGCTACATATAAAACACTGTTTGAAATGTCTGCACCATAGCCAAGGCAGAGTTAGGACCACCTTGGAGAGGCAGGCCGGGACACCCCTAGCATCACCCCTGCTCCCCCAGCCTTTCCTTCCAGGGGGAAGGTCCTGAGGCTGGCCACCCAAAGGACGCTGGGGGACTCCTTGGCTACATTCTGAGGTGGTCTAACCATAACTTGCGCAGGTATCTGAGAATGGGGGTGGGGAGGGGATGGAGGGCAGAAAAGTTGCCACAGAGAGAAAAGGCTAACATGTATAACGGAACGAACTACGCTACAAGTAGGCTCAGAGATGACCGGAATGGGACTTGGGGTCAGGGGTGGCTGGCAGTAGGGCCCACACAGACCTGGGCACACACAGCTCTTGCACTACTCAATGTTACAGCAGTGGCAAAGGAGATGAGGGGCTCTGTGGAGGCATTTCCTGACCCAGGGCAGCAGCAACTCTGAGGTGAGGGGTGTCCCTCTACGGACTCCTGTCGTGATGGCGAGGAGCCAGAGAACTTGGGGACCTTGGGGAGAGGAGTCCCAAGGTTCCCTTCAGTGATGACTCCTCTCACCTGCCATGTTTTAGGGGAACTAACACTGCTGGACTTTAACTGGGAAAGCATTACAGAGTTACAGAGGTCCCTGTTCCGAGGGAGCAGCCAGACCCTAAGCCGCCACAGAAAGAGAAGGAACAGGAACAAAAAGCAAACAGGTTGCTAGACTCCCCTACATTTTAAAGCTACTTCACATTCTTTTTCTCCTCCGCCCTAGCACTCAGAATTCTAAGTCAGGATGGAATGTTCTGAAGGTTTAGGCAGCAGCACTTGTGTGGACCTTAGTATTTCTTCTGCTTTCCATATTTCCGTGCACGCTTTCTAGGACGGAGCTCACCAAAGTCTTCAACTTCGTTTTCGTAATCATCTTCCTGAACAATGCCTATTTAAGAAGCAAAAAAAAAAAAAAAAGAAAGAAAGAAAGAGAAGAAAAAGAAACAAAGTGTAAGTGTAGAATGGTGATATCCCCCCAGTGCAGTACAAAATATAACAAACTAGTAAAACTAATGTCTCTGTAATAGTTTTAAATTAAAGGGGTCTTCTGCCAGGATGCCGGCAAGAGAGGGTTTTTCTTCGACACTGCTTGCCAGGATGAGCCGAAGCCAAAGTAAACACTCTTCTCTAGAAGGAAGTTCTCTCACAAGTTGGCTCCTCTGGCCTTGTTTTAAAGGCCCTTTAAACAAAAGAAATCAAACAAAACCTAAACTGAACCACAGCCTTGAGTCGAAATACGTTATCTTCCTTTTGAAACAATCTCAGAAATCACAGATCTGGCAGGGACTCTATTCTAAAGACTTTTTTATTGGCACAGGCATTTGTGCCAGGTCCCCTCAAGCTTTCCAAGCTCTGGGGTCTGGATTTCCTGGTAGCATCTGGATTAAAAGGACTCAGAGGAGGGCACTATGAGGCAGGTGAAATACTCAAGAGCTAGAAGAAATGAGGTGGGGCTGAGAGGGGGCAGCATTTGGAATGGGCAAGAGGGAAGACCTTCCAGATCACGGAGCACTGCGCACGACATTTCTCTCAGGAGAGAAACCTGACTCGTTCTGCACAAGCCGTTACTGCTCTGTCGGAAGATGTGTGCAAGCTGCCCCGATGATTTTGTTTGTTTGGTTCATCACTTTGTTTGTTTTATATGTCCAAGCCCAAAACAGTATTGATACACAATAAACACTCAATAAATAGTCATTAACTTACATGAATGGTTGACACAGGCAAACGTATTTCTCAAGAGATGGCTTTGCAATACTTTGTGTATCCTTGGGAGTCAGTGTTTTGAGCATAAGTAGTGACTGAGCATCACTGATGATAGCTCTTGAGTGGCAAAAGAGGTTTTTGAATATTAGCTGTTTCTTGTTTGTTTGTTTGTTTTTTTAATTGGGGAACAGTGTGTTTTTCCAAGCCAAGTAGTTGTTTCAATCTACTTGTGGAGGGCGCATCTCAGTAGCCCATGTAGGGATCGAACTGGCAACCTTGGTGTTATGAGCACTGTGTTTTAACCAACTGAGCTAACTGGCTGCCCCTACAAAAGGGGTTTTTGAAAAAGCAACTAACTTAAGCCCAGAATAATGACCTCACAGTCAGATGGAGACACTTAGATTCTATGTTGCTAATAATTTGACTGGAGGGGGGAGGATAAGCTCCCAGACGGAGAACGGTCACAACTGACATCATAGGCAGCCCCACTTCAGAGAGGCCTGAAAATCAGCAGAACCAAGGACCACAGGACCCAGAGCTTTGCCCTGGATAAAGGGCTCCTTACCTTCCTCCTTTAAGTGGACTTCTGTTTTCTTCAGCCACTCCCGCGCATGCCTGACTGACGGGATCAGAATGTTGACAAGCCCAGTCATCACCTCCTCCGCTATGGGAACCAAAGAACAAGGGATCTGAGTGAAGGGGCCGCTGTAGGGGTTCAAACACCCAGTACGAGAGCCAGAGCCCCCACCCCCCGAGCTTGTCTCTGTGCTTCCCTGAGGAGAACGACAGTGTAAGGACCCACAGCTGCCTTCGGTCGCCAGAAGCAAAGTCCTCAAAACTTTAAACATTCTCCCTCTATCCTCACCGCAGAATTATTAGCAAGCCCTTTTCTTGTCTGTCATGCCAGGGGAAACCATCCTGGCCCGAGATAATCAGAAAGTTTAACGGGGGAAAGGGTGGTCCCAACCACAGGGTTTTGCTCTAATTTGAGAATACACGGTCCTCACTTGCATTTCTGCAAACACCAAGTTCCATCATGCCCAGGCCAGACAAAGGGCTGCCTCTGCCGTGGGTTCTCAAAGCCCAGATCTAACACCATCTGGCCCCCATTTCCCAGGGTTCCTTACCGCTAGCCCAGGCCTTCCTCCTGTAGAGGTCTTCCACCGTATCCAAAACCTTCTTGATGTTCTCTTGGACCTTCCTCTGCAGCATGTGGCTCTGTTCTTTGGAGCCCAGGTGACTGCGGATCCACACGCTCTGCTCAATATCCTGCACCACCAGATTGCCTTCGTCAATGGCCGGGTCCACCATGTCACGGAAAAATTCGGAGTATTTCTGGTAGGCCATCTGCTGCCTCTGGTGGCCTTCTAGGCGGATGTGCTGCTCGAACGTCTCGCTATTCCTCTCCTGACCTTCCTTGTCATCCAGCTCGGCGCTGGAAAGGGCAACAGTCTCTGAAGTCTCTCCCTCGAAGTCTTTACTGGGGCTGAAATAGTTCTCAGGACCTCGAGTGAACTTCACCCCACACAGGTCGCACTGGGTCCTGTCGACGTCGGCCCTTTTGAAGTTCCCAGTCCCGGGCCCCCTGGCCTCCTCCCTGAAGCACTCTGTCTGGGCACTCACCCTTCTCCTCCAGCTGATGCACAGGGACACCACCAGGCACACTCTTCTCAACTTCCGCTGGATGGAAGCCTTCCGCTGCCTCTGGGAAAGGATGTTGGCGAGGAGATGGTCTCGGTCTTGCTCATCCATCTCATTGTGATCAAACGCACACTCTGGTTCAGCTGAGTAGTCCACGGGGTCCACACAAAGCAGGCGGTTTAGTTTGACCTCCTCGTAATAGAGGCCGCGGACCCCTTTGGGGTGCGAGCTGTCCCACCGCCAGCAGCAGTCCATCAGGTACTCTTCGTCCCGCTCAAAGAGCAGGTCCTTCAGCGCTTCTGCCACAGACTTCACATCGACCGCCATCACATTGACCGCCATGGACACCTGCTTCACCACTTTCTGGAGCCTCTCGGGAACCTGGTCTGGGCAGTCCATGCTCATCACCTGCAGCCTCCTGTCGATCTCCTGGAGGTGGCAATGCAGAACAGGTTTGCAGAATGGCTGCAGGATGGCCTCAGCATTCACCAGCATCACCAAGAACAGCACCAGGGTCCGCTCTGCCTCCCCGGAGACCACGTAGTCGATGTGAGCAAAGGCATCGAGCAGGACATTGAAGTTCATATTCTCGTAGCCACATAGCACCTTGGCAAGGTAGGCGAGGTGGAACCGGAAACCCTGAATGGCTCTGGCCACATCCTTAGGTTTGTATTCCTGAATGATGCAGAACACGTCTCCGAGCTGCTTGTTCTTCTTCCTGAACAGAAACTCCCAGTAGTACAGGAGCGCAAGGTAGCTCTTGGGGAGGCACAGGATGGTGTTCTTCCGCAGGCGGGCCAGGACCACCCCGCAGTGGATGAACTGGGACTCCAGCAGGGCCACTGTGTTTCCAATGCTGGGGATGAGCGGTTCTTTGCACCTCTTGACAAGGACGTTCATGAAACGGAAGAAGAGCCTCTTGTAGTTCTCTGGGTTCCTGTACACGTACAACTGGTCGATGCAATTCTCCAGCAGCCGGATGAAGCACAGGTGGGTCTTCTCGGTACTCCCGTCGTCCTTGTTGGGCGCCAGCATGCCGAATCTCCCTTCTATTCCTTTCATCCTGCTGCCTCTCCCACTGCCCCGTTCCTCTTTTCCAGACTCGAGAGCTTTGAGTTCCCTGTGGTAGTTGTCTTCCTCCTGGCGCAGCAGCTTTTCAAACTCCTCCGGGTAGCTGGAGGAGGGAACGAAAGCCTGCATGGCGCTCAGCCACAGGTCTGTAGATTCCCGGCGGCTCCGTGCCCTTTCGTTTTGAAACAGAAAATGGATGTACTCTTTCAGCGCAAACCTGTAAGATCGGAAGGATCTGTAACTTGTTTTGAGGATTTCTTTGCATGCCACAGGGTTTTCTGACAACACTCTCTGATGGAAATGCTTAGGGAAGAGCACACTCAGGAAGGATTTGCAAAGGTGATACATATCTGTAGACAAAATATAATCAATTTCTTCAAGTTCTTTAGCTAAGGTTTTAGGGAAAACTTTTTTGGCTTCCAAAAGCAATCCATTGATTGCCACCAGGTGCATTTTTGACTGAACCAAACACCTGGCCTCACAATGCCGCACAGGCCTGTGAAAATCTTCACAGTTTTCATCCTCACATTTTAAGCCAACCATAAACCTCATGCACATGCCCGGGTAGTTCTTCCCAAGCAGGCTCCGTGTGATCTGACACAGCCTGCTCAAAAGGTGTTTGTTTAGGGCTAATTTCACTTGGTCAATCATTATAAAGAAATGGTCTTTTGTTTTCTTCTCTTTCAAGTTCAAATCCAGGTCAAGAATGATTCTTAATATGGGTCCAGAGATGTTCTGAGCTATCTTGCAATACTTGGCGTCTACCTGAGAAATCCCAAAAAACTCAAAGCAAGATTTGACCATATCCTTCTCAGCGTTGTTGGTCACTTTTTTGAGGGCCCTGACCAGATTGAGCAGGGCTTCCAAGCCCCCCGGAGCCAGGACCAGAACCTTCTCAGGCTCAGCCTTACAATGGTTGGTGGCTTCATAGAGCGCTTCCACCATTCCAGCCGAGTGGTTGAGGTTGTCAAACTTAAAGAAGGCATCCTTGAGCTTCTGAAAATCTCTCAGAATTACCCCCAGCCGGAACTGGGCCTCAGCAAAGCCGGACAGTTGATTGGTTTGAGAGCAGAGATCGAGGGCTTCTCTCAGAATGGCCGTGGTACGTTCTACATCCGAATCCCTGGCTACACTGAGGCGGGCAACCTCCAGCAGACATGAAGCCTGAAAGTCCTTGTCGGCAGTGAGCCTGGCAGCCTCCAGGAGGCGGCCGTGTTGCTTCATCAGCAAAGCAGCCTCTTCGTTCCGACCTTCCCTGTTCAGCAGCTCTGCAGCGTCTGATAGCCGTTTCCGAGACTTCAGGAACACCAGCTGGTCATCTACGTCTAGCTTCGAGAGGACAGCCTTCATCTCCTTGATCTTATTTGCGCTCAGGTACTTTGCTGCCGCTTCTAAGTAAAACTGACTGGCAGAATAAGAGAGCTTGGATATGGGAAGGGTCTTGGCTTTTCTTAGCATTTCTTCATACCTACAATGACAGATGACACAAATGATACCTCATTACCACCCAACCAATACAAAATTGGGAAATAGTAGGGAAATACAGCACAGAGCAATGTAACTAAAATAAATTACAAAATAGAATTTCAACTTATCCAACATCTTTACAAATGCTTCATTTTACAATAATAAAATGAATTCTTTATTTTCTAAAGGAACTGAGTATTAGTGTGTTTTATTGGTGAAATACAGTGGAATTGCAACCTAAGACACTGAAAGTTAGGTCTGAAAGTCAATCTCCAGGGCAAAAATTACATAGTCAAAATTATCCTTGAAAAATAAATCCCTTAAACTTTCATAAAAGCATGATAATCCTTTTGCGTATACAACCCTCTTCAGTTTGATATGTGATTAATGAGAGAGGATGAAGGGGCTGCATACTCCAGCAATTACATTCGTCTTCCTCTGATTAACCAACCTATGATTTCTTTCTTTTGCAAGGTCTGTATGGGGTTGAGTTAGTGTTAGACTAATGAAGCACTGATCAGAAATGTCGGTACTGGGCTGGCCAAGTGGCACGTTGGTTAAGAGTTGGCTTGGGATGCCAGCTCTGAGCAGCAGGGCCCTGGTTCGGATCCCACATGAGGGCCAGTGATGCTGCGCCCTCTACAGCTAAGATGGTGAACAACAGCTCAACCTGGAGCGGGCTGCCGTGAGTCGCCGGTGAAAGTGTAGGCTGCAGTGAAGCTGCAGTGGGCTATCATAAGCTACCATGAGCAGCCGGCAGCCAGCATGAGCGGCCGGCAGCCAGTGTGAGCTGCTATGAGCCACCGTGAGTGGCCGTCCAATGGCCGGTGACTGATCTACCTCAGCCAGGAAGAGTACAATGATCACAATACCAACATGGGCCAGTGAAGGAATATCCTCCACAACTAGACTGAAGAACAAAAGGACAGCAACTTGTCTATTCCCCTTCCCCAATTCCCCAATAAAATCTTAAAAAAAAAAACAAAGCTGGTATATCCCACACTACCAATTTTCAAGGTATTGAAACAATTCAATAAAACATGCTTTTCAACTCTCAAGGGACAAAATTCATTTCCTCACACCCAGAGAAGTGGCCAGAGACCTTGTGATGCCTCAGGTTATCCTACAAATATCAGATTTCCTAGTATAGCAGGCCCTCTGTGAAGGGGTATAAACAAAGAGGAAGGAAGGGAATATGCTTCTCATGCAAGCACTGGCAAGTTTAAGGAACTACCGAGGTATTTTCTTTTCAAATCTAAAATGTCCAGCTAGCAATTGAATTTTAAGGCACACTAGTTAACAACTGAATTCTACATCCAGTACGCACACTGTTCAAAGGACACTCGGATAACTCTAGCGAGAAACTCTAGTTAATATTCAGATTACACTTCGATCTTAACTCATTAGAAACTCAATTGTATACCTCAAGAAAGATGAAAAAAATAAAAAAAGTAATGAGGGACCAAAAAAAAATGTTTCTGGGGAAAAAAAATCTATGCTTATTCAATGTTCTTCTGGAAAAGTGAGAACAGAAGGTTAAATAATCAAAAGTATTAAAAAAAAACAACTCTTAAATCAGTTTTGTCATATAAACTCACAAGGAATTGGCCTGGTCCATTACTCACACCACTGCATAGCACCCTGATAATTGGGAACCCAATAAATGCCACAGCCAGAGCCCTGTTCTAGAATTTGTGTCCCCCCAAATTCCTGTGTTGAAGCCCTGACCCCTAGTGTAATTGTATTTGGAGACAGGGCCTCTGGTTAAATAAAGTCATAAGGTTGGAGCCCTGACCTGATAGGATTAGTGTCCTTATAAGACAAGACACCAGAAAGCAAGTTCTCTCCACCGCCCCGCCCCCCCCCCCCCCCCCCCAGGCACTACCATGAAAAGGCCACGTGAGGACACAGAGAGAAGGCAGCTGGCCGTCTGCAAGCCAGGAAGAGAGCTCACACCAGTACCCCTATTGGCTGGAGCCTTGATCTTGGACTTCTAGCCTCCAAAACTGTGAGAAAATAAATGTCTGTTGTTTAAGCCACCCAATCTATGGCATTTTGTTATAACAGCTTGAGCTGACTAATATACACCCACTGTGTGTATAAGATGCACAGTGGCACCAAAGACCTGGATAAAGGCATATGCTCAATTACCAACCACGGCGCTGGACACCTACTTTTCCATTTCCAAAATTAAAAGCATTTATTTATCTAGGTGCTGGTTATGCAAGTGTATTTACTGTGAAAATTATCTGCACATTTAAAAATACATGTTATACTTTAACAAAAGCAAACTTAAAAATTAAAATCTAAGGTTTGAACCTCTGGGTCAATTATGTTTATTTTGTCACATGTATAACGTGGTGTAAAGCAAAGAAAATGCAGGACCAGTCCAAAGCCTACTTTCCCAGGAGTTGTGCGTGAACTCAAATCCCTGCTGAGCAGAAATGCAGAACAGCAGGCTCTGTAATTCTAGCTGTCTCATCCCACCAGAGAGATCTCCTAAGGGGCACCAACCTCATGCTGTTTCTAGATTCCTTGTCAACTATTAACCCCACCCATCTCCACTTTCACCTCTGGAATATCAGCTAAGCTAAAGGCTCAAGGAGGCCTCCACTGGGTCACGTATGAAGCTCATGTGTCCTGCAACTGAGGGTACATGTACATACATATCATACACACACGTGTAAGTGCGCGGCTGAGCATCTGTCAGTAGATCACGATGAAGCAAAGTCCTGACAGCCCACTAGTACTCTTACCTGTATCCATTCACACATCAGCGAAACTCAACTCAGCAGGTAAAGGTAAGAAGACAGGACCATCATTACGCACAAAACTGCTGTGCATGTTATATGCATATACACTCTCATAACACACCCTTCATTGTCTTCAGTTCCTGTGTCAAAGCTTAGAAACAGAGTGGAAAACACAGAGTCCAGCTCTCAAGGAGCTCTTGACCCAGCACCGACAACACCACTCAAGCGGAAGGAGGGCAACATGGTTAAGCCACTGCAGAACAGGACAACACCCCCAGGACAGGCTGTCCCCCTCCCCCTAAGAAAGCAGGCGGAGGGGAGAGGTAGAAAATAAAACCACCTACTTTTCCACTGCAACAGCAGCTTCTTCATAACGCTCCTCTTGACAGTATATTTTGAGTGCTTGGTCAAATTCCTGAATCTGCTCAAAGCATCTGAAAGCATGTTGGTAGCAATGGCTTCGCTTATAGAAATGGGCGGCATCTCTTATCTAGGACAGAGTACAATTTTCCTTTCAGAGTATTCATAACATAACTTTTTATCTTAAGAATACGCCAACACCAGGCCGGCCAAGTGGCTCAGTTGGTTAAGAGTGCGAGCTCTGAGCAACAGGGTCGCTGGTTCGATTCTCACATGGGCCAGTGAGCTGCACCCAAGCTGAGCTGCCACTGAGTTGCCAAAAGGTGGCAGGGTGGCTCAGCTGGTGAGAGCAAGTGCTCCTAACAACAAGGTTGCCGGTTCGACTCCCGCATGGGATGGTGGGCTACGCCCACCTGCAACTAAGATTGAACATGGCACCTTGAGCTGAGCTGCCCTGAGCTGTA
>NW_017731459.1:1047479-1064669 GCF_001890085.2 Hipposideros armiger | reverse complement strand
ATGTGCGTAGTAGCCACTGTACTAGGCTGGGCAGGTCTAGAACATAAAACGGATTCTGGCAACTACACACACACACACACACACACACACACACACACACACACACACACAAAGAAAAGAAAACAAAGATTTTTCAGAAAACTAGGCAAAGGATATAAACCAGCAATTCACAGTGGGGGGAACTTGAATGACCAACAGATAAATGAAGATGCTCCACCTCACTCATAACCGGAGAAACGCAAATTAACACTACAGGGGGAGACATCCATCAGGTTTGCAAAAATTAGAAAATCAATCCCCACTGAGCATGGTCAAGAATGTGGGGCACAGCTGTTCTGGAAGCCATATGGCTTTCACTTTCACTTAGGGAGTTAAGTATATGCATACCCCGGGGCCAGCAGGCCCACTTCTAGCAGGACCCCTCCCTGGTCTCAGACGGATTGGAAGGAGACGCCCTGCGCCACAGTTCTACGTGTAGCAGCCAGGAGTTGGTGGCAATGTGGACGTTCACTAGTAGGGAAATGGATAAGTCCAATGCAGTGGGTGCCCACTCGAGAATACTATCAGCGGTCAGAAACTGGGCCAGACCGCAACACTATAGCAGGAGGTGGAAAAAGCAGAAAACAGAGCAAGATGCTAGCAAGATAAGCTTAAAATATATACATGTATAGAAAATACTACTATTTATTCTTCCATGATGCGTGCATATGGGGACATGTAGTAAATGTTTTGGAATGGCTGCCAGCGAGAAGAGAATGGGAATGGAGACTGGCTATGAAGAGGAAGAGGATGAACAAAGTAAAACGCATGAGTGTGGCCTGGTACCCACCAATGGTGGGTCTGCCATGAACAGAAGCGTCTGTTCCACTCCTCCCCCTCTCACACTGTCCATCCAGCCCATGAGTATGCTGTCTGCTTGGGTCTCCCAGCATTTCCCAGACACCAGCCCTCCCCACCATCCCCACCATCTCCACCACCGTCATGGCATTCCAAGCCACAGATCTCAGCCTAAGCCACCACCAGACTCTCCTAACTCACCTTTCTGCTTCTACTCTTGCTGCCTACAGACCTCGCCACAGAGCATCCGCATAACTGGCTTCATGTCACTCATCAGTCAAAACCTCCTCTGGTTCCCCAGCATACTTCCACAAAATCCAGTCCCCACCATGGGCGACGAGGCCCTACACGATTTGTTCCTATCACCGTCTCTTGCTCATTTGACCATTCTCTACCCCTCTCACTCTGCTCCTGCCAAACGGCTTCCTTGCTGTTCTTCCAACTCACCCACACACTCCCACCCTGAGGCCTTTGCCCTGCGGGACCCTCCAGTAATTATTCTCATAATCTGCTCGAAAGTCAGCTCCCTGACTGCCCTGTGTCTATACCAACACTTAACACCCTCTCTCCTCTCACCTAGCCCTCATCACCGTTCATGTCTTATATACTATTGGCTTGTCTATCATCTCCCTCCCACGGGCACAGGCCCCTGCTTTGTGGCCTGCTGGTCACTGAGCACCCAAAGTGCCTGGCGCACAGCAAGGGGCCCATCTGCTTGTTGAATTTCTAACAATATTCATCTCTGCTTGGTGCACCTGAGATCCAAAGAGAAAACAAAATCAAAATGAAACGAAACCAAATACATATGCCAGGCCCTCTAATAAATCTTAGCTGGGTTTTGTTTAAGGAGACAAGCTACACGAAGGGCCAAAGTATACACAAGGTTCAGATATGAGGTTCTTTTATGTCTAGAGACTTCACAGACTGGGGAGCTCCTAGACCCATCTTGCCATATCAATAAAACCCCAAAATCAGTGCATCTAACCACCCCATCTCTTTTCCTCTTCTTAACAATGCTGATTACTCAGAAGAAAAATCCTGGAGTGTGGCCCTAGTAGGTGCCAAGTATGCACACAATTGGAGGGAGAAGAGGAAGAGGAGACAGCTCTAAGAGGCAGCTCCCCGCTCAGGCCCACTCTGCTCTGTGTACAGGTCCCCACCGCCATCCAGAGCAAGGGCCTTGAGAGGTTTCCAGGGAAACCAGTGCTGCTCTCTGGAGAGAGGCAGGAAGAGGGTGAGGCAGAGGAATCCCTGAAAGAAAGCCTTACACTCCCCGCGGCCCCCTCACAAGCATTTCTTCCCAGGGGTAGCACAGATTTGGGGGCTGGGAACAGGGAGGCGATTGGCTTAAGCGTTTGGGCAACGGCTGCTGCCACGCTGGTCAATTTGAGTCATGCTGGTTAGTTTGGTGGGATGACTACAAGAGGGCTGAGGCGGGTTGAGGCTCAAACACCCTGATTAAAAAAAAAAAAAAGGGACCGACTCTTTCCCTGTGTGGGGTGTGGAGCTACTAGAATGTACTGAGAGGGGGTAGACACCAGTGGTCAGGCCTGTGAAGCGAAAGGAAACAGGGTAGCCTGTGCCTTTAGGAGCAGAGTAGCCTCACGTGGCGGAGGCAACGTGAGCAGATAAACAAGGGTCTCTGGTGCAGCCATGACAGGCTTTGGTAGGCAAAAGGGGGAAAGTGAGAGGCTTAGGCCTGTCCTCTATAATTGTGATTGCTTGGGGTCCAGGTGGTGGCACAGGAGATTGGAGGGAGGGTGCTAAGGAACATGGAGAGGTTGGAAACTATTCTAGTTCCTGGAATCTTAGGACCCAAACTTGCCCCCACACTGAAATCCCTGCTCCATCTTCATCTCGCTCACAAGGCACATCCCATAATAAATATGGGGCAGGGCAGGCAGCACTGGGGCCACAAGTCGAACATCCCAATAGGTCCCCCCACCCCACCCAGTGCCTGGGGTGCTCTGAGGATCCAGGACTTACTATATTTCACATACAGATGTGCAAACTCACCTCTCTACTGCAGGGTCATAAAGCCCATTGCGGGGAAATACCCCAGCCGCAGCTGGGTGCTTAGAGCACAGCGTCTCAGGCCACCTGTGGTGAGGGACCAGGTGGTTCTCCACGTCCAATCGATCACAACTGATACATTAAAAGTGATTCTTGTAATGTACAGCATGGTGACGATAGTTAATAATGCTGTGTTGTATATTTGAAAATTGCTGAGAGGAAATCCTAAAAGTTCTCCTCACAAGAAAAGAAAACTGTAACTATGGGTGGTGATGGATACTGACTAAACTTATTGTGGCAATCATCTCACGATACATACATATATCAAATCACTATGCTATGCCCCTAAAACTAATACAATAGTATATGTCAATTATAACTCAATAATAGAACGAATCGCTAAGAAAAGTATCATCTCTTGGATGTCACATCAACGCCAAATGGCTATAAAAATTTCTAACTATTTCCTTGCATCTT
Organism: Hipposideros armiger; assembly: GCF_001890085.2. Lineage (NCBI taxonomy): Eukaryota > Metazoa > Chordata > Mammalia > Chiroptera > Hipposideridae > Hipposideros > Hipposideros armiger. The sequence continues at coordinate 1,061,342 of NW_017731459.1, read as the reverse complement.
CTGCATTAACCTTGTCACAGACAAGTAAGAGTGTGTGGCCCCCTGCCGACCACTCTGTGAATGGCTAGGCCAGCAGCTCTGCCCAACAGAGCTTTCTGCAATGATGGAAATGTTCTATAACAATGAGCCCTTGAAATGTGGCGAATGAGGATATGGAACTGAATTTTCAATTGTATGTAAAATTTTAATTAACTTAAAATATAAGGTTAAACAGCCGCATGTGGCTAGTGGCTGCCAGACTGGTGGGTACAGACCCAGAGCAATTACTGGGAATGTAGACAGACCGCCATGTAGATGCCAAGCCGTTCGCCCAGGCAGACCCCAGGCTGTGAACATACAGGAAGAGAAGGCAGGAACGTTCTGAAGCCCATCATCCCTTTGATTTGAACACTTGGCCTCCTCGTGGTTAATATCAGGTCTCGAGCATTCCCACAGACATGAACAAATGAACACACACACACACACACACATACCCCTTTGGAGCTAACTAAACACTGGAGCAAGTACAGAGAGAAGGACTAACCCAGAGTCAGCAGGGCCGACCTCTCTCTCTTTGGAAGACTGGAGCCCCTTCCTGACGCAAACAGATGCAGAGGACCCACCCCTCCATCTGCCTGAGGGCAGCGCAATTCTCCCAGGAGCCACTGGGGGCCAGGGCATACCTTCCCCATCTTCTCGCACAGCTGACCAGAGAGCTGGAACTCCTTGGCGTAGCTCAGACACTTAAGGGACAGCTTGGGTTCATTGCACTCCAAATAGGTCTTCGCCAGTTCCAAGTACTCCATCTGCTTTTCCCTGGGAAGAGGGAAACAAAACAGAGCTTCCGTGAACTATTGACCTGACACCAACATAATTTACCTGTTGATCTCATCCGAGAAAACCCGAAATGACCCAAGACTCTTACTTGGGGCTGAGTTTCTTGGATTTCATGTTCAGGGCGGTGTTGTGGGCCAGCGCCAGTTTCTCCTTCTCAAACGCACCCCCTTTTTGATAACACTTGGCCGCAACCTGGAAGAGGCAAATGGTTTCAATTCCCGGCAAGGTAATGGAGGTGACATCCAGAACAAGAGGTCGAGTGGGTATTCCATGTTTGCACTGACAGAGCCCTGGGGCTCACCCCAGCCCAATGTAAGAGCGAGGAGCAGGGAGGAGCTGGTAAGCTAAAGAAAACAGCCTTCGAAGACAAAGCCCAACAGTGTTACCGTTAACACTTCATACTCAAAGGTTCCTTCTGGAAGTACCCAGAAGCCATGGAAAAGGTACATAATACAAATTTTACAGGCCCTCAGTTCATCTTCCATCAGCCATGTGTGAGCAGTTTCATCCTCCTCATTGTCTGCATTAGCAATCTCAGGTCAGAGACACAGAGCTATTGGCCCAAAGTCACCCAGTGGCTTTTGTGGGCTCAACACAGGCTCTCTCTAGAAACCCATTCATCCCCATCACCTGAGCCGAGAGCCAGCCAACCCCCAGAAGCAACCTGCTTGCTGACTGGCAGCTGAATTCAGACACGTGAGGCTCTCCGCTGAGACTAGAAGAACTACTCAGCTGAACTCAGCTTCGCCAACCCACTGAACTACGAGCTACATAAGTGACTTGTTGTAAGCCACTAAGTTTTGGGGTTGTTTATCATGCCGAAAAAGATAACTGATAAACCCCAGATAGGAGTCACTTGCTGTAGACCATGTAAACCATGTTCCCTACACAGGAGACAAAACTCTCCTAAGAATCAGGAAAAAGAAAACTCTGAGAATTCCTTCTACCCAGGCATGTCACACAGAAGGCACCTCCAACAGTGGCTTCCGGTAAGTTCTGACTAGCAGTTTCATTGCACCCGTCACTTCCCCGTACCTTCACTCGGGTCCAACTCTATGAAATTCCAGTCAGAAAAAGAATCGTGAAAGCAGCAGGGACGAGCCCTTCAAGAAATCACTGTCTCAAAACGTGTGCAGAAGTACCAAGAGAAACTGCAGGCACGTTCCCTGTAATGTTTGAGGAGTTGGACCAAAGTCTAGCGTGAGTACAGAGGCATGGAAGGAAAGAAAGCGCTCTGCCCAGGTCCTCTCAGGAAGCTCTCCTACACCTGCAAGCACAGGGCACCCCAGGTGCCTGGGAGTCAAACTTTAGGGAAATGTGCATTCCTGCGGTGGCAGACACTGCTGGTCAGTTTCCCACAGTGCTCACGCCTCCCTTTCTTGCCTGATGCTAGAACCTGCCTCCTATCAAGGACCAGAATTGCCACGTGGGATTGCCTCCCAGACTCCTTTACAGCCAGGCATGGGCATGTGACCTAGTACTGACCAATGAGATGTAAGAAGTCCACCGGGGACTTCACGATAAAAAAGAAACACATGAGAAGGGAGTGCCTGCCCCTCCTTCCTGCTTGGGAAGCTGCTGAGGAAAATGAGGGGCTTGGTCCTGCAGAAGCCATCATGCAACCAAGAGGAGGAAACCCCTGACAAGCTGCAGATGACACAGGGGAGAGATGGAATGAGACTGGGCCCATGTTGACTTTGTTGATCTGATGGTGTCTGTAACCTGCGGGTGAAGACATCATTACCACTACATCACAGGAGACATGCACGCCACGGTGCCCCTGAGATCAGGTGATGTGTAGGGATGCTGACGATGGGAAAGAGATGAGGCTCTTTGTGCTGGCTTCAAAACTTCAAGGACTAACGGCGTTAACACTTCCAGGAAGAACGCTCTGGCTCGCTAAGATGACTTGTGGCTGGAACTCAGTCAGCTCAGTCTAACGATGAAGTTTAACCTGTGCCCACCCGACTCAAATTGGCAGTGAAGTCTACGTCTGATCAATTTGGAAAAAAAAACAAGAGGACCAATTTGTTTAAAAATGCCATATAATCACGGCAACAGCTTTTAAGCTTAGAATACAGGAAGTGTAACTTGGTGGGGCAAAGGCCATGACCTTCCGTTTTCCCATCGGCCCATGCTAGTACTTGGCCAAATGAAGGAGCAAGACAGGGAACTCTCCTCATCGAGGGGTGACCTCATGTTTCAGAAGTAGCACAAGCACCATTACCCTCGCCCGGTCCCAGTGAAAATGTGATGGTGGGAAACCTGCCATGAGGCCTGACGAGGCCGCAAGTCACAGCGTCCTCACCCCTGGCTGCTGTCTAGCCTCTTACCTTCCAGCACTGGTGTTTTGCATAGTATTCCCCTTGTGCGATCCATTCCTCAGGGGTCGAGGTCTTAACAAACATACTGTCGTCTAAGTCTAAAATGAAACAGAAAAGTTAGTTTGCCTTTCTAGGCATCTGTTCACTTAAACCTGTTGGTATGGGCTGAATTTTGACCCCCACCTAAAAATTCACAGGTGACATCCTAACCCCAAGTCCCTTGGAATGTGACTGTATTTGGGAACAGGGCCTTTAAAAAGATGATTAAGTTAAAATGAGGCTGTTCTGTTGGGTCCTTATAAGAAGAAGAGATTCACACATGCAAACAGATGTCAGGGGCTCACACAGAGGAAAGGCTATAGAAGCCAAGAAGAAAGACCTCAGAAGATACCAGAGCTGCTGACAGCGGGAGCTTGGACGTCTAGCCTTCAGAAGTGTGAGAAAATAAACTTCTGTTGTGTAAGTCACCCAGTCTGTGGTATTTTGTTATGGCAGCCCTAACAAACAAATACACCTATGTTGTCTTCCTAGCATTCATTTTAAGATATAGTTTTGCCTACCAGGCCAGGTTGTTGTGAGTTTTGGAAGGAGGGTGTGGGGGTAAGAAAGGAAGCTGTTTCGTTTTTGAACTTTGCTCTACTTTCCTTTACTAATAAGGCTATGAATTAGAAGACAGATAGCAATTTATAATTCCTCCTTAAAATTCCAAAGCTATGTAGCTCTCAGCAAAGTCCCATGTCGGGGCCTTAGCAAGAGACAAGGTGATAGGATTTCACAGTATTTCCAAATGTGCAGACTTTGCCCTCATCACAGTGAGCAATCGGGTACTCCCGTTGGTGGACACAGACTATTGCAAACAGCCTGCTGGCAGACCCGTCTGTTATCCTCACTGGCCTGCTGGCGACTGGTCAGCTCCCTTCCCTAGGCCCTCTCAGCATCACCAGCCATGGGCGACACTCCCTGGAGGTCTGAGCCACAGCTTCACCGAGCCCAGGAATGACAGTGACTACCAGGACAATGCTGACAGCCAAATATGAGCTGAGAGGGTCAGAGATATCCAGGCTAATGGATATTAACCACGGAACAAGGCAGACGCACCAGCTTTTTTTCAAAGGTGCAAAACACACGTTAAGCCTTAGGGCCTGAGCACTCCTTGCGGGCTCTCTGACATGCCCCGCAGCACTTCGTGCAAGTATGACTCAGCATCTTGCTCTGAGTCTGTGTTCACTATTAGTGCCCTGGTGACATTTTATCCCTACAGCAAAGCTCCGCAGCATCTCTCTGCATAGGGCCAGTGAACTCCGCCATATTGAAGAAACCCAAACCACGCAGTCACTACACTCATCCCCTGCACAGCGGGAACAGATATGCTCCAAGACTTTACCATGTGCAACTTGTAACACAATTAAGACTCCTTTTTCTTGTATTCTTAATGCTATGAAGACAAAATAAATCGTAATCCTTTTTCATTTTGAATTTTTAAATGAAAACAGATGCGTATCTTGACGATCTCTTACAATGGGTGCCAGAACATACTTTGAGAATAAAAGGAGTGCAGGGAAGAATAAAAACAGCCACAGCAGGCCCAACCCACTCGTTTGTCTTTTAGTTGAGGACGTGAAGGCCCAGGAAGAGGAAGTGGGACCTGAACAATGCCAAGTGGCTACACAGGTGGAGAGTTCTAATAAGAAGCTAGGTCAACCCCAAGCCTTTGACTTTTCCCATTAAACCACAGCAGTGAGGTCCCAGGAAGAGAACATCTAATCCTGGTTCCCAACTGAGCCATTGGCTGTAAGCCGAAATAGCCCCAAAGAACTGGCTGAAACATGTTCGGAAAACCAGCAGACCCCTCTGTACAGCAGCCAAGCCCTGTGCTTTCCCCTGTCTTTGGAGACATTAACCGTGGCCTGGAGGGGCCAACTCAACAGCTAACCCTCAAGAAAGATAACAATTGTCTCCTGCATGAAGGCCTGATGATTTCTCCCCTAGTTATCCTATCAGGAGACCTTCACTCCATTGTTTTAATTAGTTAGTCTTTGTAAATTATGAAAACGATACAAGACAATTTAAAAAAACAAAACAAAACAAAAAACTGCAAACAGCACAGAAGGGTATAAAAGTGAAAAGTAAACGGTATCCGTATCTCCTCAACAGCCCCACACCCATCAATTCTACCACCAGAGTAGCCACTGTAAACAGTTTCACATTGGTGGACACTTAGGTCGTTTTTAGTTTCTTAAAATTACAAACAGGCCTGTGATGAACATTCTTGTCCATGTATCTTTGAGATTTTATACAAGATATATCCCTAGAAGTGCAATTACTGGGTCCAAAGGTGTGTGCATCCTTTTTTTTTTTAAGATTTTTATTGGGGAATTGGGGGGATGGGAAATGGGAACAGTGCTGGGGAATTGGGGGAAGGGGAACAGACAAGTTGCTGTCGTTTTGTTCTTCAGTCTAGTTGTGGAGGACGTTGCTTCACTGGCCCAAGTTGGCACCATCATTGCGTTCTTCCCAGGTGAGGCAGATCAGTCGCCGGCTTCTGGACGGCCACTCACTGCGGCTGCTGGCCGCTCACGCTGGCTGCTGGCTACACACGGTAGCCCATGGCAACCCACTGCAGTAGGGGCTGTAGCCTACGCCGTCGCCAGTGACTCACGGCAGCCCAGCTCCAGGTCGAGCTGTTGTTCAGCATCTTAGCTGTAGAGGGCAGTGTCACTGGCCCTCATATGTGGGATCTGAACCGGGGCCCTCTGGCTTCCCAAGCCAGTTCTTAACCAATGCGCCACTCAGCCGGCCCCTGTGCATCCTTTATTTTGACAGATATTGCCAATCAACTGTCCAAAAGCCCCTAACAATTTGTATTCTCCCAACAGAGCCTATTTCCTGTAACCTTTGCCCATGACCCTCACTTTTAAAGGACAAATAAAAGATCTTCCCCAAAGCAGTTAACTCTCCCAAATCTATCACAACCACACTTTCCGACGCAGCTTAGTAATAAGTAGGAACTCTTATTTCTCAGAAGAATGGAAAATAAAGTGCTTTAAAAAAACTACACCCTTCATACAGTACCTCAGAACAGTTGGGAGCAACACACTTCCTAACAAACAACCAGTATATTTTAATGAGCTCTTACCTTTATTTTTATCTGTCTTCACAACTTGGACAAAATTTCTTCTACTGAAATATTTGAAAGCTGGAGCCCGCTTCTCTAGGTTCTCATCGAAGATCCAGAGGTTGACCCGAGCCCGTGTGATGGCAGTGTACAGCTGCTTCAGCTCTCCATTGAGGAGCTAAAGACAAGGTGAAGGGCAAAGACAATGAGTGTTTTGCCTGTAGCGAGAAGGTGACACACTTTCTCTGGGCTTACCTCTGATTTGGGAGGAACACGAGGTGTGAATTGTAGAGAAGGCTAGCGCCATATAGTCTAGGCCATAAAGACATGAGGGGCCCACTATGGCCGCAGAAAAGACAGGCAAGGCTCTAGCAGGGAGCACACCATTAGTACAGGACCACCCTTGTGGTCTGCTGTCATTTTAAATTTTGAAATATTATAGATTCATAGGATGTTTACAAAGATAGTACCAAGAGGTCCCATGGACTTTCCACTCAGTTTACACCAGTGGTTACATCTTACACAACTACTGGAACTGATTTTTGAAAATTAAGCCAGTCTATTATAACTTCTATTATAACTATCATTAGTACTAAATGACTTACGGCCTACCCCATGACTGAGGACTGTGGCTATAAGGGGATTATGACACAGGGAGGGTCTACTTGATTAAATAACGCACTTTTCAAGACAACAACGGATTTGTGGCTACCTACCAGTATGCAAAGCTCCGCAGTGATTTAACATCTATGCTGGCAAAGCCTTTGAGGCATTCACAGAAATAACCTGATAACTGCTATTCTATTTATTTGCTATAGACTTTGTATGAGACATAAAACTAGGATAGTAGCTTCTCCCAAAGTTTTGGCTTCTGCTGGTTCAATTTTCCATGATGTCACCCTCACTCTCTTGAGGGCCCCATCAACCCCCCTCAGCTAAGAACTCCTCAGAACTTCTTAGCTTTGACCTCCTTCTTGGTGACATAGCAGAGATGTCAAGGGCAAGGGAGGCCAGATCCCTCAACAGTCAAGGCTGCTATACAACAGTCTCCACTAACTATGGTCCTGGACTTCACCTTTGGGTTCCCCAGCAGCAACTACAACATTTCTGAATAGAGCTGAGTTCCAGGGAAGAACAGAAGGTACAACCCACCCCTTCCACTTTCAAAAAGTGCCCCACTCATCAAGCCCAGCTCCCTGCTGAGACAAGGGAGCTTGCCAACATGGTTCCATCTTTAATCCCATCTTCTCAACCAGGTTTTGTTTACTGGCTCCCTGTCAAATAAGCGTGTAGGCAAATGGCAGAAAATCACCTTGTACATTTCTGGATTCACCACGACAGACCGACCCTGAGCGGAGCTGGGTGTCTCCAGGGGCACTTCAATCAGTGGCTGGTTTTCCCCTCTGGAGTCGGATGATGAAGATGTAAAGAAGGAAATGATCTTCCATTCCTTGTAAGCCTGAACAATAATGACAAAGTAAAGACCAAAAGAATGTGCTTTTGAACTGTACACACAGCCTCCATGGGCCTCATGGAGAATTGAGCTGCCCTTTTCCTGACATGGGGACCAGGCCTTCATCCCCAGCTCTGAGGAGGCGGCCATCCTATGGCCTCAGAGTTGGGGGAGTGGGCTCAAGTTGCATAGGAAAACTTCCCCAGACACTTGACCAAGACAGCTGACAAGCCAGGCACATATGCCCACTTCCAGAAGGAATGCTAAGAGCAAAGGGTTTCAACAAACAGCACAGAGAGAGGAACCCAGTGTCCTCACCCCTTTTCACAACCTGTTTAAGAGATGCCACTTAGGGTTAGCTGCTAAGACACATGTGGCAGAATGTTCTAACTAAATTGTTCAGCCAAGGATGGAAGAAAATTCCGGAGCTGTGGGGTACATTGTGTAACTCAGACTCAGGTCAGACAGAACAAATTCTTATCTCAGTTCTTTCACTTATTAGCTATGTGACCATGGACAAATTGTTTATTTGTCTCTTCTACATCTCGTGTTCCTGTTCTTTAAAATGGGGATGATAGCACTACCTAAGTGTGTTGGGAAAATAAAAGGAGATAATCAATGTCAAGTTTCTGATACTATGCTTGATAAATAGTTGGTATTTTAGCCATTTTTTCCTTTACCTAAACTCAAACCACAAAAACACAGTGACTGTATAGACCAGGAGTGGGCAATTTTTTCTCTAAAGCGTCAGATAATAAATATTTTTGGCTTTGTGGGCCATATGGTCTGTTGGGCAAATACTCAAATCTGCTACTAAGGGGCAAAAGCAGCCACAGTCAGTATGTAAACGAAGGGGCGTGGTGTGTTCCAATAAAACGTTATTTTTCAACACTAAAATTGAATTTAATGTAATTTTCATGTGCCACGGAATATTACTTTCCTTTTAATTTTTTTTTAACCATTTAAAAATGCAAAAGCCGGTGGCCAGTCGAATGGCTCAGTTGGTAAAGAGTTGGCTTGGGACGCCAGCTCTGAGCAGCAGGGCCCTGGTTCGGATCCCACATGAAGGCCAGTAACGCTGCGCCCTCTACAGCTAAGATGGTGAACAACAGCTCGACCTGGAGCTGGGCTGCCGTGAGTGGTCGGCGACAGCACAGGCTGCAGTAGGGCTGCAGTGGGCTGCCATGAGCCACCGTGAGCAGCCATCCAATGGCTGGCGACCGACTTCCTCAGCCGGGAAGAGTGTAATGATCATAATACCAACATGGGCCAGTGAAGCGGCGTCCTCCACAACTAGACTGAAGAACAAAAGGACAGCAGCTTGTCTGTTCCCCTCCCCCAATTCCCCAATAAAATCTTAAAAAAAAAAATGCAAAAGCCATTCTAAACCCACAGGCCACTGGATTTGACCCCCAGGGCCATGGTTTACAGACCCTGGTGAAGCTAAAGTGCCCAGATTACATGCAGTATTTCAAGTTCAGAATTCCTATGAAATTTCAGACTGCATGCTTTACTGTGTCTTGTGAGAGTAGCTAGTTAATGCTGCTAGCCTTTACTTTTCTATTCCTAAAATGGTGCTACTTGCCACCCATGTATCTTTTCAAGGAGGATGAAAAGATGGAATGGACACAGTTCATCACCTCCTTTAAGTGACTCCATAACTTAAACTATATAAATATTAGATTAAATGCTTTAAACACTACCTATTAAATGAGAATGGTTCTTCTACTAACCAATCAACAGATTTTTTAAAGAGATGTGAATCATGTAATCATTTAAGTAGTTGGAAACATAAAAAAAAAAATCTTCAGGACGTGTCATGACTGTCCTCTTTATAAGGCTGTTTACATAACTGAATTGTGTGACAAGGAAAGGAGGCAAAAGCCACACCTGCTTGACATTTGAGAGGCTCTCCAAGCAGACAGCATGAGGTACAGACTGACCGGCCTAGGAAGGGCTAGGGAAGCACAGTGTATTTTAAAACTGCTGAATGAGAGGCAAAAGCTGCTCATATGGCCCATGACTAACTGCCTCCATGAATAAAACATTTGCCTTTCAAGGCAGAGCCTTTTATGTCCACAAAGACACAAGAATACAGGCCTGTAGCACTTCTGGCAATAAAGAAAGCAGCATTAAGTCTTCCAGCTTGTTTTATTGGGATCAGTCATTGTGAAGGGAAAAGGCTTAGATCCTGCCAGCAAGCCTAGCGTTGGGGGGCCTGCTTTCTAGGCTACTTAAGCAGCCCATAAAAGTTGTGGCTCTCAAAGTCCCTCCGGTCCTGTTCGCATGAGTGTGAAGGAAAGGACTCCTCACTGGGGCAGGGTGTAAATGGCCCCCACAGGAGGAGAGTATGGGGGTGACTGGGGGAATGCCTGCCCCTCCCCCAAGTGAGGCAAAATCCTATAAGAGAACTTGTTGTAACATTCCATTTCCTTCCCCGTCCCAGAATATGGCCCTGGTGACCATGTGGTTGAACAGGAAACAATAAATCCTCTAGAGAGAAGACTCACAATCCAGGGCAATGAGAACCCCCTACACACATATGTACCCAACTGACAGGTGCTTCAAAGGAAATGCCTGCCAGAAACATAAACAGGGTGGGGGGCGTAGAGGCCAGGGATGGAGGGGAGCTCTCCGCAGAGTCCCTGTCTCCAATAGCAATTACTATTCAACAGCCTTCAGCCAATCATCTCAGAAGAAACCCCTCATGAGCAGCCAGACCACAGGTGACCGGGGACTTATGTGATCCCTATCTCTCCTCGGCTTTGATTAAAACATTTCCCACCATCTGCGGACTGCCGCTTCTGGATCTTGAGGTTGTAAATAATAACAAACTGAGGGTGTGCTTGGTACCAGGGATGCATAATTGCATTCCCTGGTACCCTGGGAAGCATCCCATCAGAGGTCTTTCTAGAAGTCTTATGGTGTACATGGGATGAAGTGGATGTTACCAAAGATTCAATGTGTGACTGTTTTCACTTCATGCAACTCACTGAGCCATTGGTGGGAGCATAGGGACAAGGTATCCAGGCCTTGGCCATTTCCAGGATCTAGGTGAGACAGAATCACTGGAGGTTTCTTTCACAAACAGAAGCAACCACAAGTTATAGATTCCTAAGTCCAGAGCTCCTTGAGCTTCTTACTGGCACAAGCATACAACTGGCACTAAATAAAGGACAGGAACAATAAAGTCTTACCCCTTCCTCTTTTAGGAGAGCCTCGGTCCAACTATGACCAATGGATGTATTATGAGAAAAAGAAGTTAGTCCTCAGAGATTAACAATGGTTCCAGGCTTAATGAGACTGCATCTGATTTTATCAGCAAAAGTCAATAGAAAAGGAATGTGCTTAAGGTATGGCAATGGTATACTCATTGTGGAAGGTTCTGGAAGCTGATTTGCATGCAGGGCTTTAAAAGGAAGGGAATAAGGTAGAGATTTAGAACTCAAAGCATTTGAGTTCGGTTCTAGGCTCTGCCACCTATGGGCAATTTACTTAATTTCCATGACCCTCAGCCTTATCTATAGGATTAGGATAATAAAAATATATACACCCTCAGAGGGTTGGTGGAGGATGAAGTGAAACAATGCATTTAAAAAGTACTTTATAAACTGGAAAGCACCCACAGCAATATTTGTCATCGGTATTATCAAGGCAAACATGACATTTTTTAAAAGATCAGGAAAAAAACCATCAGGACTCCATGGATAGGGTCAGTTCTGGGGAAGATTTTAAGGTGGGATAGCTACTGGTGCTCCTGACCTGGATATGAAAACCAGCTCCACAAGCATGCACCATGTGCAGTGGGAAGTCTGCAACAGGGACCAGGGCACAGTCAGCTAAGTCCCCGGAAGAGACCCCACAGCACAGGCTGCATCCAGCCTGAGTCCCCACCAAAAGATGGTGGTGAAGAGAAATTAGTGGCTAGAAAACCAAGAACAATGATCTTCAGTTGGTTGCTCTACCCATAATGTACTGAGCTCGGGAAGAAAGACCAGCAAGTCAAAGAAATGTGCTGGCACAGAAGTCACTGGGGGTCATTCCAGGGACTCTCTGACTGCCAGTGTCTGCATGGGGGACAAGCAATGGTGGTGAAGCCATGCCAGAAGGGAGCTCCCAGGCAGGGCGGCTGTTCTCGTCCCCTGCATTACCTGATCCAGTGGGCAGAAACCAAGCCTCATTTGTCTTCCAGTAGTTGTCTCTTTCTACAAACTGACCTTGCCCAGTTCTGTCCTCATTGGGGGGACACTGCTAACCTTGCCTTCATTTGTAAGGCTCTCCATAGAGCTCACTCCAACTTGAGCATCCTCGGGAGTCAAGGATAACAGTAGCTGGTGAAAACCGGAAGCTGGCACTTGGGTACCGGTATTCAGAAGAAAATGAATACAAGAGAGCAGGGAAGGGCAGGGCACGGGGAGAACCAGCCCACGACACACTGCGAAACAGCCCACAGCCATTGTCAAAACCCATATCAAACACTCCAAGCCCCACACTAAACGGATGATGCTTCAAAACAGGAACAGCCACCTGCGATAAACTCGCTTCCACTCAGCTCCAAATTTTTTTTCCTGGCGTGGAAGTGTAGCTCATACATATACATGCGTCGCGTGAAAAGAATTCAGTATGACATTACCTCAGAATCAGTAAAAAAGTTGTAAAGGAGGACATCATCAAATTCTAAGCCTTTTGCTTCATAAACTGTTAGCACGAGCGCTAACCCCAGCTCTTCTGGAATTTTCTCCTTTGCCATTTCATTGGCTACAAGGATTACCTGGAAAAAAGAAACGGGAGATAGGAGAGAAAACAACAACAACAATAAATTCTACATAGAGGAATCTGGTAAAGTTCAGTCTATTTCTATGGGAGGCAGGTCATGTCTTTAAAGAGAAGAGGCCAGCATGGACCTGGTCAGCCAGGGGAGTGGAAATATTAATAACAATTAGTCACTCACCCATCTCCGAAACTTACCCATTCTGGGAGAGGGGCTATTCTTTTTTCAATTGCGAACTGCCTTTTATTTCAAAATATACAATCCCAAGAAGCTTACCTGGTGGGCTCCAAATTCAATGGGCTGGGTTTTCCTCTTGTTCCCTCGTAGCAAAATGGCTAAGTCGCTTACGCTACAAGACTCCAGGACAGTTGGTTTGGGACCATCAAAGAGGCCAGAATCCCTTGGAAGGCGATCAAAAGATTCTGGGAAATAGAACTGAAGTAAATCCAACACTCCTGATGCCAGATTGAGGATTCCTGGGATAAAACAAACAAACATGTCAGTATCGAACACCATAACAATATGGCTGGTGTTTTGGTTTTTGTGGGGGTTTTTTGTTGTTGTTTTTTCAGGGGTTTTGTTTTGTTTTGTTTTGTTTTCTTGAGAAGCAATATTGGTCCTGATAGTACATATAATTGCAAGCCAATTTCCAGCTCTCATTAGATTATCACTTTGGCCCTGAGCCTATTACTCTGGGTACAGTGGATGAAGGCAGAGATGTGTTGCTGTGCTAAGAAGGTTTTGTGGGATCTCATTCCCAACATATTCATATTATATTAGAGAAAATTACCTCATAAAGAAGAGTCAAGGCACAAATGTAATTTGAACAAATAGAGATGTTAGAATGCTAATATAAGGGGCTAGTGTAGATGGTAAGGAAATAAGCGTTATCCTGTCCCCTCTCATTGGTGCTTAGAGCACTGCAGAAAAAGTTGCCATGGTAACAGCAGTGCTGGCTGTTAGCTAGGGCAGCAACCAAGGCCTCCATTGCCCTTTTTTTTTTTTTACCAGGTTTGTAGCCAGCTGAGAGAGGTCTATACCAAGAAAAATTCTCAGAGCTGGAGAAAGGATTTTCCAAAGAACTTTCTCCCTGGGCCCCATTTTTTTGTCTAAGCTCTGAAGTAACACTGACAGTGATGCTGACTGAAGACTACCATATAACAGGCACCTTCATAAAAATCATCCCATTGAATTCTCACAACAGCCTAGTGAGACAAACCAGACAGACCCTGTTTTACAGACAGGAACTCCAAGGTCCAAGAAGTCAGTAAAAACTTCAGGGCCGGCCGAGTGGCACATTGGTTAAGAGTTGGCTTGGGAGCGCGAGCTCTGAGCAGCAGGGCCCTGGTTCAAATCCCATAGAGGGCCAGTGATGCTGCGCCCT
>NW_017731459.1:1023350-1046804 GCF_001890085.2 Hipposideros armiger | reverse complement strand
AGCTGAGCCATCCTGCTACCTGTTGGCAGCTCAGCGGCTGCTCAGCTCGGGCTGGACTAGAACCGCTGTTGCTCAGAGCTCAAACTCTTGAGCGAGCTTTTAACCAACTGAGCCACTCGGCCGGCCCCTAGATAAATAATTTTTATATAAACATACTCAAGGCATAAAAGATAGTTCCACCATAAAAAGGAATGAACCCTACAACATGGACGAGCCTTGAAAACATTATGCTAAATGAAAGGAGACAGAAACCAAAGGCCACATATTATAAGATTCCACTTATATGAAATGTCCGGAATAGGTAAATCCATACAGACAGGAAGTAGATTAGTGGTTCCCACAGAGTGGGGATGTGGGGGAGGATGAGTGACTGCTAATGGGTATGGGGTTTCTTTCTGTGTGATGAAAATGTTGCAGGATTAGATGGTGATAATGGTTGCACAACTGTGTGAATATATTAAAAGCCATCAAGCTGCACATTTTAAACAGGTGAATGTTATGCTATATGAATCTCGGCTTTAAAAAAGAATAAAAGATGGGGGAAAATAGTCACTAAACATAGTATATATTCATTACATAATCAATAAATAGGTGAGTGTGATAAACGCATATAATGTATATAAAGAAAAAAATATCAGAAAGAAATGAAACAAAATGATAGTAGTGAGCAGCCTTACAGATAGCTTGTAATTTTTTCAACATTTTATGTTTTCTAACATCTCTAAAATCTAGTACATGTTATTTGGACCTTTCGAGTTCTATGCATGTAAACACATACCCATAGTCTTGCCCCCATCCCAAGAGAGGAGGTGGGAGATGGGGCTTGTGTATGTGTATAAATGTGTGTGTGTGTGTGTGTGTGTGTGTGTGTACGTGTGTGTATGTATATATATGTGTGTGTGGTATGTATGTGTTTTCTCCCACCAAACCATAGCCTACCTGAAATGCATCTAGAAAAATAGCATCTATCAAAAACCTACAATAAACGTCACACTTAAACGGTGAAATGTTAGAAATATCCCCATTAACTTCAGAAATAACACATGAATGCCTGTTATTGCTTCTGTTTAAGGTCTTACCAATGAAATACGATAACAGAAAAACATAACAAGTATGAAAAAGATGATAAAACTGCCCTTATCTGCAGAAAAATGCCAAAATCTAAAAGTCAGAAATGTTTAACAAGATTGTTACATACCAGATCAAAAAAAAAGGGCTGACACGATAGTAACAAAAAGTATAAGGTACTAGGACAAATCTAACAGCTGTGTAAAATATCTGGGGAAAGTGATAAAATATTATTGAAGGCAGTAAAAAGAAGACCTGAAGAGAGGAATATGCCAAGGTCATGACTCAGAAACCTCATAATGTAAAAATGTGAATTCTTTCCAAAGAGCAACAAATTCAATGAAATTCCAATCCAAATTACAAAGAGTTGTTCGACAAGTTTTATAACTGTCATAATAGTATGATAATAGCCCAAGAACACACAAATAAGACAAATCAAATAAAATAGTGAGCCCATAAACTGATATATGTGTGTGTGTGTGTGTGTGTGTGTGTGTGTGTGTGTGTGTGTATATATATATATATATATATATATATATAACAACATTACAAATCACAGGAAAGGATGGACGGTGAGTTAAATGGCATCAGCACAACAAATTATCCACATGGAAAAAAGTTAAACTAGATCACAGAAGGGTTATAATAGTGCCAAGGCTGAGAAACTCTGAAATAACCTTATAATACTCCAGTAAGAACCTTTATGTCAGGACCCTTGAAAATGGCATAAACAAATGGAAAGTAATTGTCAGCTATGGACTGCCAACTTTGAAACTTAATCCACTGCAGGACTGTATGTCACGTAAAATATTGGCCGGAACCTAAGGTCCATCACAACAGATTGTGATATAATCACAGGACAGAACACTAACAGGAATTTGAAATGCATGGACTACAGCTCCCCATTACTGACATGCAGACATCTCAAAACATAACACTAGACAGAAACATGAAGTTGCAAAAAGATATGTCTGGCATGAGCCCATTAAGTAGTTTCTAAATGTGTAAAATAATACTGTGTATTGTTCATGGACTTGTGTGGGACCCAGGAGGTGAATTTGTGAGCACCCTATTAACCATAAAGAAGTATCCTGGCATTGGTGTCATGTTATTTAAACCTTCCATGCCTCAGTTTCCTTCTCTGCAAAATGGGAATGATGTGTACCTCGTGGGTTGTTTGAGCGTTAAGCACAGGTAGATATAAATTGCCTGGCATCATGCCTGGCACAGAGAAGAGGCACAACTGAGATACAAGTTCAAACACCTGAGTGTATGTCATCTCCCACCACCTGCCACCCCTCCTTTTTGGCTTCTCCTTGAAAGAAAAGCTACTTAAAGGATTAATGACTTGTAATTGGCACACTACTTGATCTTGTATCTGCAAAGCGCTTTCATTAAAGTTCTCCAGCAGTTTCAGTGTTCCCCTGCAATGTTTTCATGTCATGGCAAATACCCTAAGATGTACTACTTAGTGCTCCATTTCCACTCAACCACTAGTGGAATTATCAACCTAAGAATGAGTGGTGGCAGACATTGTAAGATCTCTTCTTGTTCATAAGCGTATTCATTTACTAACAAACTCCAAAATACTATCCTTAACTTCAGCTACAAGAGCCTAGCAAGAACTAGGTCGCAGCTTCAAAAGCAGCCCACGGTCAGGGCCTGAGCACCTCCCTTGTAGGTAAGTAAGCCCAAGGCCTGGACGTACCAGAATGGGACCTGTAGTTCTGGTACAGCTGGTAGATCTTTTTGGGCTTGCGGACAGCACACTGCTTGTCTCCAGTATTTTTGCTGGCGTAGTGGAACACAGAGCGCAGGTCGCTGAAGCGGAAGGCCACACCCTTCATGATGCTCTGGGCCGTGTCTCCGGTGAGAAACATGGCATTGGGGTCATTGATGCATTTCATCAGCAACGCCAGCTCGGCCTGAGTGAAGTCCTGAATCTCATCGCCATAGAGCTCGTGGATGGACCACGGGAGCACCTTGAGCTTCGACAGCCTCTGGGACAAGTTGTACAGTATATCCTCTTCATCAAAATAACCTTTCTGAGACCTGATCTGCTGATACAGGCAGAAAAGGCTGTAGATCTCGCTCCGGTCTTCTTTGAAATTAGGGGCCCGCTTCCTCCCTAATTTCTTATACGCTTCTTCCGTGAGTCTCCCCTGGGGGCAGCTGAGGGCCTCAAAAGACCCCTTCAGGAAAGATTTTATTTCTTTCCAAATCAGTGCTGGGTTGTAGGAGGTTTTCCCTTTGTTCATTTTGGGCCATATTTCATTGGTGAACACCTCAAATGTCACGTACACCCGGGGGTCGATGTCACATGAACGCATTTCCACAACTTTGTCCTCCTCGCCGCTGTCCCCATCCATCTCAGCCTCCTCTTCCTCCTCCTCCTCCTCCTGCCAATTGGGGGTGCTCAGCTCTTCCTGTGTGGACCATCCCACGATGGTTCTTTTCAAGCTGCCATCTTCATTTCTCAGAAAAAATGGTTTGGGCATAGAAGCATCAAGCAGGAGGAGCAGCTGCTTGGAAGTGACAAACAGAGGAAAGTTCTCGTCCTTCAGGTCCTGGAGTTTGTGGACATTGGGCTCCAACGGTTTGTAGTGGCTGGTGGCTTTGGTAGACTTGGAAAGTTCAATGAAATTCCTCTGGACCTCCTGGCACAGGACGTGGTTCTTGGTCACGAAGATCTGATGTAAATGTTCCAGCTGGCGAGGCTGGTCAGGGACACATACTTCTGCCCCATGGCCTGGCGCCCCCAGCTCACCACTGGCTCTCCCTGCACAGGCTCCTCCCTCCTGCTCCTCATCTACGCCGTCCACTGTCTCCACTTCCAATGAACCTTCCTCATCCTCATCCTCACCCTTTTCCTCCTCTTCCTCTCCACCTGCACTCTCCTTCCCAGGTTCCAATTCCAACCGTCTCGTTGACAAGATCTGTTTCACCAGCAGCGGGCTTCCGGCCTGCTCGGCTTTTTCCCAGTAAACATGGAATTTCTTCCACAGCCTGTACAAGCAGCAGGTCGTCTTCCCGGTGCCACTCCGCCCGATGAGGATGATGGGCTCCAGCGGCCTGGGGTTGAGGTCAATCACGGCATACTCGAGCTCCCCGACCCGGAAGGGGTACTCCACCGTCGCCGTTGTGTCGTTGAGGATGTTAAAGGCCATGTGGGTGCTGAAGCTGTGGAACTTCATGATGTTGTACTCCGTCTCCACCGCGCTGGCCGGGGGGAAGTACTCGGGCTCCACGTATTCCTGGCTCTTGTCAGCCTCCGTGTCCTCCACGTAGCAGCGGGGTATCCGCTTTCGGGTTTTCACATTGGTTGACACCTGGCTTTTGTTGATACCTTTCAGCTTCTTCCGCAGGACACAGGACAAACCCCGGCTGTAGGCGTTGCAGATGGCCTTGATGGAGTCCGACAGTTTTTTGTGATCTAAGACGATGTCCCAGATCCGGATGATTTCTGTGTAGACCCGCCCTGACTTCTCCGTGAAGTGTGAGCTCCGCTCCGTGGCAATGATCTTCTCTGGGTTCTCGCTGCATCGAGGGGAGAAGTCGATGGCGAGCTCCCACAGCATCCGGCCTCCTTTGTCCAGCTTGGCCTCGAAGAGCCGGATGTTTGCTTGCAGGTGCTTCAGCCGCTTCTGTAGTCCCTGGGTCCACTCACCATTCCCCAGCTGCTGGATGGCTAGGATGATTTTCTTCTTCATGATCTTGGGCATCGCCTTACTGGACAGCTTCTTCAGCGTTTCCGAAGCGCACTCGATCTCCCACGTCATATTCTCGAAGTCCTGGAGGCAGAGCTCAACCTCCTCCACGCTCTGGTCCGCCTGGTCACTGCTGACCTCTCTGCCTCTGTGACCAACAGGAATGAGCTGCGAGGCCCCAAGGCCTGCCTGAGCATGTTCCTCCCCTGCCTCCAGGACAGCAAGGTTGTTCCCACTCGAGTCAGAGCACTCCGCCCCTAGGGCTCGCTGGAGCTCATCTTTCTTTACTTGGGTGCCAGCTCCTGTCCCCAGAGGCTCAGAGTCCTCAGGATAGTCCCCTGGGAGGGACGTATTCAATTTGACCTTCTCAATCAAAACCATGATGTCCTGCACTAGGCCGTCTCTCAGAGAGCAGGGCCTGACAGCCCCAGTCTCCTCCCTTATCATCTGGGCATCCGGGAGAGTCTCACAGCTGTCAGCGACCATGGCTCCTTGGGGCAGGGATCTGGCAGTGACATCACATGTCAGCGACTTGGATGAAACCTGGGACTTGAGATGAGCTATGTGGCCAGGGGCAGCAGACCTCGGCGGCTTTCCTGGGTGGGCAGCTGAGTCCTGCCGGCTCCTCCGCCGGCTCTCCATGAGAGCCTTATTCCAGGCCAGGAGCAGAGGGTCGCTCTTCTTAACCCGGTGCCGTGCGTCCTTGCCTTCCTTGTTCTTCAGGTTGAAGTTGATGTCAAACTTCACCAGCAGGTCTAACAGCTTCTTCATTCGTTTCAGCATGCCCCTTTGGAAAAGGATGTGCATCAGTGTGTTCCCGTTGCTGTCCTGGACGTTGGGGTTGAGGTAGTGAAATTCAGTGGCGTTGGACCAGAATAGATCCAACAGGTAGTTGAGGAAGTTAAAACCAATGTCAGCTGAAAGACACAAACAAAACCCTGTGAATGCTGAGCTGCTCTTCTCAGGAAACAGAGACTCCCAGATTTAAGAGAGATGCCAAACAGGGGTGTCCCAGTGTCTCATAACCCAGTGATTCTCAATCAGGGGTGACTTGCTCCCCAAGGGACATGTGGCAGTGTCTGGAGACACTTTCGATGGTCACAGTTTGGGAGGTGCTACTGGCATCTAGTGGGTGGTGACCAGGGATGCTACTAAACATCTTACAGTGCACAGGGCAGCTCCCATAACAAAGAATTATCCAGCCCAGATGTCAATAGTGCCAAGGCTGAAACAACCTTATAGTACTCCAGTAAGATCTTTTATGTCAGGGCCCTTGAAACTGGTATAAACAAATGAAAAACGTTTGTCAGCTATGGGCAGCCAACTTGGAAACTTAAGTTGGAAACTTAAGAATCCTCCTTAGTCAGCCCACCCTGACCATGGACCATGATGGTCAGTCAGTCCTTCCCATCGAGCTATGGAGAGACCTCGCCAAGAAATGGGCCTTCTCCACATCATTGGATTTCCCAATAGGAAAGACCAAAAAGCAGAGCATCAGTTCTAATATAGAGCATCCTCCTCAAGGAAAAGCCTGGTTAAAAAACAGAGGCCTACCATCGATATCTAAAAAGATGTGGAGTGCTGCATGCAAAGGAGTATCTCCTTCCGTGAGAGACATGCCGTGGGGGTCTGCACCCTTGGTCAACAGAAGGAAAGCCAACTCGAAGTCTTCGTGTTTCAGGCACATGACGAGCGGCTTCTCCCGGCTGTTCTGGAGACCCTCTGGCAAGGCTAGGGGAGGCAGAGGGGGAAGGGCACCCATGAGCTGCATTGCTGAGACAAGGTATGGCCTGGCTCACCTCAGGAGGGCGGGACCACTTCTGCCATTTGTTCCAAGGGAAGAGCTGATGCTCCGAGGTCCTTCCTACCACCTGCCCCCATCACCCTCAGCGTGAAAGCCCAACTCCCTCAAGTGCCCTGTCCCTGGGCCTTGCCTCTCACGCCTCTCCGGCTTTCCCTCGTCCCACCAGAGGACCACGGACCTCAGCATCAGCACTGCCAGGGAGTGCGGACAGGGCCTGCAAAAGACTGCAGTCCCAGTGCTTGCCTCCTATCCCTACTATCATGGGTGATCAGGACACGAGTGCCATTTCCTACGTCGTTTGTTTCTGTGAAGCTTCTGCCCTCAACTGCCATCTTCCCTGACACCTCTCCAGCCCCCACATCACCTGTCCAGCTCAGTCCACACCTCCCCTCTGCACTGCAGGCTCCCTGACCTCCACCTGCTGGGACCTACAGCGCTCCTGCACACGCCTCCAGAAGCCACGCATTCACTCTCTGTCCTTGGTCCCTAGCACCTGATCCCAGGGAGGCACTCCGTAAGTGCTTGGCGAATCAGGAATAAAAAGGAATTCCGTGACAGCCATACTTTTCTGGGCAAAGGTAGTAACACTCCACACGAGGAATAGGTGTGAAGAAATCAATCCTAGGAGGCAGCATTCCATCTACCTCCTGAAACCCGTGGGTACAGCCAATGCCCGAAGGCTTTCTATGGCACTTTGAGAGCTGAGGACCAGTGAGTCCTTGCACCTTCTCAAGGGCATTTCACCTTAAATGGCAAAGCAAGCAGAAAACCACACCCTGCCAAGGTGCTCTTCCAAGGGCCTGCGTAAGTGAACCATTTAACATTCCAAAGAGCCCTAAGAAAGAGGGGCTATTATCATTTCCCATTTTATAAATGAGGAGAGGGAGGCATAACCAGTGTGCCCAGGCCACACGGTTAGCAGTGGTGTTAGTGGGGGGGCGGAGGGGGGGCGGAGGAGGTTGGTGTTTCCGAATTAGCTTTAAAGTAAAACCCAGTCCAGCAAGATGTCTGCACACTCCAGGCGTACATCCAGCCAAGTGTGATTGTGCTGATGAAAGTGGCAGGTGTTTCCACCCACCAATTATTTGGCTGTTTCTTTAAAAACAAGCATCTCAAATCCCAACCCGTTGATTAGAAAAGTGCCACAGGACCCACGCAGCATATGGGGTGCAGGGAAAAGTCCAGCCGGAGGTCAGGAGGAAGTGAGTGCTGTGGGCTGAACCGGGGCCGAGGGCCCCCTCCAGGTACCTGAGCTTTCTCACATGAGAAAGAAACAGAAGACAACAGAGGGAACTGTAATTCACAGAAATGCAGAGTTCCTACAGAGCACCACCCACTGACAAGCCTCACTGTTTCCAAATGAGAAGATACAGAGGAAGAGAATGAGGCAGAATTTAAAGGTGTCCCCAAAATCAAGTGAAAGACCCCATGACAGGCGGTAGCCTGAACTCCCATTGGACGAGTCCCGCCGTGCTCATCACCTCAGCATCCTCACCTCCTCTGTCTATCAGGCAGCGCAGGAGCTGTGTCCTGCGCTGATCCCAGGTGCTGAGAAGAGGGATGATGGTGCAGAGATCAAGGCTGGCGAAGTTGCAGTCTTTGATGAGGCAGTCTCCAAGCGGCGGCTCCCCGCTGACTTTGCGGGTCAGCAGCAGAAGCACTTCGGGCCATTTCTGTTTTTCCAGTAAAAACTTGATGAAGGTGTTGGCACAGTCAGGGTTAATGTCACAGACCAGGTCAGCAGGAATTTCTTTCAAAAATAAGAATACATCACACTCCAAAAAAAGATTCAAAAAAGGTTCATAACCCAACTATAACCCAACCCATATATACATAATTAACACGAATTACTGATACGGGGGGAAACTATAAACAAGTAATTAATTACTTTGGGCAGGCTACTTAACCACTCACAAAGCTTCTTGAGGAGGACAGAAATACCCTAAGGAGAGTAGAGCCTGGCCCAGGAGAAGAGCAGAATGAAAACTGCATCTTAAGGAAAACTACTTGAGTTAGGGCATTCAACTGACACCAAAAGAGCAAGAGCCCAGCTTAAATTTTAGATAATATTAAGAGTTGAAAGAATGCTGAAATACAGGGAAACACGAAAGAATAATTAAAAAGTCAAGAGTTACAGGATAAGGGCCGGCTGAGTGGCTCAGTTGGTTAAGAGCTTGCTCAAGAGTGTGAGCTCTGAGCAACAGCGGTTCGAGTCCTGGCCCGAGCTGAGCTGCCTTCCCCCCAATACCCCAATAAAAAAAAAATCTTAAAAAAAAAAAAAAAAAAAGAGTTATAGGATAATGGTGAGAAGATGGTTTCACCACCAATTCTTAATTTTGTATCCTGATACATAAGTATTTCCATCTGATCTCTAATGTCTGGAGACAGGTTAATAGTTATCTTAGTTCATGATGCTGGTGTGTCTTAAGTGTGGAAAACTTTTCAAAGAGATTTTCAGTAAGTAAATTGCCAGATTTAGCAAATAAAAAATATAGGATGCCAGTTCAATTTGAATTCCAGATAAACAACAAATACAATTTTAGTATGTCTCATGCAATATTTGAGACATACTTATACTAAAAATATATTCATTGTACATCTGAAACTATAATTCAACCAGCACTCTGTATTTTGTCTGGCAATTCTACCAGTAAGAAAAGCAGGAGAGAAGAAAAGAAGGGACGAAATCAGGGTTACCTAAACAAGAGAAATTTGGTTTACATTTGCTAGTTTTTTGCTTCCCATCTTTTTGTAAGTTTTCTAAATGAATATGTATCTTAATATTTAAAATATTCATTTGAGGGCCAGCCGAGTGGCTCAGCTGGTGAGAGCATGTGCTCCTAACAAGGTTGCTGGATCAACTCCCACATGGGATGGTGATCTACATGCAGCCCTGGCCCCTGAAACTAAGATTGAACACGGCACCTTGAACTGAGCGGCCGCGAGCTATTGACGGGCGGCCAGATGGCGACTGGACTTGGAGCTGAGCTAGCTGCGCCCGCCACAACTAAGACTGAAGGACAACAACTTGGCTGTTCCCTGTCCCCAATTCCCCAATAAAAAATCTTAAAAAAAAAAAAAAGTAAGTAATTGTCACAAGGTCACAGATCTGGTAAGTAGTGGAGAGTTAAGATTCAAAACTCGAGGCCTTCAACACTGAAATCTGCTGCATACCCTTAAGAGCATTTAGGGGTCTGCTGGCCATGCCTACCTACATTCTCTATAAAATTAAGAAATCTCAGCCTCACAAGGGGTGAAAGTGAATGTTTTATAGCCCATACTGACTGCCGGTGTTAAAAACACTAAATTTCGCCTTCTTAGGGTTTCTAGAATCTTCCCTAATTATCTAAATTTTGTCATCTAAGTTCTTTTCTGGAACCTTCCTGATTTCCCCATAATGAAAAAAAAATTAACATTCAGTTCTACAATAACTTTATATGCCAAAAGTAGCCAATATCTATAGAAGAGAGAAACATCTGTGGTATTTTGAAAAGGACAGTCTATGCAAAGAGTAATTTTAGGAGAATCCATGAAACACTAGTTAACAGAGGTTGCCCCTGGAGATGGGATTTAGGAACTGAAGCTCAGGGGTGGGTGACAGATTTCACTGAAGAATGTTCTGTGCTGTTTGAATGTTTTATATATAGATCATTACATTCTTTTAATTAATTTTTAAAAGACATTCAAAAGGAGTTTTAATGAACATACATCATTTTTAACACAACTGAATGTTGTGAGAAAAATTACCTTGCAGAGAAGAAAGGAGGTGCAAGAACCTCTGAACCACATCTTGCTTCAGAAAGTTTTTATACAATAACCCGTTTCCCGAGTTCATGTACTTCACCAGCTGTGCGGAGGCATTCCGGAAAATGTCACTCTCACTAAGAGGCCCATCACCATTGCTCAGTCCTGCAAAACAACACCAGGTGATGCTTTCAAATACAGAGATCACAGCTGCGAAAGAGTAAACATGACCACAATTCTCCACCCCTTGGTGTCTCCACCTGCTTTGCCATGGGAATTTGCAGCTCTTCCTGTCGAGCGGTGGCACCTACCCCCCCTCCCCGTCCCCCCCCAGCCTTGATTCTGGCCTGGCTCCATGACTTTGCAATGACCAATAGAATGCAGTGGATGGGATTTTCCTGCCGGTTTTGAGCCAGGACCTCAAGAGGGCTTGTTTAATACTATTCACTCTTCTGCGACCCTGGCCTCTGCCATGTGAACAGATCCAGGCCAGTGTTCTGGGGGAAGAGAAAGCATAAAATAAAGAGGAATCAGCCCAGTTGTCCAAACGAAGACCCCATAGATGGAAAAGAGCCTGGCCAAGATCAGCAAGACTGAGGCCACCTGAAGAAGTTCAGTTAAGGCTACGAGAACAGCCCAGCCTAAACTGCCGACCTGCAGGATCGTGAATTAAATAAACGCTTACTGTTTTAAGCCACTAAGTTTGGGGGTGGTTTGTTATGCAGCAGTAGGTAACTGATATACCAGTTCAGGGAGGAGACAGCAGGAGGATGACTTAGTGAAGAGCAAGATCCAACCACAGCAGCTCCCCGCCCCCTATCCACGGCTTCAGTTGCCTGTGGTCAACCATGGTCTGAAAATATTAGATGGAAAATTCCAGATAAACAACTCATAAGTTTTAAACTGCATGCCATTCTGAGTAACATGGTAAAACGTCACACCGTCCCGCTCCATCCCACCTGGGACGTGAGTCATCCCTTTGTCCAGCGTGTCCACACTGCACACGCCACCTGCCCTTTCGTCACTTAACAGGCCTCTCAGTTTCAGAGAAAGAGAGCAACCACATTCACATAACTTTTATTCCAGTTTATTGTTATAACTGTTTTATTTTATTATTAGTCATTGTCATTAATCTCTTACCATGCCTAATTTATAAATTAAACTTTATCATAGGTATGTATGCCTAGGAAAAAAAACTAACATGAATAGGGTTTGGTACAATCCACAGTTTCAGGTATCCACTGGGGGTCTTGGAATGCATCTCTGCAGATAAGGGGGGATTATTATACATGACAGCCACCCACGTGTCTTATTGGCAAGCACAAAAGGCCAAGAGCAAGGGGCCATCTCTCTGGCCAAAGAAGGGAAGACAATATTCCCTTGGTTCAATTTATTTCAGAAAGTAGTCATGATTAAAAAATACCCACTGGTGGAATGCTGAAAAGGGCAAATGTTTTATTTGGTATCAGATTATACACTCAAAAAGCACTCTTGGTTAAAATAGTATCTTACTGAACAGACAGGGGAGCGAAGTTGGACATCCATTTTCACACCCAATGGAAACATAAGCGCTATCAAGTTGTGAAGAGATGAACAAATGGTCAGTGTCACGTTCTAACAAAGCAGGGACACTTTAAAAGAGACGGACTATTTGAAAATGGCGGGGGGTGGGGGGGAACATCCTATCTGCAGTCAGGTTTCCCAGCAGCAGACCCTGAGTCAAGGATTTGTGTGCATAGCGTTTATGAAGGAGGGGATAACTGAGGAAGTGGGCGAAGCAGGTTAGGGGTCAGGGAAGAAGCCAGGCCAGGGTCTGAGCTCAGGCCAAGTCCCACAGAGGGCAGCCTCGCCTACCCCACAGAGGAGTGCTCGCGTGAGTCACACCTCACATCTGTCCCCATCCAAGGCGAGGAAAACGAGCTTTCAAATTCTCACATCTGTCTGTCCCTGGCTACAGGCTGCCATGGGGGAACATAAACCCCAGGCACTTCTGGTTTGAAGGAGCATGAGTTAAATAGGCTCCATAAGGGCCGGCTGAGTGGCTCAGTTGGTTAAGAGCTCGCTCAAGAGTTTGAGCTCTGAGCAACAGCGGTTCGAGTCAGCCCGAGCTGAGCAGCCGTGAGCTGCCAACAGGTGGCGGGATGGCTCAGCAAAAAAAAAAAAAAAAAAGGCTCCATAAGCCCAAAACTGGCATCCTTGAGAAGAAGCCTTAGATGCTAGCTTTACAGAGTGAAGGCAGCACACAGCAACGGTCAAGGGGGATCCGAGCAGGGCTCCGACACTATCTGCTGTGACTTCTGATACACAGCTGGGTCACCTTCCATTAAGTCAGAATGCCAGAAACATACACACACATACCAACTTCTGGGGCAAATGCCCATTGCCCTCTAATTAAGGGACCGTCAAACGCCAGACAGAACAAGACCCACTCTAGCACTATCCTCCAAAGGAAAGGAAATAGAAACCATTCGGCAAAGGAAGACCTACATCCCCTCAACCTGGAAGCCCACTCTGAGACAGAAACCGTGCATGTGATGTAACAATGACTGACTAGTACTCCTGGACTTGGTCCTCCCATCTTCATCCTAAAGGACCTGGGAAGACACAGGAAACTGCAAACACACAATACAGGAAACTAGGACCCTTGGTAAAGGAGGAACTTCCTTTACCATCCAGCAGATGGAAATCCGCTGCTTGTCCCCCTGCCTCTTGCCGTTACAAGCTGTTTGGGAACATCATTTTTCCACCAGGGGAATTAGTATAAAAGTCACCTGAAATTGAACAGAAATATACCAAGCTTATAGAAAGATACCAACAAAGATAATTATATGCAGTTGCATAATAAACGCATGGTTGTTTGGTTCAGAAAAGTTAGGAAGGCAGTTATAGATCAGAGAAAGCTCCAGACATCAGGAAAGAAACCAGAGAATGATATCAATCACGTAAGAATGCATAAAAGGAAAGGTGCTAAAATACTGACAATGGTATCCCTGGGTGATATGGGTTATGTGTGTATTACTCCAAACTTGTCTGGTTTTTTTTTCTAAATTTTGTATCAGCTTAATGAGACAAAAGAAACATCAGGATATAGTTATTTTATGCATACTAATCACATATTTTTTTTAAAAGGGGACCATGTAAGTACTGAGCAACAAAAAGACTGGATAAAAATATGCCAAAGTGCAACTACAATAATTTTTTGTTTTTATATAAAACTATATTTTTACAAGTTTTCTATAATATCATATTTTGTAGATACATATAGGCAGACCTGAAATTAAAAATTAAAACTAAAAGAGACCTGAAGTTAAAATAGTGGTCAGAAGTGTTAGGAAATAGAAATAAATCATTTCAAAAGGAGATTTCATTTTTGCCTGAGATCTTTCTTTCATGCTAAAAAAGGCAAAACTGGTAAGTTTTATTACACACATTTTATCAATTGAAATTTATGTACTCATCTCATTTTTATAAAAGAAAATAAAAACGTATAACTGTAAATGTATAAATAAAACTAAATAAGCAAATCACACATATATTAAGTTTTGGGGGTAGACAGGTTTATGGAGAATTAATATTTTCTTGTTTTCCTTTCCTATGTTTTATAAATTTTCTTTAATAAAGAATATATTGCCGTTATAATAAGTAGCATGAGCATCCGTTACGTAAATACTGTGTGCCTCCATTTACTGAAAATAGGGCACCATCTTGGTGCTGAGGGATGTGAAGATGACAAACCATGGCCTCTAAGTCACACATGGGAGAAACGGACATACAGAGTCCTAAGTGCTGTGCTAGGGATGCCGGCACGAGCACAGAGCAGAAAGCAGCTGGCTCCCCGTGATGGATCAGAGAGAGAGCTTCAGAGGGCTGGGTTTTTTCTCACTTAGAAGGCCATATATTCCTGCATCAGAGACGAACGCAAACAATCTTGTTCTGGGTCTTAAGGAAGAAGGCAGCTGAGCAACAGCTGCCGCAGGAGGCGGACATGCTGCCATCTGGTGGTGGCCGTGAGAGGCCGGTAAAGACAATTACATAACCCTGACTACGCAAAGTGGGCTCTGGCTTTCCCAGGCCGCTTGTGAGAAATGCAAGCGGGGTCCTGCCCTGAACCTGCTGAATCAAAATCTGCATTTTAACAGGTTCCCCGATGGTTCGTGTGTACCTTAAACATCAGGAAGCTCTGGTTTAGGGGACACCAATCTTCAGCAAGACCCTCTATGGCTCAGCCTTTATTTCTCACCCAGATGCAAAAATCACCCCCCCCTCCCCATCCACAGACGCCATCACTTCCTAGCCCTTCCTGATACTTGCCGTCCTCTGCTTCTCCGATTTTTATCAGTTTCTTTTGCTTTTTTTGACTCAGTGTTTCCCTATAGTCTTTCAATATTCCTCTAGCACGGCATGGAAGGCTTTGTGGACAATAGTCTGGAAAACTTGAAAGTAATGAAACATACAACAAGTTTACTAATGAGTCCTGGGAGCTCTAGGCTTGACCGCCATCACCAACTACCAGTGAGCTAAATGGCAGGCCTAGCGGGGAGCACGTTCCTCTTGCATGTGCTTTTCTGCCGAGCACGTACTGATGAACCCTAATCAGTAAAAAAGGGCCCAGCTGCAATTCTACTGAGACGCTTCTCGGTTCCAAACCTGGACCAGGTGTAGCTGGCAAAGAAGCAGAGAGAGGAAGGGAGAGCGAGACCCTGTTTCAGAAGATAGGTTTTTGGGTTTTTTTTTAAGATTAGCAGATATTCAAAGATTCTATTAAACAAGGAAACTGGAAAAAAATCAAAATTTAAAAAACTAAATGAAAATGACTTATGCTGAAGTCTACAACACTAAATATACATATACACATATACAGTGTTCTAAGAAATAGTAAACAATAAATTTGCAAACAAATCCAGCCTTTTTCTAGCAGTAACTGGTGCTCTTTTTATGTTATTTTAAAACTTGGAAATTCGCTGGCAAAGATGGTTAGTTTCAATTTCTCAAACAGTAGAGACCATTCTGAAATACAGATTACAGGCATAAGCTCTCAAAAAGCACTTCACAATGATGTATTAATTACAGTACCTCACCCAAGAAATCCCACTTTCTTAAAATAGAGGCCATTTAAAAACTATACATGATATGTCACAGCTTTAAAAGGGCACCCATGAAACACAGAGGACTGTGTAAATACATTTCTCTCCCCTCCTTCCCATGGTTTCATGGAAACAACAGAAGATATTTTAAATAGATAAATGAAAATGAAAACATAGTTGGGGAAATGAGGAGCGAATGTTAAATGAAAAGCAGCTTCAATCTCCAACACGTAAAACTTTTCTGACCCTGGCCCCCAGTCTGTCAGACTGTCCCCCACTCCCACCCCAACACCCTACAAGCTGCCTACAACGTGCCACCTACTTACCCATCCCAGGGAGGGCGTGTTCCTGAGGAAACACATCCAAATAACTTCAGTACATGCAAACTAACCATCTATTAAGTATTAACCAGTCTAGTCTCTCATTCATAAATGTAAACCATCCAAAGATGAGAAGATAATTAAGGAAAAGAAACAGCACCAAAGAGAAGCAAGAAAATGAACAACGGACCCCAAAAGAAATATAAATAATTCAGAGATGAGAGGAAGATGTTCTTTAAAAAAAAAAAAAAGAAAGAAATTCTCAGTGTTCTTAAATGCCATCCAAGAAATGGCAAATGTAAACAAGCACAAGCTGCCACAGATAAGGAATAATCAGAGAACAAGACAGCATTCTTAGAAATTAAAACTGAGCTTCCAAATTAAGAAATGCACTGGGTAAGTGGAATTATAAAAGACAAAGCTGAAGACCAAGTTAAAGATCTGGGAAGAAAACAAAGAGATTGAAAACATGAAGGGAAAATAGAGGGACATGTTATGAGTCAGAAAGCTCATCCATTTAACAGTGGTGGCAAAGAGATGCTGGAGGGGAACAAAATGACAGAAGGTAATTTCCGTGAGCTAAAAACGTTAGATTGAAAATGGCTAACAAGTGCCAAGCAATGAATAGGGCCCATTCCTAGACATATCCCTGGGAAATTTCAGAACTCTTAAGGACAGAGAATCCTAGAAGGGGGAACTAGAGGAGGCTGAAATCAGACTTCTAACCAATAGCAAAGGGAGGCTAGATTATAACGAAACAATTTCTTCAGAGCTGTGAGGGACAAGGTTTTATAGAGTATTTCACAATCAAAAATACCATGGACTATCAGGTATATGAGAAAAGGCTACCATGAAACTGGGACATGCCACTGATTATGAAACACATTCCAATTTCAAAGATGTTAAAATGGGGGAAACAAGTGCAACTTGGAGTCAATGAAATACAATGCCTGTTTTCTGACATACTATCATCCAATAAAAGGATAAAATAAAAACTTTTCAAAAACTCCCTAAGTCTACTATCCATGTCTCCTCCATGAAAAACTTACTCAAGTAGGTCCGCTAGCAGAGCAAGGCAGAAATCTAAGCAGATAGCATGGGCCACAAGAGTCACGGATCAGCACAAGAACTAAAAGAAGCATAGTCCATATATGCTGGGGCTAAAGCCTAAATAAAAATCTAAGTCTAAAAGGCATATATGTGTGTACATAGATACATATATATACACATATACAACAATGTATACGTATGTTTCATTAAACTGGGATGCCTAAAGAGTATCGCTTTTTTCTTCTTCTAATTTTTCAATTCCAGTTCAACATTATATTAGTTTCAGGTGTAGAGCATAAGGATTAGACATTTATATACCTTATGAAGCGACCCTCCTGATAAGCCTGACACCATACATAGTTATTACATCATTTAAAGAGCAAAGCTGTCAGGACATTTGGTAATTCTTTTCTATGGGTCCAGTTGTATAAAGTGTAACATTTACATAATCATCCTACTGTGCAAATAAATGCCACTTAATGGTTTTCAGTTTTTAGAATCAATCTACAGATGAAGCACAGAAATCTTCAAGTTAAGGAACAGAATGGAAGTGACACAAATAATATTACTAGACAAAATTCAACACGGTAGGCTGACTTGTTATATCTTATACTTGTTGTATCTTATACAGCAGTGAGTCAATAGATGTTGTCCCAAACTGATAAATCAAGAAATAGAAACATAAGTTAATATATAAGTGCACAAGTATAATTTAGTGTAATCTGAATGTATTTTAAATTGTCGGCTGTGGTTGTTTCTGAAGAATAAGATTGATTTTTGCTATCTCCTGTTCTGTCTGAATATTTTTTCTTTGTTTACTATATGCATGCATTAAAAAAAAAAATCACCCATAATATCTAAAGGTGAACCTGGTGAAGCTCCCCAAATGTCGCAGATGCTCTGTATGTCGCAGAGACTGTTGTCTCATTCTATCTTTCAAAAAAAAAAAAAAAAAGCAAACAAGTTTTCCAAAGACTAGGAGCCTGACTTCCATCTTCATAAACCAAGAAAAGATAAGCTGATTTGTATCTAATATCACAGAACCAGTTTTGCCGCCACCCCCCCCCAAAAAAAAGTTAATTCACTGCAAGCATTACCTGATACGTCCTTAGAACACACAGCCAGTTTTTTCAAGTGACTATTGATTTTCTCGATGGCTTTGAAGTTCTTATTCCTCTTCAGGACATCCACGGGGGACCGGGACTGTCCATCCAGCAGGGTGGGGTCTGCCCCAAAGCGTAGGAGCATCTGTACATCCTCTGTTTGTCCTAGGGGAGGCCAAAAGGAAAAGGAGGCATTGTCATGGTGCCTTCTGTAAGGAGACGTCCCCATGAGTCCTGTGCTCCCAGCTCTGCCTGAGCAGCCTGGGCCAAGGAGACCGAGGCCTCTCTGCTTACAAAGCCTAAACTGCTGGCCTTGGGCAATCTACCCAACTCCCAGAAGCAAGGAGCCCTGTGTGGAGTGGGAAGGACAATAGCTTTCAAGAGGTTTAGAAGTGCGCTCCTCTATACCTTTCTCCCCTCTCCTTGGCAACACGCAAGGAGAGGGGGAATCTGGTTACTAGGCAACAGTTACAGCTGTAGGGATAACAGCAAGCTGTGATTTCAGATTTCTTTATTCCCTAGAGAAGAAACAGAATATTCTTCCAGAAAAAAAAATAATAAAAATAAAAAAGCCTATCTGGGGGCAGAAGAAAGGGGCAATTGCTTTCGCATCAGGGTCTTTTTGCTGTCACTGTTTCCACCCTCCCAGGCCCTACCCTCTAGCTGGCAGCTTCATTTGCTGCTTTGACGAATTGATTTGCCAAGCATCAAGGAGTTCTCTATGATCACACAAGCAACAGTTTTCAGAATAGAACAGGTGTATCCACGGGGTACAAAGACTTATGTAGGCACAGAGTTAAGTGCCTGCTCCCCAACTTCCATACCCATGCTTCCAGAACGTTCACCACCTTAACCAAGCACATACGAGGTCTGACGATTAAGCGCACAAACTTGTTGCAACAATGTTGCTAAACTTTTTTTAATATCAGAGGGATTATTCATTATGGATTTGTACCAATGGGACAAACAGTTAACCAAGTTTACTATTTGAAAGCGCTTTCAGGCTGCGTGAAAAAGTTAGATGAAAACAACCTGGACTTTTCGCCAGCAGTTCACAGCTCTTGCATCACGACAATGCACCAGTTCACACGGCACTGTCTGTGAGGGCGTTTTTAGCCAGTAAACAAATAACTGTCTTGGAACACCCTCCCTACTCACCTGATCTGGCCCCCAATGACTTCTTTCTTTACCCAAAGATAAAGGAAATATCGAAAAAATGACATTTTGATGACATTCAGGACATCAAGGGTAATATGACAACAGCTCTGATGGCCATTCCAGAAAGAGTTCCAAAATTGCTTTCAAGGGTGGACTAGACGCTGGAGTCGGTGTATAGCTTCCCAAGGGGAGTACTTCGAAGGTGACCGTAGTGATATTCAGCAATGAGGTAGGTAGCACTTTTTCTCAGATGAGCTCACGAACTTAATTGTCCACCTCATATACTCTTTTTTTTTTTTTTAGATTTTATTATTGGGGAATTAGAGGAGGGGAACAGACAAGTTGCCATCCTTTTGTTCTTCAGTCTAGTTGTGGAGGACAGCGCTTCACTGGCCCATGTTGGTATTATCATTGCGCTCTTCCCGGGTGAGGCAGTCGCTCGCCGGCCATTGGATGGCTGCTCACGGCAGCTCACACCTGCTGCCAGCCAGCCCCACTGCAGCCTACACCATCGCCGGTGACACACAGCAGCCGAACTCCAGATCGAGCTGCTGTTCACCATCTTAGCTGTAGAGGGCGCAGCATCATTGGCCCTCATGTGGGATCCGAACCAGGGCCCTGCTGCTCAGAACTAGTGTCCCAAGCCAACTCCTAACCAATGTGCCACTCGGCTGGCCCTTCATATACTCTTAAGTATTGACTGCTCATGATGTTCTCTTTTCCCATCTCCCCAGTCACTGCCACCCTTCTTCCATTTTATAAAAATAAGACAAAATTAAAACGTCCTACTTCTTTCTTCCCCATCAAGTATCTTCTTGTGGTGGGCAGAATTCTAAGATAGCCCCCTGACATTCCTGGGGTACATATACCTTCTCCCAGTTCTTCAATCAAATGCTAATCCAAGTACTGTTGTGATGTGACTTTGCAAATGAAATTAAGGTCCCAAAGCAATAGGCCTTAAGATAGGGAGATTTTCTAGGTGGGCCTGACTTAATCATATGAACCCTAAAGGTCAAAGGTGTAGAGATCAGAGATAGAAGAGGGCAGAGATTCAAAGTACAACAGGGATCTGATGCCCAAGAAATTCTCCCCTGCTGGTTTTGAAGACAGAGGGGGCCACATGACAAGGAATGTGTGTGGCCAACAGAGGCTGACAGCAGCCTCTGGCTGACAACCAGGAAGGGAACAGGAACCTCAGCCCTACAACCACAAGGACCTGCATTCTGCCACACTCCTGTGAGCTTAAAAGAACACCTGGAACTATAGATGAGAGTTCCAGTGTCTCATCTCAGGAGACACTGAGAAAAAAACTCAGTCATGTCACTCCAGACTACTGACTTACAGGGCTGTGAGCAAATAAATGGGC
Organism: Hipposideros armiger; assembly: GCF_001890085.2. Taxonomy (NCBI): domain Eukaryota; kingdom Metazoa; phylum Chordata; class Mammalia; order Chiroptera; family Hipposideridae; genus Hipposideros; species Hipposideros armiger. The sequence continues at coordinate 1,026,400 of NW_017731459.1, read as the reverse complement.
GTTGTTTTAAGCCATTAAGTTTATGGTGATTTGTTACATAGCGGAAAACTAATGCAGTTACCATAGTGTAGTACCCCAAAGAAGGTGAAAACTCGTAACCTCTAGGGTATCACTTAAGAGAAAATTAGGTTCCTACCAAGCCCCGTTGAAAGGCACTACAAGGGCCAGCCAAGAGGCTCAGTTGGTTAAGAGCTGGCTTGGGACGCCAGAGGGCCTCGGTTTGGATCCCACATATGAGGGCCAGTGACACTGCCCTCCGCAGCTAAGATGCTGAACAACAGCTCAACCTGGAGCTGGGCTGCCATGAGTCGCCAGCAACGGCATAGGCTGCAGCCCCTGTGGCAGTGGGTTGCCATGGGTTACCGTGTGTAGCCAGCAGCCAGTGNTTCACTGGCCCAAGTTGGCACCATCATTGCGCTCTTCCCGGGCGAGGCAGATCAGTCGCCGGCTTCTGGACGGCCGCTCATTGCGGCTGCTGGCCACTCACGGTAGCCCATGGCAATCCACTGCCACAGGGGCTGCAGCCTACGCAGTCGCCGGCGACTCATGGCAGCCCAGCTCCAGGTTGAGCTGTTGTTCAGCATCTCAGCTGTATAGGGCAGTGTCATTGGCCCTCATATGTGGGATCCGAACCGGGGCCCTCTGGCATCCCAAGCGAGTTCTTAACCATCGCGCCACTCAGCCGGCCCCTTTAGTAATATTTTGATCCAGAAAAAGATTAACCTTTAGACTTAAATTTTAAAGTTATATGAGTACTTTTGTTCCAGAAGAATATCTCTGGATGACTGATAAGACTTTCAAGCATAAAATGCATTAGGGCAAACTTCTTTTCAAAAAGTAAGCTGGAAATATGAACTTAAAAAAAATGCACATTTGATATTTTTGACCACTGAAGATCTTATCCTCCAAGTGTACCCTATGTTTAGCTCAAATAAACTCTTATAAAAATTTTTTTTAAAAGATCTTGTCTAAAATTTTTAAATGTATATTAGAAGATATTAAATTGTTGTGTGTTTGTATTCTACTATACAAGTAAAGGAGTAAGATAACAGCTTTATTTTAAAGTATCAATATGTACAAAAAAATCTGAAAATTACCTTTTCTTACAATTATTTAGACTCACAGATTAAAAAAAAATTCTAGATGTTAACTTAAATGTGTATAAAGAGGTACAGAGTTTTCAAAATTTTCTAAAAGGATGAGGAAGCAAAATTTGAAGACCACTTGACATACTAGGCTTTTTATGTTTTTATTTGATTAACATCCATTCTCTCTTTTCCTGATAATAACAACCCAGTTTACCTTTGAGAAAGCACCTCTCCCCCATTCCAAGCCAACCTGATTTGATAGCAGTGAAAACTAAACAGATACACATGCGTGTGTCACCACAGCATCCTTTACCACTGCCCCAGCTCCAGGGGCAACCACCTGACCAGGACCTGGCCAATCAGACCTTTCCATCCTCTGGCTCTGTCCCACCCTCCAGCTCCAGGGGCAAATACTTCCCAGGACCTGACCCATCAGATCATTCCATCCTCTGGCTCTAACAATCGATTGATTCATGGAGGGCATGGGACCAAAGTCAAGTCACTGAGACTCATTTCTAGGACTTTTACTGAAATATTGGGAGGAGGTATTCTCTTTGCCAAGATTAAAAAATTGGCAGAATATAATCCAGAAGGCTCTGGTGGCTTCAACTGAAAGAGCCTAAGAATAAACCTAACACAGAAAAAGAGGGGCTGAGACGTAAGACAGATTCTTGGCAACACCTTGGGAGCATCTCAACCAAACGCAACTCTTTAGTCACATGAGCCAATAAATTCCCTTTCTTGCCTAAACCAGTTTGAGTGTCTGTAGCTTGTAACCAAGATAGATGCAACTAGTCCCTATCCATCCTTATTTCCTCAGTTCTAAGAGATGACCATATCTAGGCTTTGGGTCCAACTGCTGCCTGGCTCTAGCGATTCCCTTAGATTCTGTGTCCCGTGCCTTTCGAACCACTGCTTCAGAGCCAGGGGGACCATGGTCACAAACAGCCCCCACCAAAATGCCAACAGAACAGAAAATTTATAAGTCCCTATAGTGCTGCATTATATAATGCATTATTTCAAATGGTGGATTTGAAATTCAGGCCAGATTAAAGAATCTGCAGAGTTCTTGACTCTTCATGTACCAAAAATATATTCAAGATGGAGATAATCTCATACTGCTGGGGCAACTTCTCTGGGGTTCAAGTTAGCAATCGCTTTCAAAATCCAAATACATATCATTATGCCAACATCCTAAAACTGTACATGTGTTTTTACTTGAACATACATAAAATATTTGTGATAGAAAACATAAGATATTAGTAACACTGGTTCCTGAATGGTTGAAGCACAGAGGCAGCACTCTCAATGTGAACCTTTGTACCTTTTGATTTTTTAATGTAATCTATTTAAAAATGTCAATAAAATCAAAGTTTATCCAAATAAAGTGTACAAAATCTTTGAAAAATAAATTTCTCAACTAGAAAATCATCCAATAGATACATTCCTACCAGTTCACTAAGATGGATGTAGAAAAATGTTCTCTGAGCATTGTTTTCAGTAGCAGAACAACTGAAAACCATTTAAACATCCATCAGTAGGGTACAGTTACGTCACAGAATACTGTTAGCTGTTAAAAAATGAAATCGCAGGGGCCAGCTGAGTGGCTCAGTTGGTTAAGAGCTCACTCAAGACTGCAAACTCTGAGCAACAGCAGTTCAATTCCCAGTCCAAGCTGAGCTGCCACTGAGCTGCCAACAGGTGGCAGGGTGGCTCAGCTTAAAAAAAAAAAAAAAAGAAATAGCTGTGCAGGTACTTTAAGGGCAAGATGGCCAAGACACATTGTTCAGGGAAAAAAACAAGTTGCTGAACATTATGTAGTGTATGCCTACATTCTTATTTGAAAGAGAAAAAAGACATTTGACTTTATAAATATGTATACGAACAAGATACTCAAAAAATATTGTGGTAGTTAACTTTGTGGAAGAGAATTTACTTTTCATCACGCAACTTTTTTTTTTT
>NW_017731459.1:1008778-1016198 GCF_001890085.2 Hipposideros armiger | reverse complement strand
GTAAATGAAAAAGGAATTCCCTGCAAAGTTCCTAAAGCTTAGCAAGCCAAAGAATCAAGTCCTTTAGAAATATCCCATCCCATTAATTCTTTAGCACATTAGTGCTTCATGAGCCCCAAGTATTTGAGGTCCATTCGACCCATCGAATGGTGTGCTGGAGCTGGCTCCTATCACCTAGTGAGAGCCGACTTTGTGCCCGTCGCTTCACAACTCCAAGTCCTGTAGTCCTATTAGTAGCTTGAAATTGGCCATGGTGCGAGGGTTTACACTACAGAAATTGGCAAACGCTGTACATCAGGACTTTTTCTCAGAGAACCAGTTAAGCCACTGGCCCTATGTAAAGTCACTGAAGAAACTGAATTCCAGAGAGATTAAGCAGCTTTTCCTAACTCACACAGATAGCACATCCTAGGAGGCCCCTACTGAGGTCAGCCAGGTATGCCAACAGGTCTAAGAGCTCCAGGCTCTGGAGCGGCCATGACTGGAGACCCAGTCTCAGCATCAGCTGTCCCCGTGAGTGCTCTTGCCCGTGGAATTGGGAACACGGGAATTGAGCCCATGGCCACACGCGCTTCCAGTTTCTTTCAGTTTGACACCCACTCTTCATCGCTCACTCTAAACAGGTTCCACTGCCCACATTCAATCCCAGATGACATGTTCGAAGTTCCGACAGTCCTGATTGCTGGCCTGGTTTTTTTAATAAGATGCTTCTGTTTCCAATATTTGAAAATGACCTGGGCCCTACTGCTAATAGGGTATTGGACCTGCCACTTGGGCTGGATTCCTGGGCCTTCCCTGGCTGGTTGGAATGATAACTTCACATGAACTACCTGGCTCCCAATCCCTCACTCTCCACCGAAGTTATGGGGCTCTATTTGTCTACCCCACTTGGGAAAGGGGAGACAGAAGGGGCTCTTTCCTGGGGGCTGTTAAATTAAACTACATGCCTGCTAATGAGGCTGAAAGCCCCCTATTCATAGATCTACCCTAATACCTGGAATCATAGGAATTTCAGAACTTTTTAAAAATAAAGCTGGAAAGAGACCTTAGTTCAGCCATCTAATCCAAAAAGAAAAGGCCCGGGTCTCTTAATAGGGCCCTGGATTTCTGACTCCTGGCTCCCCAGGAGTCCAGTCTGCTTTCCTCATCCTCGGTACCTGCCTTCTCAAGACCTTTTAATATGGGGATGAGCTTCAGGGAGCCCATGGCTGGACTTTGAAGGGCTTTCCATGTACTCCCTGACCCTATACCCATAATGGCATGTATACGCAAAGTGAATCCCATCATTTCATTAGATTTCCAATGGCATTCGTGACCTTTTCAAAAATGTAAGAATTCTGTCCTCTACAGCCATTTGGCCTGCCAGAACCCTGGCTTTGGTGACATCCCTGAACTTCCCAGTTTTAGAAAACCCAGCAGGCCCTTTCTCACCAAACTCCTAGCCTTGACCGGCCCATTCTCAGGACCACTCATAAGCCACCATCAGTGACAACTACTATTCTTTGGGCACTCAGCATAGGCCAGGCATTATTATAAAACTCCTTTAGCTCAGTGTCTGGCACATTGTACGCCCTGAATAAACTTTAGCTGATACTATTATTCTGTGCTCTTGGCCTATGATTTCTAATCCTCACCCAAGCCCTGAGGAAATAGTTTATATTCTGCAACTTACAAATGAGGAAATGAGGTTCAGAAAGGAAGCAATTAGTCTAAAATAGAAACTGGAAGACTAGGGCACACAGAGATATGTGTGTGACACTGACACCCAGGCCCCACAGTCCACCCTGCTCCTCCATTCCATGGATTCCTGGTTCTGGGTTCGGGTCCTACAGCCTCAGCGTTACCTCTGGAGAGCAGTGCCTTAAAGCTCTGCTGAAACCTCTGAGCGGCACAGGCAGGTCACCTGGGGCCACACCAGCAAACACAGTATGGAAAGCATTATAAAGATGAACATGCAATTGTTTCTTTTCCTCACTCCATGTTACCATTAGNATAGTTACCACATGATTCAGCAATACCACTCCTAGGTATCTACCTGAGAAAAACTTATACACAAATGTCCACAGCAACATTATTCGTAATAGCTAGAAAATGGAAACAAGCCAAGAGTCCATCACTGACAGATGGATAAAATGTGGTCTATCCCTACAATGGAACATTACTGGGCAATAAAAAGGAATGAAGTACTGATACACACTACGGCATGAACGAACTGTGAAAACATGCTACGTAAAAAGAAGCCAGTCACAAAAGACCACATATTGCATGATTCTGTTCATATGAAATGTCCAGAATAGGTAGGTAAGTCCATAGAGACAGAAAGTAGATTAGTGGTTGCTTAGGGCTGGAGAGGTAGCAGGAACATGGGAGTGACTGCTAATGGACATAGGGCTTCTTTTCAGGATGATGAAAATGTTCTAAAATTGATTGTGATGATGGTAGCACAGCTCTGTGAATATATGAAAAAGCACTGAGTTGCACACTTTTAACAGGTGAATTATAAGGCATATAAATTGCATCTCAATAAAGCTCAAAATAAAAACCTGTAGGACACCTTGTCTCTGTTTCCCTTAGATGTGGATTCCTGGGACCCAGTTCAGTGGGGAATGACAGGAGAGAAACAAACTTCACTGGGCTGCTCCTGGGACATGCTGATGAGGGAAAACCGCAATTTCCCAGGAGGACCCACCAGACCAGTGGTCCCCAACAGGACACCTTTGGGCTGTGTCTAGTTCACAGGCATGTTTAATTTCAAGGTGACATTTTATAAACATGAGTTTCTTTTTTTTTAATTTAAATCCAGCCTTCCAATGTCTCTACCCTCAGAAGATAGCAGCAATGCCTGGTTCCCATGATCAACGCCAGACTGCAGCAACATCAGGCAGGCACAAGCTCCCCACCACTCAGCTACCTCCCTTCCACCGGGGCTGAGAGTCCGTTACCATTTATCATCACAGCTACCCTAACTCTTTTATAGAAAACATCTGCTTTTCTCCATGCCAGTTTCCAGAAAAAAACGAGAGACATCAGAGAGCTGTGTGAGAGGTACACGGTCTTCCTGCTTCACAGGCTAACAAGGTACATCGGCATCAAAGAGCCAGCTCTTCGTTGCATGTGCAAGCCTCCCTTTTTCACATGGCCTGCCTGGCCATGGCGGGTATGGGAGGGTACAATTCCTGCGTTAAGAGTCTAGGTGCCATGAAGGACTATGTCTGTCATCGGGCTTGCAATTTACCTCCAGTGGCCAGCACAGATTTGGCATAAAATAAAGTACTTAGTAACCATGTGACGAGCGAGGGGACAAATGCAGCCAGAAGCCCATGTCCTCGAGTCATTTGACTCCACACAAGTCACTTAAAGCCAACAGAGCAATAGAGCCCAGCAATTCCTCCTTCTCTTTCCCCACCTCCATTCTGCACACAAGCCTACCCTCCCACTCATGGTTAATTCCAGGCAAAGTTTAGCCCTCTGAACCCATCATGGGATGCGACAGGTAAAACGCAGTGGTCAGCTGTGTGGGTCCTCTAATCCCTGGAGTCAGCCAGCCCCCAGCACGCCCTCCAGGTGGGGTCACTACTTACGCTTGATGAGGTATCCTGGGGAGTGGGCGGCAACCACGTGCAGGACGGTGCAGCCATCCCTGTCCTTTTGGTTGATGCGGCCTTTCCACTCGGGCTTATGGTCCATTAGCCACCTGAAAAGGTGGCTTTCGCCTGAAAGGAATTAAAATGAGTTACTGATGTTCTTTTCTGCACACAGACAATCAGCAAAGCAAATTAATGTGTACCACACTGAGGGAGCCAAGCGGGGAACCCAACACACGTTGTCACTCACCACACCCAGGTGTGGGAGGCACGGCAGTTTGTGAATTGAAAGGATGAGTTACAGAAAGTTACTCATAACACACTGTTTCAGATTTCCTAGAAACAGAGCCTGAGATAACGTTTCTCGTCCATGCGACTTATTGCAAGAGGGCGCTCAGGAGAAAGAGAGGGAGAGAAGCAGCCATGTGGTCTCAGCTGAGTCCGCTTCAGCCTGACCTCATGGGGAGGTCTGGAGAGTGAACTACACCACAGCGTCGACCTACCCTGAGGCAGGGGCTGACTGTTCATACCCCAATGTCCCCAGGGAGGGAGGCGAGGTCCACGGACACCCTCTCTGGGAAGTGGTGTCTTTGGCAAACAGCAATTCTCTCGACGCCACCAGCACTCACGGCAGGTGGGGATGGGAGTACTGGTCAGAAAGAGGTCCCCGGCGGGACCTAACAGGATCCCCGGTTAGATTATCTGACCACATTACTATCAATATGTGGACACAGATTTTCAATTCTTTTCCAAGGCTCCTCCCTTGTAGCTCCTACAATTGAGGAAATCCACATACTTCTGCCAACTCTGTGGACACCGCTTGTCACTATGTCAGAGTTTTCCTCTGAGCAATGCATCAGGATAAACTGGGGGACTTGATCTTATCAATACCTGCCTATACCCAAAGGAGCTAACTTAAAGAGTGAACACAATGAGGAATCATGACTTTCGTGACCAGGGGCACACTTCTCTGGGTTCCAGGTTCCTAATGTGAAACTGCAAAGACTGGATTAGATTGCTTTTAATCGGACTTTACTTTTCAATGTTTCATCCGCCAACCCCTGTGTAAGAATAAAATCTCTTACACATTCCCCAGTACCTAAAATGAATAACAGCAGGGCAAATCTAGTTAAAGCAAAGATGGGGTCCCAGGTCTGGAAGCCCCTGGCCCTGTCACCATTCCCTCATTCTCAGGGAGATGACAGAGCCTGGAACTAGACAAGTTCGCCTGGCCCCTTCTGGCTCTAAAATAGTATGGGTAAATGTCTAGCATGACGCTCTATGTACTTGGAAAAGAAAAACAAGCTTCTATCTGAAGTGTAGTGTGTGTGTGTGTGTGTGTGTGTGTGTGTGTGTGTGTGTGTGTGAATAATAAATTGTTTGTTTTAATTTTATGAAAATAGAGGAGTTCTTTAAAAAAACTACAGGCAAACTGTATCAGCAATAGACAGTGTTTCCCCTGGGATCCTTCTGGGCTACAGAGAAAATGAACCTGAACCAGGAAAAAGGCCACTTCAGCCTTTGCCAGTGGAGGAAACTCCACAGCTCTCCTGGAAGCTCTGCCCAGCCAAGGCTGTCTGTCCCATTCCCTCCTGTGGGTCCCAGGGCTCCATCCACCCTGCTGCCAGGATCTGTCTAAGAACACAGAATCCTTTCCATTGGGACCTCCTGTAGCTACTAGATCCCAGGAGAAATAAAAAACAATGCCGTTCCCCGGCTGCCTTCATTCACTTAAATGATCAACCAATGACTATTCAAATCGTGTGGATATTATACCTTCAAGTGGCTAAATTCTGGTTTCACCCGAGCTCAGCAGAGTGCCAGAGCTCAGAGCTCAGAGCCGGAAGGGCACTCACTTGCTTTGATACAGAGTCTCATGAGGGCGTGAAGAGGGTAAGGTCCTATCGTCTCAATACTCGCCCCGATGGAGATGAGCCACTGGACTAACTTGGGCACCTGTTCCATCTTCTCNAGTGTCACTGGCCCTCATATGTGGGATCCGAACCGGGGCCCTCTGGCATCCCAAGCGAGTTCTTAACCATCGCGCCACTCGGCCGGCCCTCACGCAACTTTTTGAAGTGGTTTGTTGGTTGGTTTGGTTTCGGGGTTTTTTGTGTTTTTGTGTTTGTTTTTTTTTACTAAGAACATGCACTTTCAAGTATTTTTGCCTTTAAATATTTTTTGATTGAGATATCTTTCATATACCATAAAATTCTTTTAAAGTGTACAAGTCATGGGTTTTAGTATATTTACGAAGTTGTACAATTGTTACCATTATCCAATTCCAGAACATTTCCATTACCCTAAATGAAATCTTACATATTCGCTCTCCATTCTCTCCCTCCAAATCCAGCCCCTAGCAACCAGTCACCTACTTTCTGTCTCTAGGAATTTCCTTATTCTGAATATGTCATATAAATTGGATCATGCAGTATGTGGCCTTTTGTATCTGGCTTCTTTTGCTCAGCATAAAATGTTTTCAAGTTTCATTCATGCTGTTTGTAGCATGTATCAGTATTTCATTCCTTTTTATGGATGAATAATATTCTATTGTATGGATATGCCTCATTTGTCTGTCCATTCATCATTTAATGGATATTTGGGTTGTTCCCACTTTTTTTTTTTTTTTGGCTCTTATGACTAATGCTGCTATGAACATTCATGTACAAGTTTTTATTGGGACATATGTTTTCAATATACCTAGCAGTGATATTGCTGGGTCATATGGTAACTGTTTAACTTTTTGAGTGACTGCCAGACTGTCTTCTAAACCAGATATACCATTTTTATTTCCCATCAGCAATGCATGAGAGTTTCCATTTTTCCACATCTTTGTCAATACTTGTTACCATACATCTTTTTTTTTTAATTTTTATTTTAGCCATCTTGGTGTGAAATGTACTTTTCATTTTTGAACTAGTTTTTTTACAAGGTGATTCAAAGACGCCTATAACACATGAAGAGGCAAAGAGACCAGTAAAACAGAACAGAAAGTCTAGAATTAGTGGCATCTCAAATCCCTGAGGTCACAATAAGCTTTTAAATAAATGGTGCTGGGACAAATAGGTAGCCGTTTGGAAAAAGACAGAACTAGATCCTTATGTTAAACTCCAAAGGATCAGGGAGAAATGATAAATAAAATATATCATTTCAATTAATTTCATCGATTTTGCTTTACTTTTTTTATACAACTACTAAAAAAATTAAATAGTCTATGTGGCTCTCATTATACCTGTATGGACAGCACTGGTTTAAATCTCAGCAAACGGGATGCTGCCCAGTTATCAACACGTACAGTAAACGTCCAAGGCATTCCATGTACATAAAACGCCCAACCCCTGCTCAAGCCACCTGTATTTCAGGAGACCTGGAGATGTATTTCCTTGCAAATCAAAGAGTCCTGTCTGGAAACATGTCTTCTCAGGGATTTTCAGGATGTGGATGTGTAAAGACAGTACAATGACACGGATTTAAACCATATGCGTAAATCACTAGGTTAATGACAGCTTTATCAGTGGTGTGCTGGGCCAGCTCATAGCTGTCCACAAGGACCAATGGTTACATGTCCAGGAATGGTACAAGCTGATTGATAAACACAGCCATCATTAACAACTAGACTATTTAAGCTTACAATAAGTATATTAAAAACAAAACTCATCACTTCCTAATTATTTTTCTGTTTTTCTATCATCTATGATGAGGTTTCTTTACATCTATCTTCACATGTTTTTTTTGGGGGGTGGCGGAATTGGGGGATGGGAACAATGCTGGGGAACTGGGGGAAGGGGAACAGACAAGTTGCTGTCCTTTTGTTCTTCATTCTAGTTGTGGAGGAC
>NW_017731459.1:992685-1001768 GCF_001890085.2 Hipposideros armiger | reverse complement strand
AGCCCAGCTCCAGGTTGAGCTGTTGTTCAGCATCTTAGCTGTAGAGGGCAGTGTCACTGGCCCTCATATGTGGGATCCGAACCGGGGCCCTCTGTCGTCCCAAGCCAGCTCTTAACCATCGCGCCACTCGGCCGGCCCTCCTTCTTTTCTTTTCTTTTCTTTCTTTCTTTTTTTTTTTTTGACAACAGCGACACAGAGCAAGGGGTGAGGTCGCCACAAACTGAGTATATTTCCTATCTTAAAAAAAAAAATGGAAACTAGCTAATTAATACATCTCAATGACTTTCCATCTTTAATAGTATTTCAGCTAAAAAATTTATTTGGGCATCAAGAGAAACAAATAACAAATTACAATCCCCCAGTGTGGCAGAAAGATACCATTTAACAACGAATGTACTTTCCCACAAGAAAGCCATCCCTTTTACTTACATGCCATAATTCCTTCTTTGCCAACTTTTCTATTACAGATTGCCACACTTCTGTTGAGAATTCAGTGGTGAAAATATGATCAAAGTAGGGCAAGAAGCTTTGCAAAACAATGGAATCATCTGAAAGAAAGTTCCATAGTTTAGAAATTTTAACTTGGGGAAAGTCTAGGACATTTGGGAAAAAGTCTTCCAATTAAGAGCACACATAGACAAATGGTAAATTAAAGACATCAGAAAGAAAGGCAGTTTAAAGTATATAAGTGACTGAAGTTGCAATCATTTTAAGTTCAGGTGAAAATCAGTCCACTAAGACTTAGACAGGATAATGTGAGCCAACATCCACTTAGCTTTTCCAGTCATCAAATCCAGTGGTATGTGTTTACATCTAATGCCTAAAACAAACCATGAAGGCAGTGCCTAGTATCTCCACTTATGGAGGAGGATATGGAAGCTTAAGAGAAGTTACAAAACTCGCTTCCTTTAAGAAAAATGTGACAAATACTATTTTCACCCAACAGATAAGAAACTAAGAAATGAGGTCAGACTTCCGGGCATATCATGCAGCTTAGTTCATGACAAACAAGACTGGAGCCCAGGTCTACGAACTCTTTGTAGTCAATACACATTCTTCTAACCTAGTGACCATCAACCTATGGCATCTCATAATCCTTCAAACTACGATTCTCAAACTCACGAATGAGAGAGAGCATCCAAGGAGACAGGTAAGACAGAATAACATGGCGCCTCTTCCAGGGTTATCAATTTCCAAAGTAAGTAAATATCAAAACAACCATATGTTATATGAAAGGGAACAAAATTTCCATAAGCACATTTTTTCAAAATTTAGAAATTGGGCGTGGGCATACTTTCCCCCTCCGAATAGGAGTATTTTGGTTGAAAAGTATGGATGCATTGCCCTGAGCAACCATGTTAACCGCTCCCTGTTCAGATAAGTGCAGAAGAGAAACCATCCTGATTTCTTAAAGGTACAGTCGCCGAGAGCAGGCGTTTCGAATTGCCCTAACTGGCTCCTGACAGAAGCGTGATTTTTAAAAGACGCACAGAAGACAATGAGGAAGTGTGGGGAAAGGGCCAAGCCATCAGGTTCAGAAAAAGGGAAGCAGGCTCCGTCACTGTCACCAAATGGCCGACTGGAGAGCTGTGACCCATCAGCACCTGTCTGGTGACCTTCTACTTCTGTGCCTACGGGCCAGGGCTGTGCCCACCCCTACACCCACTTCCCTCTCACTGCCTGAGCCAGCTCTTACCCCTCTCAGGGCCTAACTTGCCCCCATCCGCAGGACTCCTCCCCCAGACCACAGAAGCCGCCTGCCTTCCCACAGTCACAGGGGAGACACATGGCTCTCTGGCAGCTGAATCTGTTGTCTGCCGTGATTTCCCCTCTTCTGAAAGCCACAGACCATGTCTCAGCGATGCCAACATGTGCCATGTTTCACATTCTAACATCTCTAGAGTCGGGATATGTGTTACAGTCGATGTTGTTTCTTGATGGCAGGACATAAATGAAAGGCGCATCTTAAATCAGTGCAATCTTAAAATCTGATCAAGCACAACATTTGCAAACAACCAGCTGGGTTACTGGCGGAACTTGAGACAGCACTAAGATAATCAGAGCCAGAGGCCGTCCTCTGCCACTGGGAAGTGGTATGTTACATCGTGCTTTATGGTTTTTTTCTGGTTTTACTCATTCAGGCCACTGACAAAGCTAACTCAGGGGCCAGGTCATTAGTGTAAGAATCTAATGCAGTGATGCAGAAGGCCTCCCATGCGTCACTCCCATCACTCCCAGACTGACTGCGTAGGTCCTCTGCTGCTGTGTTATCGCAGCCAGGACACTGAGCACCCACTGCCAGCTTTCACGGGGCCCTCTGTCGGCCCTTTCAGGTTATTTTCATAGCAAACCAGAATATCTTCTTGACGCATTGGAGAAATACATGCAAAAATCACAAGAAAGAGCAAAAATCACATAAACCAAGTAGTATAAATAGGGACAGCGCTATGAATAGCAACACAGAAAAGAGAGCTGAAAAAAAAAATCAGGGCTGCTTTAAGAGATGTGTGCAATAGGGCTTAACTGTTTTTTTTACAAAGGCATGAGCCACCAAAGCTTTCAAAATGCTTTCTAATGAGAAAACTGGTTTCATTCGAACTACATAAATCAGCCACAAAGAAACACCCTGTAATTATCTCCCCAGGAGCCTGAGTCCCTAGGAGCCCTTCAAATTAAATAACAAGGACTTGGAAGGAAGGGAGAGAGGAAAGGTGGGAGGGGGGAAGGGAGGAGGAAGGAAGAAAGAAAAGGTGGGAGGGAGGGAGGAAGAAAGAAAAGGTGGGAGGGAGGGAGGGAGGGAGGGAGAGGAAAAAAAAAAATGCTTCCCGTGTCCAACTTACTGCTCATAGCGGTGAAGACTCCCACAAGGAAATCAGCAATCTGGCTCTGCTCCTGGCTTCTCCGTAACAGCCGAAGACCCTCAAAAAACATGCGAGCAGCTTCATAATTCTCGTGCAACTGCATCAAGGAATAACCAGCTCGGTAGTATCCCTGGAATGGGGACAAAAAGGAAAACCTTAGCACTCCCATCTCTTCTCATCTGCTGCTGAAAGGAAGGGCAAGACTGAGGACGACATGGGGAAATGGACTCGAGAAATCTCCCTTCCATGTAAACACAGATTTCTAACAAGCACTGGAACCAGGGTTGCCACAGTCTATTCTGTGCCACATTTTTCCTGTCATTTTCTAACAGGCAAGAGAAGAATCGCTTTCGTATCTGTGATGTACAGAGCACCTAACATACGACACAGAGAAAAGGAAGCAGGCTTGGTTCCAATTACATGCATGGTTTATTTATTCATGCCTCAAATCACAGCCTGAGAGGGAAAAGAGGAATGAAAAAAAGCCCTATAACTAGTGTTCCACAAAAGAATGAGATCGCTATGTAAACACAGAAGCTGTTCCCTGATCCTTTCATTCAGTGTAAACACAATTTCCACTGGGTCTGTAAGGGGAAAAATTGTCATCACAAACATTGAGATTTACTGAGCTCATTCTAGGCAATATATACCAGAGGCAAAATAAAATAAAATAAAATAAATTGGATTTCTGTAGAGAGGAAAATGATAATGATTAGTAGGGGAAAATAATCTAGTTTTGCCTATATGTAGGCTGTGATGCAAAAGGACTCCCATACATGCAATACAGTAGCTTGAGAAGAAGCAAAATGACACTTAACTGCCTTCCCTGCTTTGACCATCTACATGCACTGGCACTTAACATTCCACTTAACACCAGATCTCTATTTATTGAATTGTCTTAACCTTCGTTTGGAAGTCTAAACCTTAGATAACAATCAGAAAAACGGGAATGGAAGTCTAAACCTTAGATAACAATCAGAAAAACGGGAAAAAAATTTTTTCTGTGGCCAGAGAAGGGGCCACATGTTAAACCTGACAAGCTCAGGAGACTGAAAATAACCACAGAGGATGGCGTGAATATAAAAATTCCTAACAAAGGCAAGTCACATCCTTGACCTATAGCTTCCTTGACAAAGGTCAATCTTTACCTTAAGCCTGTCTGCCATCTTTTTGCACCTAAGATAACATACCCTTGCAATATCAGAGTAATCTTTTTTTCTGGACCCTCCAGGGGGCACAACCCACCACACCAGAGCAGGGAACTACAAAGTCCCTCATTGTTATCTTGTTCCCCAAATACTATCTCTGTGTGCTGAAAATGCTATTAACTATGCTGTACCCCCCAATGTAAAAGAAGTGTGTCTCTCCATTTTACTTTTTATCCAATTCCAGAGATTTCCCCACTTTGCTTTCTCCCACCCCCTTAATATACAACCAATGGATTTCATGTAACCTTCCTCCTTTGGTTCTAATGTATAAAATAAATTTCACAACGGCCATTTTGTGGAGCATTTTCTCAATCCATTGAGATTTTGCTTCCTGGCAATTGTCGTCAGTTTGGCTCAAATAAACTCTTATAAGTTTTCTCTTAGGCTGGATATTTTTCATCCACATTTCCAACCAGGTCAGCTGGTACAGAATGTCCCTTTTGACTTCCTCAAATTTAAGTTTCATCTTTTTATTTTGGATAGGGGTAAACGGGATCCGAACATGCCACCCCAAAATATGGGAAATGAGGACTGCATAAATCCCCACTCCAGGGGAATTTTTTTTTTTAAGATTTTTTTTTTTATATTGGGGAATTGGGGGGAGGGGAACAGTGTTGGGGAATCGGGGAAGGGGAACAGACAGGTAGACAAATTACTGTTTTTGTTCTTCAGTCTAGTTGTGGAGGACGTCACTTCACTGGCCCACGTTGGTATGATCATTGCGCTCTTCCCGGGCGGTCGCCGGTCATTGGTCGGCCGCTCACAGCGGCTCCCGGCAGCTCACACCGGCTTCCAGCCACTCATGTAGCTCATGGCAGCCCGCTGCAGCCCCGCTGCAGCCTACGCCGTCGCGGGCGACTCACAGCAGCCCCGCTCCAGGTCGAGCTGTTGTTCACCATCTTAGCTGTAGAGGGCGCAGCATCACTGGCCCTCAATGTGGGATCCGAACCGCAGCCCTGCTGCTCAGAGCTGGCATCCCAAGCAAGCTCTTAACCAGCTGAGCCACTCGGCCAGCCCTCCAGGGGAATTTTTATAGCCATGAAGAAGACGGGAGAAAGTCAGCACTGCGATGGGCTTCACAAACCAACCTTGCTAAGCTAGCCCTTATCTTCCATTAGTTTCCCAGGTATATTTACTTTTCCACAGTTTGCAGCCCCTCGAAGTCTTTAAAACCCTCTCCTTTGTCTTGTCACCTCCACACTTGATTGCTCTTCTATGGCTCTTTGTTAAAAATGGTATATAAGCTCTCAGGCCTACCCACTTCTTAAGAGCCTTCACTTCTTTTCTCAGAAGGCCCCTGGGTCACATAAAAATTAACATCAAATCAAACTTGTATGCTTTTTCTCTTGTTCATCTTTCTCTTATCAGGCTCATTTGCAGGGCCCCAGCCACTAAACCAAAAGAGGGCAAAGGAGATTTTTTTTTTCCCTCCCCTGCAGAGGACATTTGGGGGATGGGCGGGCAGGGGAGAACAATGGAGAAGGAGGGAGACTCCCAGGAGCTCTGGGTAAAAATGGGACAGTGGTCCTGGTTGCTAAGCTGTAAGGAGCTGCTGCAGGTTTGGCCACTTAAGGAAGAACCTGAGAGAATCATCTAAGACCCCCTCTCAGCCCCATGGGCCACAGCCACAGCCTCCACCTCAGAGATGTAGGCAAACCCTACCTACTTCCCACCCTACCCTCGTTAGAGGATGGGAACATCCTAAAATGTCGTTAGGCAGAATTCCTCAGGAATGCACTCCCATTTTCAAAATATTCAATAATCTCTAAAATACCCATCCTCCGATAGAAGAGGTTTAATATAAAATATACAAATCCCTCCCTCATCGGTAGCTCAGACTTTCCCCAACCACTTCCCACTGTGTTGTTTCTGGCAGCCAAATACAAAATGCAGATGATTTTTGTGGATATAATACAGGCTCTTATTTACCGAGTGTCAACTACTTTACTTCATGTCTCCTTAACCTTTGAAGCAACTCGAAGGCATAGGTATCATCTCATTTTACAGCTGGGGAAATGAAGACTTAGAGAGGAAGAGTGCTCATCCAAGCTGTTGAAACCAGTGCGAACAGAATGCGAGGAAGAAAGGATTGCGCTTTCCGCACGTCATCCGGGAGCCTCTCTATACACTATCTATACCACTAATTTGACAATTGTATGTGGCCTCTGATAGTTCCAGAATGTAACTGAAGGCCTTTGGTTTTGCACATGCTTTTCCTCTCCCCAGCTTGACTGTGAATTACTCAAGCGTTGGGATGGTGTATTCCACTCCTTTCATTGAAGGATCAAGAGCGAGAAGGTACCTTGCAGAGAGGGCACGCAGAGCATGTTAGCTGAAGAAGAAGTAATTAAGTGATTATTTATTGACCTTTGTTAACAACCTTAAAGAGTCTTACTAGTCTCTCAAGCATCCCAATCCCTCCAAAGGGGCTAATTTGTACTATAAGAAATGCTACCTGAAGAATAGATGCCATGCTGGACACCCAGCTTGCATCTGAAATAAAGCTCTGCTCAAATGAAACCTTGCAAACAGCAAAGAACATGGCTGGACTATGAATTCTGGTGTAACTCCATCAGAAGAAAACGAGTTCCACAAGAATCTCCACTGTACGCCATCGGCCAAGAGTCCCCACGCAGCTCTCCCCTACCAGGAGATATCAACACTTGGCCATCATGGTTTCCACTCTTCTCTGGGTCCTGCTCACACGCCCTACAGGCATCTGTTTGAAGTGCAAAAAAAATGGAAAGAGAAGCCCTCCTATTTTAAAAAGAAGGGAGGGAAGGTGGCAGGTTAAGAAGAATGAGGCAGCAGACACCCCAGCTGTCATTGCGTCGGGGGTACCTTCACATAGGTTGAATCCCACCGGAGACATTCCTTGGCAGCCAAAAACGCCTCGTTCCATTTCCCAAGGTTGTAAAATGCGTTGGATTTGTTGCACAGCAGCACAGCCAAGTCCCTGGGGGGAACCCTGTGAGAAAGAACAAGCTGGTGGTCAGTACAACTGTCTTCCTGCAAATACAGAATATCACCCTCGAAGGCCACCATTTTGGTGCTGGCTGCTTTCATCATGAAGAGGTTTCAACATGAAATGTCCTGGTTCTGCTTATCACAGCTGACTCTTGTAGCCCTCTAGAAAGCCTGGGGCATTTGCAATGCACAAATCTGTCCTTCCTCGCCCCCATCACCTCTATTTCCACTCTTTAATGACAATGTTCTCAACACCTCAGTTCCATCTCCTGTTGCTCTCCACAGATCTTTCCATATTTTAGAGACCACTGGTGAAGGTGCTGCAAAAATGGTTACTGCTCCTAAGGTTGGAGAGGATGGGAGTTCCCGCTGAGCCTTAGCAGAGTCCAGGCAAGGTGTGAACCACTGCACATGCGTGTTCGTGCTGAGTGGAGGCAGAGCTTATTACAGGAAGGGCCTTTCAAAATACGTGACCATGCCATCCCCACGGACCCACCGAGAGAGGCCCAGCACAAGTGCTATTCTAGCATATTGGCAGGGCCACCCTAACATTTACAGGACCCAGAGCCAAGTGCAAATGGAGGCCCACGTGCCATGTGGTTAATCTGCACTGCCCAGTAGAGTAGCCACTTGCCACACGCTGCTATTTAAATTTAAATGAATCAAAATAAAATAAAATTGAAAGTTCAGTTCTTTAGTTATATTAGCCACGGTTCAGTACTCGGTAGCCATACTCTATGTGATAGAATATTTTCATCATCACAGAAAGTCCTACTGGATAGTGCTAGTCTAAGTATTGGAAGGCCATAAATCAAGCTTACAAACTGTTCAATAAAATATGCTCTCCCCTCCTAATGTATAATAACCGGAAGGCAAGGTTCAAATTTAGAACTGCAGGAACTGGGCCGGGGCAGCGTGAGCCAGGCCTGTGGCCCTGCCCACCTCTTCCTCTCTTCCCACCTCAGCCTCTGTCCTGCACTGCAGAAGGCACAAACCCAAGCTCTGTCCACACCCCTGACCTTGGCCAGCCCTCAGAAGAATGGGCTGCAGAAAGAAGCCTGTGCAGGCCCAGGAAACGGGGTCCATGGGCAGAAATTCTAGGGTCCTGGTATCCACGGTGTGGATCAAAGGGGACGGAAGGGCTCTGGGTAGATCAAGTCCCTGGCTTCACAGAATCCTGCCAGTGGTGAGGGATACAGCTGGGGGAAGGTCAAAAGGGGGCCCTCTAAAGCATGACAGGGTGGGGTCCCTCTTCCCTGGGTCTCAGGGTAATACAACTGTAAGGTTAGCGCTGAAACGAGGTCGAAAGAAGTCACAAACTATATCACAATATGTTAACAGCTCGGGTGCCACTGAATTCAAAGCACACAAGGGGGAAAAGCAAGGTTCCTGTTTCTTTTTTAAATGAATATCTTAATTGTGAAAATAATACAAATAAAAAAGAAAGAAAAGAATACAGATCACTATAGAAAAGTTAGGTAATGCAGAAAAACACACAAATACAGCAAATGCTTTGTGTGACCAGCTTCTCTCGGCACCATCATTCCCTCTTGAGAAACAGATGAAGTCCCAGAAACACAAAAGAGGCAGTGGGGCAGCCAGTGGGTGAGTGGCAAGGGAGCTGTGACCGCAGCATAGGAAATGCCGTGGTGTCCAGCCCAGATACCCCAGCCCGTGTGGCCATTCCCAGCTGCAGTGAGTGCTGGCTGCAGCAAGGAGCTCCAGAGATTGACCCTCAGCCTAATGGGAGCACGCTCTCCCCAGGAAGTTGTGCCCCTGATATGGGCTGAACTGCATACCACCACCCCCATTCATATGCTGAAGCCCTAGCACCCAACATGATGGGATTTGGAGATGGGGCCTTTGGCGGGGTGATTGGGTTTAGATGAGATCCTGAGGGTGGGGCCCTCAGATGGGATTAGTGCCCTTATAAAAAGAGACACCAGAGAGCGCTCTCTTCTCTTCTCTTCTCTTCTCTTCTCTTCTCTTCTCTTCTCTTCTCTTCTCTTCTCTTCTCTTCTCTTCTCTTCTCTTCTCTTCTCTTCTC